>NC_137456.1:143339298-143753394 GCF_964235325.1 Thermobia domestica | reverse complement strand
CTCGTCTCTCCACATACGGTGCTAAAATTCAACACAGGGAGCAAACTTCGTCTCCAAAAATTCCTGCCTATAGGTTGTCATAGTTACTTTTAGCTCTGACATCAATAGTTGCATGTGAGCCTCTGCTTGGTAGAAGCACGGAGAGATGGGAAAAAGTGCCAGTCAGTCAATTCCGGATGAGCAGACGAACAACAGTGCGCGAACTATGTTAAAAATGTAATGCATATAATACAGTGTTTAGCGCATCAAAAGTTAAATGGTACAACAAATGAACCTACGTTAAATATATGGTCCATTAATTATGACGAAAATGTTGCCGAGAAAACAAAATTAAGTTTAAAACATTTGTTCGTAATAGTTACTTGTATAGTCGTCTTGACGGTAAGGAGCCAGCTGCGCAAAGAAAAAACTTAAAGACCACCCAAAAGAAGATAAAATGGAACAAAGGAAATTCATCCCTCCAACCTTAAGGACATCCCTCTGGGACCGCCAAAGATTATCTTTCTTCAGCATCAAAGTGAGTGAGAAGTGAAAGTGCGAAATAACAAAAAACTTACGATGTAGTGATAGTTCAATCGGTGGCTCGCGATTACCGCGTCTTCCGCGAATGTAATAAGAATAATTGGGCAAGAGTAAATTTGCATTATCATATGCAATTATTTAAAACAAAAGTGCCAAAATGTAATGTAATATGTGTTTGTGCAGTTTTATTGTTGTTTATTAAAGTGAAAGTGAAGTTTCGCATATCCTTTATCAAATAATTATCATGATATAAATTTATATTTTCTAGTTTAAGAGATCTTAATCTACTTTGCAACATAATAATTTTCACAATATTAAATTGTATCGGCGTTGAGAATAGGATTAGAATCAGCTTTTATGTCAATTACCCGAATGTTCTGACCCGAACTCTGAACCGTGTTGTCCAGTGGTTATATGGTCGGCTTTGGTAGAAAGTCCGAACTGCTATTGAAGTCTAAAGGAGACGTCCAAAACATAGAGGATCGAATCCCGGACTGTTATAAATGCCTAAGCCCTCCTAGGGAACTGCAGGACACGAACCACGTACAATCATAATATACAGATCATGGAGGAGATGGAATCTATTTCTGAAATGCTGAGTAGCTTTTTGTTGTCTTTTCCTTATTTGCTCTGATATCTACTGACAGACGGACGGGCATAGCTATCCTAAAGACTTCCCATGCTCACGCATAACATAATTTAAAAGTCTAAAGCTGTGGATACAAGTGACTAATTTAAGCACAGTTTTCTTGCCATATAAAAATAATTATTTCCCGTTTAGTTGAAATAATGTACTCTATGTTGACATTTTATTCCAAGATTATTGGAAGATAACTTCATTGAACAGGTATATTCTTTTGTAACTAACTGTACATATCAACTTTTTTATAAGATAATTGATCTAAGTTAATTTAAATTAAATTAAGATCTAATTTAAATTAAGAGGCATTGAATTCATATCTAGAAGACTAGAAATAATAGCTTAAAAGTCACTACATTGATCATCTATCACCAGTTAATTGTACGTGCGCCGTCTGTACTTCACTAATTCTCGTGGATTGGAATCACAGTAATTTTGGTACTCATTCCTTTCTTTCTTTCTTTTCTTTTCTTTTACTTGTGTGAATCCATCCGTAACGATAGTGAATTGTAAATATAATGTAAGATTGACTTATTTTCTGCTTATTACAGCTACATTTACACGGATAGTTTTAAGGTGAATTCTACTCACGAGGGCATTGAATTTGTACAGCGCTGCTCATAAATATATGGTACCTATTTAGTATCTTTATGTTCCAAATATCTTCAGGAAAATATTATTCCATCTGCAATATGGCTAGTTATTGAATATGCAAATCTTTATGAGGATTCAGAATTAATGAAGTCATGTATAAAGGTAAAGGAAATAAATAGTACATTACCTCTTATGGTCATTAGCATCTGACATGCAGATGAAAACGAAGTCTGTGTTTTTTTCTTCAATCATTAAAAAACTACTATATTATCAAATCAAATTTAAGTTTGATATTATTATTCTAATAATAATATAATAATAATAATAATAATAATAATAATAATAATATATAATAATAATAATAATAATAAATAAGAGTAGGAGGAGGAAGGAGGAAAAGGAGTAAGGGGTTTCGGGGCCTAACCCTCCCTTAAGCAAGATAACTGTATTATGCAAAAATAGATACTATGTACCGGTACCAAATTAAAATATGCATACAAACATCTGGAATGATACGAACTTTGGAGCTTGAATCCCCTTGATGAAATTCTGCGTACGCTACTAACAGAAGTAGTAGTAGTAGTGACTTCCACATTCTGTAGCTTTCCATGTCTGTGAATTTTGCAAAGTTTCTTTTTTCAGGAAATATTTTAACCGAATTGTGCTAAAATCGATATGAAGGCAATGACTGACCTGAATAGGTTCCGAAAAATCAAATAGCATCCAAACTTGGATACTACGCCGGTGAAGATTTTTATTTTTCGGGAGTGTGTTTGCCGATTTTGCCCAAATTTGGCCCATTACTTACTTAGTTGCCTTCTTTATTTAAAATTTGAGATTAATGAAGACTGAAGGCCAGATTTAGTCATGGTTAAAAAGCAGAAAGTAATATGAGCTTGTAATTCCCAGAAAAGGCTTACGATACGCATTAAAAGTGGGATATGCATTAACCAATATGAATGAATAGGTACTTAGATGCTTTGCTAAATTTTATTGAAATTGGTTGTGGCTTAATGTAGTTTCTTCAAAAACGATACAATTTTTTTTTTAAAATGAAGACAGAACTATTCCATGTATTTTTATGTGGAAAGTTTTCATAATTTAAATAGGTCTTAAGATGCAAAGTGTGGAAAATACGTTTTCCACTATTATTTTCCAAGATGATGATCGTAGTACAAATTATGTTTTCTGGAATTTGACGTTGATCGGGAGTAGAAAACACCTCAAATATGTCTTCTTACCTGAATTATTTTAGCTGCAGGCGAAAAATTGCGGAACAAGGTATACAAACTTATTCTGCTTATCTGGAACAAAGAAGAATTGCAATAAGAGTGAAAGAATTAATCATTGTTCCCATTCACAAGAAAGGCTACAAAACTGACTGTAATAATTATCGAGGCATTTCTCTTCTGTCAACATCCTATAAATTCCTTTTCAGATATTCTATTAGCAAGATTGACCCATACGCAGATGAAATCATTGGAGATTATCAGTTCTGACTTAGACAAAATCGATCAACTATCGATCAGATATTTACCATTCGCCAAATACTCGAAAGGAAGTAGGAATACAATACCCCGGTACATCAACTATTTATTGATTTTAGAAAGTGCTACGACTCGGTTAGGAGAGAAGCATTGCACAACATTCTTACAGAATTTGGAATGCCGAGAAAACTAATTAGATTAATTAGGATATGTTAAATGAATTCCAAAGTAAAGTCCGGGTAGGAAAATTTTTGTCCACGGGCTTTGACGTTGAGAATGGACTGAAACAAGGAGATGCGTTGTCGCCATTATTATTCAACTTTGTTATGAATACGCTATAAGCAAAATCAAAGATAGTACCAGGGCCTAGAGTTGAATTGTGTCCAGAAGGTTATGGCTTATGCTGATGGTATAAATTTAATAGGGGATGATAGGAAACAGTAGAAAGAAATGTTAGATGTCTTATTAAACTCTTGCAGGGACATGCGTTTGAAGTAAGTGCAGAGAAAGTTAAATACATGGAAGTTCGTCGGAATCATAATACGGCAAATTATGGATGCGTTAAAATACCGAATAACATTTTTGATAAGTGGATACTTTCAAATATCTAGGATCAATATTAACAGACGAAAATCATATTTATGAAGAAATTAAACGTCAACTAAAAGAAGGAAATTTCGTGTTATTATTTAATTCAAAATCTCTTGTCGAAAAATTATGCGAGGAATTTGATGCTTAAAATATATAAAACGATAATCATGCCTGTTGTTCTGTATAGTTGCGAAACATGGTCGCTGATTGAAGAATACAGACTGAATGTATTTGAGAACAAGATCCTGAAATGTTTGGACCCAAGAGAAACGGAATGGGGAATAACGGAAACTTATAACGAGAAACTAAGGAGGCTCAGGTGGTCAGGTCATGTAGCCAGGATGGAAGAAAGGAAGAACGCTTTCGAAGTCTTAACTGGAAGACCAATGGGAAAACAACCCATTAGAAGACCTAGGTGCAGATGGGAGGACAATATTAAGATGGATCTCGCATAAATAGAAATACAAATAGGAAACTGGATCAATTAGCTAAGGATAGAAGTCAGTGGAGAGTTTGTGAACGTGGCATTGAACTTCCGGGTTCCATAGGCCATAAAGTTAGTTTGTTAGTTACCTGAATTATGTTATATTATTTTAAAGCAATTTTCATAACTCTAGTTTAAGAACAAAAGACTATAGCCCAACTGGATTGTGACTATTTTCTTAGTACTAATCTATAATATCTCTAGGTATACAAAAGTAATTTATGTCTTTCAATATTCTGTACACAACGTACCTGTGTTTATTACAATACAATGAAGCGGGTTAACATGCAATCATTGCTCTTCGTGTTGGATTGTCTGCAGCCGCCTTCCTGTCAGTTTCTCGATTTCATGTCGATATCACGCCTTGTCCTTAGAAGCCACACACTGATATTTCTGCCTCCTGCTGGGTTGCGAAGCGTTCTAATTTGGGAAGTACACCATAGACCGGAACAGGCTAGGGACAAGGTCAGGGCTATATGCCGCGTGTGCGTCAGTGATGTCATCTAGTTCATATATTTTCGTTCCGCTTTTCGAGCTGAGTGAGGGTTTACGTTATCCTTTTACAGCAGGGCGTACTTTCGGTTCAGCAATGCAAGATATGTTTTGGCGTAGGACAGCATACATCCTCTCCAACTCTTCGGATTAAGGACATACTGTATATCTATTAAACTACAAGAAAAAAACACTATTCAGTAAGTTGTTCTGTAGAAATTTAAAGTTTATTTGAGTTGGGTGTATATAGGCATATCTCAGTTGGCAACTAAAGCAATTAAATAATTCTTATGCATTATCACTAGATTACTACGGAAGAAACTGGTCAAGGATTGTATATGGAGCATCGGATTATATGGTTCGGAGGCTTGAACATTACGAAGTTAGAGAAGAAATATTCAGAAAGCTTCGAAATGTGGAGTTAAAGAAAGATGGAGAAGATAAAAAAAATGGACATGGAGAATAAAAATCGAAGGTATTTAGGAGAGAAGAGGACACTTATCCAGTATCCTTCGTAGGAAGGTGTACTGTTTTGGACATATCTTGCGAAGAAATTGTCTTCTCCATACCGCCACAAAGGATGAGGTAGAAGGAAAGAGAAGAGTAGGAAAAAAACAACTGATCGATGATTTGAAAAATATAAGAAAATATTGGAAGTTGAAGGACAAAACTGAAAATCGAGAAACGTGAAAGAAACATTATCAGACCGTAACCTAATGGAACAGCGGAATCTCTTGTTAATTGCAGAACCTGCTAACAGGCAGAATATTTAATATATTAATAATAATAATAATAATAATAATAATAATAATAATAATAATAATAATAATAATATAAATACTAATTATGATTTTTTCTCTAGAATGTTTTGTGTTAATATATTTTTAGAATATTCATTTAATCTAATGGTTCTGGTTCTATCTGAGAAAAAGTCGGGTACATAGATATATATATGTATATTTTACTTTTCTAGAAAAAACGCAGTTTCTGTGCTGTGGTGCATTTACACCCCCAGCCTGGTAAACAACGTAGCTATTTTAACTTGGTAAACAAAGGAATATACAAAAGATTATACAAATATATGTAATGGTAAAACTCACTTCAATTATATGATTTTGAAAGACTTACATACGAGGTGTGTTCAAAAAAGATTGAACTTTTTAAATAGCGGCTAACGGCTATAGATGGCGTACTCCGGTTACTTGCGCACATGGCGGCATATCATGATAAAAATATCGCTTTTTGCTGTATTCCAATCTAAGATTTATTTATCGAGTTACTACTGATTGACGGATATCGTGCATAAGTTACTCCTCAGATTAATGAAAAATTAATTTCTCCGCGTTGTGATCACACTGTAAACAAGGAAGTCTACCAGAGAATTCTATCACAGTACATAAATGTTGTGCGTCGGAAGAGACCCGAGCTGTAAGGAATCAGTTGTACATATTGTATCATAACAACCTTCAGCTCACATATCTCTCTTAGTTACAAATTATCTGGCAAAACATCGCACTTCTATTGTGCTTCACATATTCTATTCTCTGAACTTTGCCCTGGCAAACTATTTCTTGTTTCCAAAACTTAAAATCACTTTGAAAGAACGTCGTTTCGAACCTATACAGGAATTTCAGGAAAATTCGACGAGAATACTATGTGCCATTGAATAAAAAGTTATTTCGAGTGTTCCAAAAATTGGAAGAAACGGTAACCACAGTGTATTGACAGTAGAGAGGAGCATTTGGAAGGAAATTATGGTTGAAGGTTTGTATAATAAGCAATAATAAGAACAGCAAAAATCGGTCTTTTTTTGAACATATCTCGTATAAAATACTATATAGTAAGCTGCACATATTAATAAAATATTTTTGTCATTAATTTAGGCGCTACAAAGTCAAACCAGCCTTGCATTAAAAAGTCCCTACCTGGAGGATGTAGACATTTCAATACTTCATACTTTGCTAGACCAAGAAGAGCTGGCGGTAGTTTCGGAACTAGAAATTTTCGAAGCTTGTATCCATTGGGCCACTAAACAATGTGAACGGAAGATGTGTCTTCAACCAAACGGACAAAATCTTCGATTGTGTCTTGGTGACGCCATTAGAAAGATACGATTTCTTACTTTGACAGGGCAAGAGTTTGCACAAGTAGCACTGACGGGTATTCTCACTTTAGAGGAAGTTACCGAAATCTTTACATTCCTTATTACTGATGGTCGCACGAAACTTGCAATACACCTTAGTCAGGAGACACAGAAAAGATTTCCCACTAAGATATTTACAAACTTAAATGGTTGCTGCCTCGTAAATCTTCGTCCAAGAACAGTTTCTCCACACATTAAATTTAAAGTAGCTCAAAGGTGTTTCCATTCTACAGACGAATTTGAGACATTTGAACAGCAAATAGTAATAACCGACCTATTTTTAACGGTAGATGGCGTTGTTCTCCCTACTCAGGAAGTCAACACAGATATGTTAAAATTATTTTTTCCAGGTTGTGATCTTTCAACCTACGAAGAAGATATTAGTGTTTGTGTTAAGAATACCACTAAAGATGGTGAACTTCCTTCAGAGGCAACGGGAGATTTCAAAGGACGTGTCCAGTTCCAAAGTCAAATCACTGTAAAACTGGAAAATAGCGTCCACGTTTGCAAATCTTCCAGTCCGCTTGTGGTTAAAATCCATTTCAACACCAAAGGTTGGTATCCGTTCACTACTCCATCTTTAGATCAGTGCAAAATAGCCAAAAAGACAGTATCTTTGATGCCAAATTGTCATACTTTTGTGTTGGGATTAACAGAACCCTATGAATAGGCAAAGACTTAGGACAGAGAATTCTCTATTATTTATGTAAATGTATGAGCCTCTTGGTTTGTGAATGTATGATGCTTGTGTATATGTTCGAGGGTATGTTTTGTGATTGTGTATGTATTATGCTTTTGTGATGTAGGTGAGTATGTATGCTTTGAATTTATAATGCAAATTTTGGAATAAAGATATGTGTGTTGTTTTTAAATGGCTGCAATACATTTGTGAACACTGTTATAGATCTCAATATATCTATGTATTTTATTATTATATAGGACTATTTATATTAGTTACAAAAGGAATATAGGCAGTGGCGTATTTACTATTTTCTTTCGGGGAGGGCTTTGCTAACTTTCAGGGGGGGTTGCCTGAAAATGTGAAAATTCAGCAAGATATTTCATATACTTTACTATAGTAAGTAAGATTTCGGGAGGGCTTAAGCCCGGAAGCCCCCCCCCCCTAAATACGCAACTGAATATAGGAATTGGTTAAAGAAAAAGAATTATAAGTACATAATGTTTAATGAATTACTTTTGAGAACATTGAAATACTCGTATAAAGTAAAATGTCCTGCGCTCTTGCATCCAAAGCTTACGTTTGGCCTAATTTGGATTCATCATCATCATAGGTATTCTGCCTTTATTGGCAGGTCACTTGCCGCAGCTGACAAGTAAACCTTACGTTTGGGTGAATCGAGTTGATGACTGAGACACATATGAGAAAGTAGTACTAAATGTGGTCAGTATTTCAGTGAAGTTGTAGGTGCGAAGCTCCAGGGGTTTAGGAGATACAGCTACCAGAACATCACATGGAAGTACAGAATAGTCTTTATACAGTTGGAGGTAAAAGCTCTGTAAAACCTCTTTTAACGACAAAAGGTGAATAACAAATATATGGGTACATATTAGGACTAGGGGGAAGTCATATAGTAAGGGTATACCTGATGGCGGCCATCTTAAAATCCGCCAATTTGAATTAAGGTTAAGTTTTTAAAATAGGAATAGGGTCATGTGATACATGATTTAAGGCGCAAATTTAGTCAGAAGAACAATGGTGACGTTAGTTTTGATTTACACGAAATTGGTAAAAAGTTACAGGGAAATTAAATATTTTTGCAGCATATGTATTAGTCCTTTAACCCACCTTGTAAATTTTGTGTTAATGATAATAAGTAAATAAAAAGCAGGTGGATAAATATTACGTCTATGGTAAGAGTTGCCTTGATGGCGGCCATGTTCAAATCCGCCATTTTGAATCAGATAAAAGTTTTAAATAAAACGCATAAGAGTGACACCTTATTAATAGCAAATTTTACCATAAATCCAACGGTATAACCATTTTTGCTTTATCATTAACCAGCACAAAATTAAATGGGAATAGAGTAATGCAATAGATGGCTTCGGGCTAGAAGTTAATCACAAATACAATGGTGGCGTTAGAATGTTAGTTGTTTGATGCTGTACTTGCACGCCATTTCGGTGTTTTTCTTGTATCCTGTTCAAATCTATTTCTCGCTGCAACAATATTTAATTTCCCTGTAACTTTTTACCAATTGCGTGTAAATCAAAATTAATGTCACCATTGTTCTTCTGATTAGATTTGGGCCTTAAATCATGTATCACATGACCCTATTCCTATTCTAAAAACTTAACCTTAATTCAAAATGGCGGATTTCAAGATGGCCGCCGTCAGGTATACCCTTACTATATGACTTCCCCCTAGTCCTAATATGTACCCATATATTTGTTATTCACCTTTTGTCGTTAAAAGAGGTTTTACAGAGCTTTTACCTCCAACTGTATAAAGACTATTCTGTACTTCCATGTGATGTTCTGGTAGCTGTATCTCCTAAACCTCTGGAGCTTCGCACCTACAACTTCACTTAAATACTGACCACATTTAGTACTACTTTCTCATATGTGTCTCAGTCAGTAACTCGATTCACCCAAACGTAAGGTTTACTTGTGAGAAGCTTCCATGCTCCACGGTCCTCCGCTAACCTTTTCGTCTTCGCGTATGATCTTTCTGTTTTAATATCATCCATTAATTGTAGTCTCCTTCGCCCCCTCCCTCTCTTTCCCGCTACCATACCCTCTAGAACGTCCCTCATGATACAATCTCTTCTTAGGCAATGTCCCAACCAGTTTCTCTTCCTCTTCCTAATAATGTCTAAAAGTGTTCTTTTCTCACCCACCATTTCTAACACTCTCTCATTCGTTTTCCGCTCGATCCAACTAATTCTTTCCATTCTTCTCCACACCCACATTTCGAAGGCTTCCAGTCGATTTTCGTCACCTTTACGCAATGTCCACGTTTCCGCCCCATACAGTACAACACTCCACACGAAGTATTTTATCAGTCTTTTTCTCAACTCTTTGCTCAAGGTCCCACAAAACAGACTTTTCTTCCTTTTAAAGGCTTCTTTCGCCATTCCTATCCTTGCTTTTATTTCACGTTCGCATTTCATGTCATTACTAAGAATACTACCCAGGTATCGAAAACTATTCACTTGTTCTATTTTCTCCCCTCCTACTTTTATATTTGACACAGACCCCTTCGTTCCAATTACCATGGCTTTTGTCTTTCTAACATTTATTTTCATCCCATATTCTTCAAAGCCCTTTCTCATTTTTTCTAACATTTTATTGATTTTCTTTTCAGATTCTGCAACAAGCGCCATATCGTCTGCAAATCTTATGCATCTAATCATTCTACCTCCTACCGAAATGCCATCATCATCATGTAAAATCTTTTTCACTATCTTTTCTAGATAGACATTAAATACTGTTGGCGAGAGGCAGCACCCTTGTCGAACTCCCCTTCCAATTGCACTCTCTTCCGTCAGTTCTTCCCCTATCCTAACACTTACTTGTTGGTTCATGTATAAGTTTCTTATGAGTCTTCTATCTTTCCACTCCAACCCTATTTTTGTTAGAACTCCCAACAACAATTCCCAATTCACGCGGTCAAAAGTCTTTTCTAGATCAATAAATACAACATACAGCTCTTTCCCTTTTTCTATAAATCTTTCACCGATCACCCTTAATAATCCAATAGCATCTCTTGTGCCCTTGCCTCTTCTGAACCCGAACTGCTCTTCCTCAACATCTTTATTTGTTCTTCCGTATAATCTTCTGTTCAGTATTCGGAGCAGAATTTTAGCTGCATGAGATATGAGACTAATAGTTCTATAATCCTCACATCTCTTTGGGTTCAATTTCTTAGCCATCGGTATCATGATCGTTTTCAGAAAGTCTCTTGGCCATTCTCCTGTTTCATATATTTCATTTTTAAATTATGGCTTTTTTGAGGTATTTTGTAGACTTTCACTCAATCATCTATTGCGTCAAGACTATTTATTGTAGGATCATGGTTCATATCCGGTTTTGTTTCTAGTAAACCAGTGTTTCCAACTGCGTCCGTAAAATTTCCCTAATGTGTACCAAATGCCGGAAATTTCCGCTCAAAGTAGGAAAAAGGGATTTTCTTTTTAAAAAATCCCTTTTTTATCGCGAATATCTCCCCTTGGTATAGGATAAGATCATGCGAATGCTACTAAAAAAAACTTTGATTTATGGTGAAGAGAATGAGATACAAAAAGTGGCCCTGAGATGAATAGTTTTGATGCTACAGCCGATTTACATATCTTCCCTTGATAATACCTTTTTAGTGAATTTCTATACTATCATCATCATCATCAAGATTGTTCATTGTGGGAACATGAATTGTACCTCGATTTCTTTGCCATGAACCAGTATTTCAAACGGTACCACTCGCATGTCTCTAGCATGTATCATAGTGGAGAAAATTCGCGAAAAGGGGAAATTCTTGTCAAAAAATCCCTTTTTCCCCGATTTTGGGCCCCTCTGGCCGGCCTCTGTGTCAACCCACAGAGCCCCAAAAACTCTCAAACATACTACATACTATGTGTAATAACTGTACGAAGTTTCAATGTTATATCTTGAAAAATAAGAGAGGAAAAAATATTGCCCCATGTGCAAACAATATCAGCTTTCCCCTATGTGAGCAGTAGATAACCAATTTTTATATAAAAATTTCCTGACATCTCTAATTATCGTAGAAACATGATTGATACACCGTTTTGTTTGGCCAAAACCAGTCTTTCTAACGGCACCACTCGCATGTCTCTAACGTGTACCATAGTGGAGAAAATTCGCGAAAAATGGAAATTTTTGTCAAAAAATCAATTTTTTTTCGATTTTGAGCCCCTCCACTATGGTACATGCTAGAGACATCCGAGTGGTTCCGTTTGAAAGACTGGTTCATAACAAAGAAAACGAGGTACGTATCATGACTTTAGAATAAATAGTGATAGTACTGTAGATACTTTACTAAAGTAATTGACTAAAAATGTGTAAAAAATGAAAAAATAAAGAAATAGAGATTTTTTTGACATATGTCTGTTGGCTCTAGCAACATGAGTCATACCTCATTTTCTTCAGCGTAAGACATCATTTTAAATGGTACCACTCAAATTTCGCTATCGCGTATCTCTAAAGAGAAAAATGGGGAAAAGGGATTTTTTAAAAAAATAATCCGCTCTTTTCCATTTTGGACGAGATTTTCCCACTTCTGGTACACGATAGGGAAATTTGAGTGGTACATTTCAAAAGCCTGTCTCATAAGGCAACCAACGAGATACAAATTGTGATTCTAGGGTAAATAAGAATGTGTTAGAGATTTTTTGAAAAAAATTCTCAATATACCCTTTTTTAAAACCCATCGTCCATGTTTGTGACGTCACAGCCCCCAGACAGAGCACGCGAGGCTGCAAAATGCCAAATAAAATATGTTCTATGATGCTTCCATATTTGAATGAATGCAAAAAACCCGGTCTGAAAAGCTTTACTAGAGACTTATAAAGCAAATTCCGAAGGTCGACGCCATAGCACAGGTGTTGTGCCATCATAATTTAAAAGGGTTAATCTTTAAACCATAGCATATCTGAAAATTCTGTTGGGAGCATGTCTTTGAATTATGCTCGGTAGAAAATCCCCTGGGCACACATTGTACATTGCTAAAATATGTATTTATGATGGCATATGTGTGACTATTTTGCACTGACAAGTATTCCCACTTTACGACTTCTCATGTTCGAAATAAGCTTGTTGCAATGTAACTTTTCCACGCTTTGAACAGCCGTAGCTGCAAAACTAAGAACTTTTCTCTATAATTCCATACTAACTTCTTAATATTATCTTGGTTTCAATAATCCCTTATCAAATGTTTTCGGTGTTGTTTCGAAACTTCATGTAGTAAATGTATCATATTCAAGGGAGGCTGAATAAAAATAGGACACATGGTATTGTCAGGCAGTCACAATAGTGAGAGTGTCATTCAACAAATCAGAGACGATCAAAACTACAACTTACACAATGTCATGGAAGAGCACATGGACATGTCTGGGAACAATAGTACGATCTACACTGAAAGTAATCCCATCCCTTCACCTTCTCTTCCCTTTTTGATGTATGAACATACGAGATTATCATAGGAACAGCGAAAACAAATTGCAAGTAAATTGAAAACTCGTGGTTTACGGGTGCACTCAGGGGTAAAAGTGGATCTGAAAAGGTAGGGAGACGCATGACGTCACGCCGTCCCCCGTGTCTATCTTTGTCCATTGTAATTTTTTAGAAAGTGGGGGATGCTATTCCTAGGGGTATAAGAGGTTCAAAGCTAACGGTAGGTCATGACCTTATTTGTAGTGCTATCTAAACTGAGAAAGATTATAAGACTATAACGTAACGAGTGCGATAAGAAACCTACCTATACTTAGGGCAGGCAATAAAACAGTAAAGAAACAGAAATGCAACACGTTTCATTTCGAACTCGACGAACCGTGGATCTGGCAGTCTGTAACTGCAATCATATGTGAAGTCACGCATAAACTATTAAAAGGCATATATCAGCAACGTGCGATGGGTGTGAAGATGGCATAAGGGATTTCAAGACATGATCGGATGGAACGGTTTGTCAAAAGTGTACAAAACGTAATCCTCGACGGATTGTATTAATGGGAGTTCGATTTAGAGGCCAGATAGTGTCATCGTATCAACTATACTTGATTGTATAACAATAAAACAATAAATAACAATACCAATGAAATGAGGACATCACTACATATGCGTAAAATAGCTTTATCACATCTCTTGAAAAGCTGCTTAAAACGCCGTCCTCCGATGTTAATACATTCATTACAATGCGACGCAGTGAGTTCCTAACACGTATTAATTTATATGGTTCCTCCCTGATCCTATAAGTAGCGGAAACAATTCTTGCAACTACCTCTTCCTCAGACAGTACAGTTGTTTAGCAGACCAGAGCTTTCATCCAACAGAAAAAAGTCTAATGGGTTTAGATCCGGTGAACCCATTAGACGGGAGCACTTCGCCCTATCCATTGCTCCGGATTCACATGACTCAGGTATTCCCGCACATCAAGTGATAAATGAGACGGGGCTCCCTCATGTTAGAACCAAATGCGCTGACGAAGTTCTAGCGAAATCTCCTCCAAAAGTTCTGGTACAACTATGCCAAGAAATAACGATAAAACCGTCCGTTTAATCAAGCTGCTAAAAGATATGAAACAATGAGGTAGTCTCCCAAAATACCAGATGCCAAAATATTCACTGTGAAAGTGTATTGGTGGACGATATGGATTATAGCGTGTGGATTTTCCTCTCCCCATACATGACTATTCCGGCTATTCAACACAATATCTTATGTAAAGCACATTTCATCACTAAAGAGTATCTACGTTGGAAATAAAAGATTACGCTCACACATTCGATGAAACCTCTCACAAAAATTCACTCATGGATCGTAATCATTGTCTGACATACTTTTAGTTAATGCTACACACTCAATTACTGTTCTTGTAATATTTGCCACACGGTAAAATTATTTGTTCCTCACACTCACGCAAGAGCTCTTGTGTTTATTGACGGTTCTTTTGCTATTGCTTCTAGTACATTTTCTTTCAAATCAGTCCTGACAGTTCGCGTAGCACCTCTGGTATTTTCGTGCATATCTGGTAGCACAGAGCCAGTTCGGCGTAACAGCGCAAAGACATTCCCAAACATGGAATGTTGAGCTGTTTGTCTCGCGGGGTATCTTGATTTAATATGCAGGGCCGCCCACAGGGGGGATGTATGGCGCAAGCTGCGCCATTGAGAAAAATTTTGGGGGGGGGATTTTACTCTACTTTCGAACTAGCAATTTTACTGTCGGAATAGCATTAAAACACGATTTTGAGAAGCTAATTTTCAAAAATTTTCCGGGCTGAACCCCCGTACCCCCTGCTTCGATACTCGATGAATGAAGTACCGCGCAAGTAGCCGTATGAAAGGAAAGATTGGTTCGTTTTAAGAGAGAAGGGCCGCCCACAGGAGGGATGAATGGCGCAAATTGTGCCATCAAGAAAAAAAAAGGGGGAATAAAAAAATTGGGGAAGAATTTTACTCTAATGTCGAATAAGTAATTTTGCAGTCGTCAGAATAACATTGGAACACAATGCGATTTTTTTTAAATCTCGAGAATGAATACCCCTACCCTCTGCTTAGAAACTCTATGAATGAAGCACCGCGCAAGTTGCTATATGAAAGGATGGCGCCAAGTTCTCGTGAACAACAGTTACAAACACTCAAGGAATCACTTTCAAATTTAGATTTGAAACTTGCCTATGTTGCCTGTTGAAAATTATAAAGTAGTTTGACATAATTGTGAGCTAGTGGTAACCATACAGACAACAGCCAAGTTTCAAATCTAAATTTGAAGTGAGCCAGTGAATGTTTGTAACTGTTGTCCACGAGAACTTGGCGCCTATTTTTGTGATTTCAATTCCTTTTAAGGCCACTCGTACTTGGCTCTTTTACAGGAATGTTTTTTGTTGGATATCACTTCTTTTTGTAGGCTAATTTTGAGGATAACATTTTCTTTTGGTATCAAACTCAATAACTTGTAACTTGCGTCTTACTTTTCATGTACAAGGGAATTATATCAATATTTTGTAAAGAAAAAATACTACTACTAATTGTAAAAAAAGAATACCTGTGCCATACACAGTGTGTAGAAGTTTTTATACCCTTCAATATCGATATAGAACATATTTAGTATTGTACACTACCAAGACTACTAAGAAAAGTAATGTCATTTTTATAATTACTACTGCCCCTACTACTACTACAAGCATTCTATAATACTACTACAGGAAATAAAAACAAAAAAAATATCAATTACTAGTACTATAAAAACTACTGCTACACTGGGCAATTGTTTTTAGAGGACTTGAGTTTTGAGGAGGGAAGAGATTATTAGTTTTGGAGGGGAGTGCGCCATCAGCTTTGGGGGGGATGGGCACCCCTGTTAATATGGTTGCCGCTCGCCCACAATCACCAGCTTCGTCATACACAAAAACTATATCCGCTAATTCCTCAATTTGATAGTTGGTCATTCGATCCTACCATTCAACAGTCACGATGTGGTTGAATAATATGCTGAGTGAACACAACTTACAGACAGGGTTGCAAATGGCACATACTACTGTAATGATCACCTAGGATCAGTACAATATATCACCGAGAGAATGAAACAAATATAAAAACTTTAACTCAAAATTAAACAATATAAACCTGTGTTTTCCTACAAGAAAACAATAAACCGTTTGAAAAGTTTCCGTGGCTGTATTAAGACAATGAACATAACCTATAATCAAACTTTTCAAGTAAAATTTAGTCATAGAAAGTAGCTCGTGACCTGAAAATCAAGAACAGCAAACAGTATTTAAACTTCGTGTTTTGAGGTCACAGGGATCGTTCTCGGATGGCAGGCCAAGGTGCTGCAGGTTCCCCAAAGAGGTTTTGGTTAACAGGTTCCGCAAATTGATTCTTCATTCCATGCCACGTAATTTCGGAAGAGAGAGGTCCTGAGTTCAATCCCGTCTCCGTAGCCACGTACAGGTTTGCTGTAGGCTGCATCCTAATCGCTACTCTCCATATCAGTCAATCGCTAATCGCTAATTTAATTTTCTTTCCTTGCTCAAAAATTACAACATTACATGCTTGAGTTCATATACACGACCAAATATTTGCCTTCTGAATAACTAGAGGGCTTCTGTATGAGGACATTATTTTGTTGTGCAGACTGGGATGTTAAGACTGGAAGAGTTAAAACATAAACCGATTAATCTGCTAATATACATTAAGAAAAGAAATATAATGCCAGCATTCAATGTTGCTTGCTCATGATTGTAGAAATGAACATCTCCATCATGCAGATAATACGCTCAGCGAAAATTTAGTGTTTTATCACAACTTCCTCATTCGTGTTTTTAATTCTGAACTTATAACAAATATTCTCGCAGCATCTT
Source organism: Thermobia domestica (assembly GCF_964235325.1). Classification (NCBI taxonomy): domain Eukaryota; kingdom Metazoa; phylum Arthropoda; class Insecta; order Zygentoma; family Lepismatidae; genus Thermobia; species Thermobia domestica. Next base: position 143,736,387 of record NC_137456.1, on the reverse strand, counting down.
TGATGCTACGTACCACGTGACATCTCAGTGTATTGCGACATTCAAGTTGGATAGTTCTACTATAGAAAATTGCGCAAAGAAAATTAGATTATTCTTTTATTTGTATTAATAGTTTCAAACATTATATTAATGAAGATTAGGAGTGAAACTATATGAGAAAGATAAAAAGATAAGAGGTAAAGAGAGTTACAATGTATCTCGGGATAAACCATTATTTGATGATAATTAGAGAAGTCTCATCCTGTCAATTCAGTATGTTTTTCAGTTCTTTCACGAAACACGAGTGTTCCCTCTTCTTTAACTGATTGATTTTCCACCCTTCTTATCACGAAGAATAAAAGAATGTAATAACGAGTATTCCATTGAACTTTGACCTTAATCTGAAACCTTCAGAACTAGAGATGACGGAGAGAACATTGTACTTACTTAGCTTCACTAATCCGGTCTTTCTTGTGCTGAAATCCACGAGAGTCTTCATTTTCTATCTTTTTCCAGACGGAGAAGCAAGCTGTTAACAGTATATTCTGTGCAACACAAGCCAGCCTTGAAAAGGAACTAAATAAAAGCTGTTAACTGAAAGACAGACATTGGAGCCTGCTTTCTTGTTGCTGTAAATTGATTTCCCGTTCATATTTTGTTCCTAAAGATGAAGAATCTCAATAATCATGATAATTCTAGATATATATAATACAAAATCATTTCTGTCTGTTCCAAAAGAGTTCACACTTAGACATATACCAGGGTGATTCACGAAGTGATGTCTCCAAGGTGATATCTTTATTTATGTTTGACAGATAGCACCGATTAAGGTATCAATGCAAAGCTTGCAATGTCAGCTTCGAATGGTGGCATCATTTTTCAACATAGTCCCCATTACTAAAACAAGAAGAAACAATGACAACAAAGAAATAAATGTTGGTATAAGAGGAAAATAAAAAAATAGATCTGCAAAAACAGAAAAGCAAAAATCATTGTAGATATTTAATAAATAGGGGGCGCGGTGGCTCAATGGTAGGGCATGCACCTCCGGTGCTTGGGGTCCCTGGTTCGATCCCAGCTTATCGCCGTGTGGACTTTGTGGTGGACAAACACCGTGCTCGTGGGTTTTCTCGGGGTTCTCCCGTTTCCTCCCACTTTCTTCATTCCACCATTTCACTCATTTCTCATAATCACCGTCTTCTTTAGCCTAACTGGCATAACCGTGGGACGTAAAACTCAAAGATTTCACGATTTTTTATTTAATAAATAGGTTTTTGTGTTAAAAGTTACTATTTAATTTATATATCCTTAAATGTTAAATAAAAACTGATAGAATAACTTTATGCTTTTGGTTTTCTTATGGTTTTAAGAAATACAGTCAACTACGTGATTTCAGTGCGTGTGGGAGTAGTTTAGGAATTGGGTTTTATTTAATTTGGAAAAAGATGACTTGAAAATGCAAAACATTTCATATTGTCTTATGAAGACGACTAATAAAGCAAGTATATTACTTTTCTATTTGAACAAATGTCATGACAATATGTATCTCGTTAAGAACGCCACTCAATGAAAGACACAGTTAATAAATGAATAACGTATCATTTACATAAAAACAACCTATTTCAGTATATCCGAACCACGTGGTTCATAGCAAATTATAAACTGATGCATTTTTCTCGTTTTCAAGACAAAATGTTAAAATTGAGACGAGAAAAAAAGCAGGTAAATCCCATTTCAGGGGTACACATCTATTATCATCATTTCCATTAGAAGATCTGCTCCTTCGCTGTAGATTATTCCACATCAATGGTTATATCACCCTCTGACTAGTTAGTCATACTTAATCCTTTTTGTCCCAAAAGACCACTTTCACATACTTACTGTAGTTGTTATCATTTTTGGTCATCAGGATCTTGTTCGGCAAAGAATAACAACATTGGTGGTGAATCTGACAACATTGCATTTACTTGCAAATTCATGTAGCATCACGATCAGATCTTTTAATTAACCTTCGGATACCCAAGTAGGGTACGAGTGTACCCGATGCACATGTTTTACTGTATGTTTTATGTCACAGACACCCGAGGTCGACTAGCGTACTTTACATTCTGGGCCGGACTGTAAGGAAACTTATTTCCTTAAGGCCGTGTCTAACGTTTTGAGCTGAGATCATCAGTCCCTATATAATAACATGGTGAACTTCTTTCCAAAATATTATGAAAACTATTTGTCTTATGTAGTTCAAACTTTCTCCAGATGTTAACCTACCCCAATACTACATGTTCACTTTTTTATTTTTAATCTAGCTCTTATAGTTCATTAATATTACTTTTTACAAGTAAATGAGACAACGTTGTAAATATATACACAAATGCAAGTATTGAAGAATGAGCAGGGTTTCATTTCCTGCTCGTGGAGGTCAAGAAATAAACACGCTCTCCTGATCCACTCACACCATTGTTCCTCACTGATCTTCAAAAAGTTGGTAGGGGAGGGAAACAAGTTACGAAATGAGATAAGATCGTTCATCTAATAATGTGGAGAATGCATATCTTCAAAGTTATGTTAGTTGATAACTAATCATATGCTCGGAAGAAGCAAGAGTTGCGAGAGGCAAGACTGGATGCTCTCAGAAATGAGACAACCTTATCTACCTTCACATCATTTACTTGTACTTTATAATAAATCTTGTCAAACAGGATGCACTTTCCCTATTTTCATGTTTCAACCATTTTCGATCCTAAATCTTGATTCTTGCGCGGTGAACAAGGGAGACACGTCAGAGGAAACGCAAAGTATTATCATCAATATTTTGCTTTCTAAAATACGGTAGTAACTTTAAAACATAAAACTTTAAAAGAAATATCTGGGAAGATGAAAGAACAAATCATGTCATTCCATGTGTGTGCGTAATAGTAATATACAACAGAAAGAAATAAATATTACAATATTTGTGAGGTTCTAGATAATTTGAAGCCGATATTGGTATTCCAAGGATAAGCAAGTGAAATATTTTTTACTTGATTTTGACTGAAAACATGATTTACAGAATTATATATATAGAAAACCTGTAATATATATATATATATATATATATAGATAGATAGATAGATAGATAGATAGATAGATAGATAGATATAGATATATAGATAGATATCTCCAACCAGTCTAAATGTAACGAAAACGTTACATAGAGACCTGTCAGGAAATCTAGTCTGGGGTCGAGCGGTCTCTTTGTAACGAAAGAGGTCTCTTTGTAACAGAAGAGGGGTCTCTTAGTAACATCGATAATAAGAACCAGATTCTGTGCACGATGAATGGTCTCTTCGTAACATTCAGTGCTACCACCTCACCTAAAATCATAATTTGTAATTCTTCATTTAAAAGTCAAGTTTGCTTATTTTTGACGGTGTACTGAGATGCACTTATGATATGGTGTCCGTTAAGTTTATTTCCTTCTCTTCAGCTTTCTTCGTTCAAGATATTTCTCAGTAAACTTCTTTTTCTCATTCTTTATATTTCTTTGTCGTCTTTATATAAAGACAGCCTATAATATTCACTCGAACTATCACATGGTCGAATTACAAGCGCTTCTCATACAGCTCGGTCCGTATGGGGAAGATAACATGCTAGCGGATGTTTCCTCTCGTAGCCGGCTAGTAGTTAAACGAGGACATTAGTGAGATCAGATCAATCATGGGATGTCCGAACTATTTTATACGAGTCTGTATACTGTACGAGTTTCAACTGGAAGCAAAATGGAAAAAATCTAAATATATCTTACATTCCCCAAAATACAAGTATTTTTTTTTTCATACTTACGTGCAACACTACTCTATACAAACCAAAAGTACAACTATAAATACTAAATCACAAAAGAAGACATATCGTTCTGTTTGCATTGTTGCACTAACATGAGAAACAATGCCGCAAAATCACTTATCGTTTTTCGATATTTATACCAAGGAGTTGGTATTTTTATACTTATGTAGGAGAAAGTTGAATAGAAATGGCACTTAACGTTTGTTGGCTTATCAAAGCCAAAATTGTTTAGAAAATTGACTCAAATTCGAGTCGAGTTGGAGGAAATTTTTCGAGTTGAGTTCTTGAGTCGAGCTCCAAGATATATGTTTCGAGTCGAGTCGAGTTTCAATGAAAACTCGCTCGAACTCACTCGTGCCCGTCCCTAGAATTTTAGTTGTCTAGTAGCCTTAAAAATTAAATTAACATTCAAATTCAAATTTATAATCGTATTTTTTTTAGCTTTCAATTCTAATATAAACCCCAAACTAATAATGTAACAAACTACTGTATGTTAATATCTTATTAATGGTCTTGATCTTCTACTGAGACCACAAAGCCTGCGTATCCATTCTAAAAGAGTCAGAGGACGGCAACTTCTAAAAAGTGCATTAGCTGAGCCTGCGCCGTCACTTTAATGTGAGTAGTGTTAGAAGCATCACTGAAAAATTGTTCAGGGAATACATTTACGTACAGGTTAGAGTTTTTTAGCCTGACATGTTAAATACATTTCATACATTTGAACAGACTATTACAATTACAAGAATAAATATTGTAGTTTGACTAATAAACAAAATCATAAATCTCTGCACTACCTGCAATACGAAATGTAAAAATAATGAAGTATATTTGGTGGGAGCGAGGATCGAACCTGAGTCATCATGCCCCATATATAAGTGATCTACCATATCTTTATTCAACCAGACTTTATTACCATTGAACCACTGAACACATATGTAGGTGAGAAGAGAACATAAGACTGTAAGTCGTTACACTGTTAAATTCATTTAATTTCCTACATTTGTACAGACTGTTACTCGTACATACGGAAAAGAAAGTATTCTTCAGTTGAAAAATGTTCTTTTTCCCAATAATTTGAGAACAAATGAATTAATCTGAATCTTTATAATTTGACAACTCGCCAAAATCGGTACTCTAATAAATTAATTTATTCGTGAGTTATTAGGAAATGAAATTTTGTCAACTGAAGAATACTTTCTTTCGTGACTGTACAAGAATAAAAATAAATTGATCATTAAACAAAATTACAAGTATGTAAACTGCCTGGCGTATGAAATCTTATATTAAAAAAAAAACTGACTTGGTGGAAACAGGGATCGATTCACGGACCACACTCTCCAAAGGTAAGCGCTATACAATATTTTATCTTTGTTATTAAAAAAACTTTCTGACCCTTTTCTCCATTTTTACCACTTATCAGGACTACTGGACATGACAAGCAAACGAACACAGAAACATCGAGGACAGTTAAAATCACAAAAGCTCACCCACCGGAAATCAAACCCGGTATCTCCTTCCCACATAAGGCGCACGTGCTAGTCACTACACCAGTAGGGAAGGATATCATTTAGTCACTGAATGCATATGTGAAAAGGAAAAGAGTATAACACCTTAAGTCTATTGCACGTCTTGATACAATTCAAGGAATTCTAAATTATCTCTACCACTTTTCCTCCTTCCAAAGTAGAAGTTAGGCTGAAGAAGATTTGTAACCTAATATCTCGTCTAATCGTACTGAAATGTTTTAAGAACTAAGCATCAACTGTCTAATGCAAAATAATAATAATAATAATAATAATAATAATAATAATAATAATAATAATAATAATAATAATAATAATAATAATAATAATAATAATAATAATGTCTAGTTGGTGGGAGCGGAGATCAAACCTAAGACCCCATGCAACATAGATGAGTGCTCTACCAGTTTTCTTGTAAGGACTGTATCAAAAAGTAACTATCAACATTGGTGGCCCTGGTAGGCACGGGCCAGGCAGCTGAAAGTGAGTCCACGCAGTCTGCGGGTTAGTTGGCAAGTTGTACTTAGCTCCTGTAGCGTGTTGAATGCCGTGTGAGGAGTTGCAGAGGCTATGGGACGAATTCCGAGGAAAGTGAAGTGCAAAATTGTGCACTAGGAGTCACCTACAGTCAGATAGCAAAACAGGTGAAAGTGCATCATGCAAGTGTGAAAGTTATTATTGAAAAATTTGGTAATCATTTTACTTTTACAGATTTGCCGAGATCGGGGCGAAAAAAGGGTGCATGTAACCCTAAACTGGACCAGAAAGTGGTGAGGTTAATCAAACAAAATCCATCATTATCTGTTCGCGATTTAGCGAAAAAGGCAGGTACTACGATCGCAATGGTTCAAAGAATTAAAACTAGTAATAATTTGAAAACCTACAGAAACCAAAAAATAGCCAAACAATCGTCAAAGCAAAAAGTAAGAGCACAATCACGAGCTCGCAAATTGTATGAACGAATTGTGAGCAGGGAAGGACAATGTGTTTTGATGGACGATGAAACTTACGTGAAGGAGGACTTTACAACACTTCCTGGCCCTCAATATTATACAAAAGTCAAAGATGAAGATGTGGATGACTCGGTCAAATGTGTTTCAGTGGACAAATTTGGACCAAAAGTGCTCGTGTAGCAAGCAATTTGTTCGTGCGGCTTACGATCTGAAATTTTCTATACACAGGGAACTATTAATGCCGAAATATATGAAAAGGAATGTCTACAGAAAAGATTGCTCCCTCTGTATAAAAAGCACAGTGTTCCCCCATTGTTTTGGCCGGATTTGGCGACGGCCCACTACGGTAAATCTACGCTAAACTGGTACATTAAACACAAAGTGGATTCTGTTGCAAAAGATGTGAACCCACAAAACTGCCCTCAGCTCCGACCTATTGAACGGTATTGGGCACTTGCGAAGGAAAATGTCAAACAGGGTGATAAAGCTGCCAGGAACATGGCTGAATTCAGAAAATATTGGTCTGTCGCAACGAGAAAATGCACCACCAATACTGTGCAGAAACTATTGGGTGGTGTTCGACGAAAGCTTCGTTTATTCATGAGACACGAACTGTAAATGTATACTTTTTTCTCTGTGTATTCAACAAGTATTGTAGTGTAACAAATTGTCTTTTTTTTGGTACATCATCTTCCATTTTTATTCCCGTTAATCATACATGCTGATAGTTACTTTTCGATACAGTCCTTATTTAACCAGACTTCATTACCATTGAGCCACTGAATACGTATGTAGGTGAGAAGAGAATAGAATAGTGTAAATCGTTGCACTGTTAAATACATTTTATACATTTGTAAATGTCATTTATATATGGCGTTCATTGGACAACACACTACATGACTAAAGATTCGCCTTAAACTGGAGAAATGGTTATCCTCCGTCAATGCAGTTCAGTGGTACAGCGTTCACCTATGGTGCTTGGGGTCCCTGGTTCGATCCCAGCTCGTTCTAGGTGGGCTTTGTGCTGGACAAACATCGTGTGCTTGGGATTTCTCGAGGTTCCCACTTCCTTCATTTCATCACTTCATTAATTTCTCGTAATCACCGTCTCTCTTAGCCTCGATGCATAATCGTAGGACGTTAAACTAAATATTTCATTTCATTTCAACTCCAACAATGCAAATTCATCTTAATTTGGAGAAATTGTTATGTTCCGGCCATGAAACAAACGCCGGAGAGATATACAACCCGATATACAAAGATTTGTTAGAATGCATAACTCGCAGGATAAACTGCTTTTTGTTTTTAAATTTCAGAAAACTCTTAAAAGTGGAATAGAGAAATAACAGCCCTTTTTTGAAATACTTAAAGACAACCTGCAAATCTACAGAAAATTTGCAATCCGAGAGCTAAAACCACGTGTCTGTAGAGCTTGTATGTCCCGAGATCTCACTGTTCAAAGGAATTGGAGACAAACATATAAACCTTGAAGAGGAGACATATATGTAAGATTAGCATTTTAATATATAGATCATCTTTCGAAACTCTCGAGACGAGACCGAGACTAACGTCTTGATAGGGATTTACAATCGAGACCCAAACGAAGATTAAGACCGAATTTTTTAGATCGAGACGAGACAAAGACCAAGACGTCCTAAAAAATGCAAGGTAAGAACTAGATTTTTGTCAGTCTAGTCTCGCCTCATCCCAATACCATTCCTAATAAGAAATTCGTTCAAAGAATTATCGTATCAACATTTACCATTTAATACACTGTATCTTCAAGAAATCTTTATGTGATTGGTGTCGTGCTCCTAGCGCACATCGCCTGGGGCAAAGATACCAAAATACCATACATAAATTCAATTGGGGTACAGACCTTTATCGTGTTCCTATTGCACTAAAATATTTCGAGATATTTCTTACGTAAACAGTGCTCAAAAGGCGTCCAAAGACAAAACTGTGCCTATGTCCTATACGAAGTTGTTATATTCATTCTTGGTAATTGCTGCTGCTTATGTTTTGTTTCAGTCTGTTGTCTTACAAACAGGATGGTGTTAGGATAGCTTTTCCCAGAGTTTTTGTTATCACTATTTTTGTTATAATTGTTCTCTCACCTAAAATCTATGTACGTGTAGGGTTGTTTGGAGCACTGACAGTTTTGAAAGTAATTTCAGCATGGATTTTAAATCGGTTTAGTGAAATTGCGCTTATGTCACTTTGTAGTACAGGCAGTGATTAATATTCGATGGTATCGTCTTCGTCAACACTTTTAGTGCACAGTGTGAACACCATGTTCTTTCAGGTAGATTTAGCCCCCTTCATTTTTGTATTTCCGAGTGTGTGTCACAATATTCATGTGTAGACTGCACATACATGTATCAGCAGAATCAGAATCCCTTTATTGTACTAGTTGTTTCTGACAGCAGGAAATATTTCACCCTTTATGTTCATTTGCATATCCCCAAGTGAAGTTAAAATGTTTTGTCTAGTTTCATTTGTAATCTAAAACATATAGTTTTAGAGGAATATTGTTGAGTTCCTGAGGCGCTGTCAACTTCTTTCCCTCGACAGGATTCGGCCAAATGTGCCCAGAGTTTCTGCAAGAAATTTAGTGCTTTTAATTATTAATAAGTTCTCAAAAGCTTATGTTTCCGTATAGCAGACTGTATCCTTAGTGAAGAATTCTATGTTCAATTTTGAGAGTGTTATTAATGTGTAATAATTTTGATAGTAGCATATGTGTAGGTCGTTAAAATTAAAACAGCAATTTTCCTGAAAATTACTTCCATCAATAAACTCACCCCCTTCCCCCTGGGTGTGGGTAAATGTTCTTAATTCATCACTACCAAAATTTCTACATAGAACTCATGAACAGTGAATAAATAGTGCTTGAAAATACACCTAAATGGCAGTGAACTTATTATTTAATATTGCTATTCTTATCAACTTTAACGGTAATTGTTTATGACAGTGTTGATAACCATTTTTCTGCCAGGTCCTACCATTTAAGAGAATTCCTAAAATTGATCGGAATCACAGCCATATTCGATACATTATTGAATGAGGCCTCTCCCTGGAGACAGGAAATTGTCCTACTGCTCCCAGCCTCACTAGACAAGTTGAGAGAGGCCAGCCGAAGCTCTCACTGTGATCGCCACTGTATTTTATTTATAGGAGCTCCACAATTGCATCATGATGCTACGTGGACACGCGTGGCAAGACAAACACCCGTGGAAAGAATCCTTGATAGTGGTGCCAGTAAATTCTTGGACCCCTCAATCCCTATGAGCAACACTAATAACTATAGTTGTTACTGCAGTGCACAAACACATCCAAGACACAAAAAATCACCAACCCCCCCCCCCCCCCCCCAAATTGAAATGATCAAGGAAGTTAATAATGAATATCACAGAGAGAAAATAATGACACAGTACGTCATCTGCGCAGGTTGTACTTATTAAATTATAAATCAAAGAAGTTGCCAGATTTCTGAAAATCGGCGTGAAAATCGGCGAAAAACAAATATTTTACTTGCTAGTAGCTCGATTCGCGCGGATTTATCAATATCGAGTACACAAAACAAATATTATTGCTAGAAACATCTTTGGCAAAAATGCTTATAATTTCAAACATTGCATCACCACTTACATTATATGACAAAGTATCCACACGATTAGAAACACTGATTGGAATTTCTCCACAAAGGTCACACAACTTATATTTTAAAAAATCGTAATGTTGACTTAAAACCATTAAAGACCATTCTCATTTGATAAAAATGTCACAAGTTTATCAACATCATTCGTCGGTATGCAAAGTATGAATGGCATGTCAAACCGACAATGGTAAAAGAGAAGTTTCGAATAAGTGTTTCCTTGGGTTATGGAAACTTTGCGCAAGGGAAATTTGCGCCCTATCCCAAAAAGCGGGAAAAATGCGCCCGCTATATATTTGCATCAGGATGTTTGCGCCTTACAATTCGTTTTTATATCGAGTAAAGTAGCTTCCGCTCACACTTGAACCAGACTTGGGTCTATCAGAAAAGTGAACCAAACCTGTTTTTCTTTTTCCCGGAGTTTTAGAAGCTCAAGCAGGAAACTTTTTCCCTTCTCATTTCTTTATTATTATTATTATTATTATTATTATTATTATTATTATTATTATTATTATTATTATTATTATTATTATTATTATTATTATTATTATTATTAATATTAATATTATTAATAATAATAATAATAATAATAATAATAATAATAATAATAATAATAATAATAATAATAATAATAATAATATGCCTTGATAACATTATTCAGGGAACCCTCCACTTTGTCATTTATTTTTATTGTGCCTTGATAAAATTATGTAGGAAATTCTGTCCTTTATCATCGTTTGTTATTCTTTAGCAAGAAATCATTTCCCTTTTCATCCTTGTTACTGCGTGTTTATATTGCTTCCTCATTTTCACTCCAATTCTTTGGATATAGGACACACTTCCCAGACATTGAACAATATCTTTCAGCGAACTTGTTTTATATCTGTGCTGTTGTTTTTTTCTACTAAGTATTCTAGTCCTACATATACCTTTTTTTCTTTCCCCCTCTTAATTTTAATCTTAATGCAAAGCACTGTGTTTAGCTTCCTGTTTCAGTGTTTTTAAAAGCACAAAGAAATTCGGATGCAAGTTAATCGTGCTCTTGAGTTTATTGTTCCATCCTTCAGCGGCATTATTTGCTCGATGCTGTGTACCTTCGCAGTTCCAGACATCGATCAGCACATTCACATTTTGCATCCATTCGTTCACAAAGTAGTCTATAAATGCTGTAACTTAATCTTCTATTGGCATAGTACTCGATATTGCTAGCCAATCATCTTCAATGTATTGCCAGGAAATAATAACTAAAGTGTTTCACATGCAGGTAACTCTTCATTTTCATTTTCGTTGTATATACATAGATACCAAATCTAGTTCTTACACTTTACGCTACAAGTATTGACTCAAATGAAAATTGCAACCCTTAATCGTACAATCCGGAAAGTTGGAAACAAACGCAAAAATACACGCCTCTTCAAAGTCAAGCATGATCTTTTGAGCACTTCAACCCTGTAAACCTCCTTTAATTTATTGAAAAGGAAATCGTAAGTTCTCTTTTATTGTTCAGCAGGAAGACAAAAGCTACGGAGATGATATGATATTTATTTCATTCTCCATACTGCCACCATCTGCGTATAACGTATGCAGTTGGTCTAACTGCTTGCTGCACAATTTGAAAGTTCCATCAAAAAAGAAGTTTTCTTTTTTTCATGTAATATTTCCTGACCTTTCCTACTCGAGAAAACAAGAATTCTCTGTTCGTGTCCTTCATCCAGCAAAAGAAAGCTTGAGTTATCGTCCATCCTCAGGTTTTTCTCGGTTAACACGATCTTTCGTCTTGAATCCGGAATTATGATTAAGAATTAGATTTCTGGGCTGTCGACATCTGAGGCCACTAAGCCCGTCACGCGCATGAAGGATGATGTCCCTCGGCGAGCACACTACCCGATGAAAGGGAAGGAAGGAAACGGCCTGGGACCATTATGATAGGTACCATCCCGGCATTTGCCTGGTGTTAATGAATAAAACCCAGGAAACACCTCACTCAAGATGGCTGGCCTGAAAAATCTGTTACACGGTGGGACGTTAAACTTAAGTCTTTCATTTCATTTCTTCGTGGTAGATCTTCGATAGAGGCTCGTCACTTTCTCTGGCTCTCTTCTTTGCTGCCATCCGTTGAACTCGAACTTCTGTTTTAGCGACGTCTGGTTGACATTTATGTTCCGTTGACTTCTTATTTTTCCCTTTGTTACTAACTGTTTCCTGCACTTGTCTTTCTTCTCTCTAATGGGGCGTTTACACTTAGTCGATTTAGTCGCACGACTAAATCGACTCGCTGCATTTGCCACTAAATCGGAGCAACTAGGCCGAATCAGATCGATGGATGTGTTCAATTATTTCAACCACAGAAAATAGAACGTCTTTCAATTCAGTTGCCAGTCGATTAGTCGCCTTCGATCAACAAGCGATTAAGTTGAAGTCCCGCTTACACGGTCGATTAAGTTGAAAGTAACATCAATTCAACTGAATCGAACGCAAATCGACTAAGTGTAAACGCCCCATAACACGCAGCCAAATTATTGTCTCAGTACTCTGCTTCATCACATGATACACCGCACAGGGCTTGCCTTTCGTTGTCTCAGAAGTTGTCACTTCATCCATTATAATAAAATCCCGAACTAAACGAAAATAATAATAATTAATAATTAATTTCAATTTTAGTTCACTAGGCCTAAAGGGCAGTCCACACGAATACAGTTTTTCATTATACTACAATACATACAATGAAAGTGTAAGTTAATGATATATATATATATATACAAGGGCGGATCCAAGGGAGGCTATAGGGGCTATAGCCCCCTTGACGCTCAGATATACACTGGATAAAATGGGCTTCAATCGTGCTTTACATTATTATTGCCAGATAATAATATTACTTATATGTTTTTGTTTCTCCGAATCCCTGTGTTATGGAAAATTAGTGTGCCAATTTCTAAAGCGATGACTAGCAGCAACCACTATTAAAACTTGCCGCCATTTTGGATCCCGATATAAGTATAATTAACATAGTGTCCTGTATAGTATAAATATACTGTTATATGTGGTTCAATTTGGTTATCGAGAATTAGAGTACTAGTGCCAAATTCTTTGATAAGCAGGAACCATACTGAACGGATACCAAAGCAGGAACATAAGCAGGAACGTAAACTTTGACGCCATTTTGAATCCCGATTTAAATATATTTAATACAGTAGTGCGATCACAATGTCTTCTTGTACAATTTGTAATTCAAAAGTTAGTCGCTATGATGACGCACTACAGTGTTCAAAAAAGAATTGTAATAAATTATTTCATATAGTGTGTTACAAAATATCTGTGGAGAAATATACGGACATGAAGCAGACGGGTATTATAAAGGAATGGGTATGTAGAGATTGTAGTGGTTCTAATCCGAGGGAGGTAGTAATTACAAAAACTGTACCACCGAGCGCAACTGAGTCAATGCTAATTAACAAAAGTACATCCTCAAAATTGGATGACAAATCTTTGAATCCTTCTGATATAGGAATGAAGCTTGAGGAACTCTGTGCTCAAATAGCTCAATTAACAGCTAGTGTTCAATTTATGTCTAATCAACACGATGAATTGTTGAAGAAACTTGAACTAGAGATTAAGGGTAATATTCAACGGGATAAGGATATAGCCAAGCTAAAAGCAGAAAACATAGAATTGAAAAAGCAATTAAAATTACAGGATGTAGAAATAAATGATCTTAATCAGTATGGACGTAATAAAAATATTGAAATACATGGTATACAGGAGCGTACTGGTGAAAATTTAAAGGAAGTTGTAATCGACATGGCTCAAAAATTAAGAATAAAATGTGGGGAGGAAGATATTGATGTTGTTCACCGATTATCAAACGGTAAAAATAAACCAAAAGCAATAATTGTACAATTTACAACGCGCACAGTGAGAGATATGTGGTTGACTAAAAGAAATACGGGTTTAGTTAGTAATAATTTAGTATCTGGAAGTAATGATAGTAGAATATTTGTGAATGTAAATTTAACACCTAAAAATAAGCAATTATTTTGGAAAGCTAGAACAGCTGCAAGAAATACACAGCATAAATACTGTTGGGTAAATGGCAATGGACAAATTTTAATTAGGAAAAACGAAAATAGCCAGGTTATGATTATTAAAACTGAAGAAGATGTACCAGGATTTCCAAATTCTATTCCAGTGTAATCTTGAAATATGTAGGCTATAATTTAAGATGGCAGTAGTTAAAAGTACGTTTGATATATATTACCAGAATGTGAATGGGTTAAAAACTAAAATTAACGAATTTTACCTAAGCTCTACCATGTTTAATTTTGATTGTGTTGCCATTACTGAATCATGGCTAAGACATGAAATATTTAATAATGAGTTGTTTGACGATAAATATTTGGTCTACAGAAAAGATCGTAACCTAGAGCGTAGTAATATGAAAGATGGAGGTGGTGTTCTCTTAGCTGTTCACAATAATTATATCTCTGAAAGAATAACAAAATTTGAATTGCCAGATAATGAGGATTTGTGGGTTAAAATTCAGTTATCAGATTTAACATGTATATATATTTGTGTAGTTTATTTCCCGCCACATAGTTCAGAAGAATTATATTTAAATTTTTTTCGAAATATTGAAAGATTTAATGAACTAACATTATCTCAAAATGTTTTTATTATAGGAGATTTGAATTTGGCGCTTTTAACAGATTATTTGGATGGTAACTATTTTTTAAATTTGCCTAATTTGGAGAACAATGTCTTACATAAAGTAAATTTTTTAAATTTCTCACAAATCAATAAAGTAAGAAATCTAAACAATAGAATTTTAGATGTTGTATTTACTAATGTATTACACGTTGAAGTTCTTGAATCTGATATTCATTTTGTTCAACCAGATCGTCATCACCCATGTTTGAATATTAGTATTCCGTTTTATAAAAACTGTAAGACACGAAATGAAATGGAAGACGTAGTCTACAACTTTTGTAAGTGTGATTTCTTGAAACTTTATCAATTATTGAGATGTAAGAAATGGGATTCCTTATATGAGATTAAGGATATTGATAATTGTGTCGAGTTTTTCTATTCTGAATTATATGGAGTTTTAAATGAATGTACACCTAAAAATATCAAGAGGAAACGTTCATATCCAACCTGGTTTACTCCTGAAATAATAAAAATGTTAAGGAAGAAAGAACGTTATAGAAAGAAATTTAAAAAATCAAGACTTTACTCAGATTACATGCAATTTGTTGCACTAAGGACACAAGTAAAAAATAGTATTGAAATAGCTTTTCGTGATTATAACAACGCAATAGAAGAGCAAATTGTAAAGGAACCTAGGAAATTTTGGAACTATATTAATAAGAAAAAATCTTCAAACATAAATCAATTTGTACTTGAATATAACAAAGAAAAAATTGTTGACAATAAATTGAAATGCGAAGCTTTTGCTAAGCATTTTCAATCAGTATATAGTTCTGAAATACCTAATATTAAACTATCAGATATTTTTCTGAATGATGTTTCTTCGATTGTAGATACAATGTCACTGGATAGGATCACTGAAACAGAAGTAATCGAAGCTATTGACAAAATGAAAGGTAAAAGGTCAATTAGTAATGATGGTATACCATCTTACATTTTTAAAGGTTGTAAGGAATTTATTGTTAAGCCATTGACCTACATATTTAATCTGTCTGTCACTCAGTGTTATTTTCCTGCAAAATTTAAAATATCAGCAATATGTCCAGTTCCAAAAATTAATCCTGTAAAATTAATACAAGACCATAGGCCGATAAGTTTGATTTCTTCTCCAGCTAAAATATTCGAATCAGTAATCTGTAAACACCTGTTTAATCACATCTCGCGATATCTCTCTGATTCCCAATATGGTTTTAGACATAATAGATCAACAGTAACAAATTTGTTGAATATAAGTCAAGCAATTAGTGAAGCTCTTACCGTAAGGTCTCAAATTGATGTAGTGTATACAGATTTTAAGCGAGCCTTTGATTTGATTAATCACGAAATACTTCTTAAAAAGATTAAAGGATTTGGTATTTCAAATGAATTAATCCGACTATTTAAGTCATATTTAAGCAACAGAATCCAATATGTAACATATAATAATTGTAAATCTAAACAATATTCTGTATATTCTGGAGTACCACAAGGATCCAATTTAGGGCCTTTGCTATTTTTAATTATGATAAACGATTTACCTGAAGAGTTCCAATATTCTTCGTGTCTAATGTTTGCTGATGATACTAAATTATACAAACAAATTTCTACAAGAGATGATTGTGAAAAATTACAGAGAGATCTGGTGAGGTTGAGTGAATGGTGTCAAAGAAACAAATTTGAACTCAATATTTCAAAATGCAATGTTGTAACATTTTCAATCACAAAGAAACCTGTTATATTTAAATATATTATAGAGAATCAAGTACTGGAGAGGAAAGAAGTTGTCAGGGATCTGGGAGTATGGTTTGATGCAAATCTAAAGTTTACATATCATATGGATATCAAAACAAATGAGGCGTTTAAAATGCTTGGATTTATTAAACGATCGTGCTGTCATTTTAAAAACATAAAAACAATATTAACTTTATATAACTCTTTTGTAAGAACAAAATTAGAGTACGCTTCTATAATTTGGGAACCATATTACCAAAAACCAAAGCAACAAATAGAAAAGGTACAAAAGAAAATGTTAAAATATATTAGTTATAAAATAGATAATATACCAACTCGTTATGTATCTTACAATATACTTCTCAGGAGGTTTCAGCTTTTGTCACTGGAGGATAGAAGGTTTATTCAATGTGTATTGTACTTGAAAAAACTTATTGATAACCAAGAGGATAATATGTCTTTCTTAGGTAAATTACCATTCTATTGTCCTCGTCAAAACCTGAGATTCAGACAAATGTTTTATATGCCTGACAACAAAACAAATTTAGCAAAAAACTCTCCGTTGTATAGGATATGTGATAGAGGCAATAAAATACATTCTATGGGTCTGGACATATTTCAATTAAGATGTTCAATATTTAAACAAAAATGCCTCCAAATGTTACTTAATAAAGTGTAAAGATTGTTATTATATCTGGTACTTATTGACTGTACGTGAACAAAACAAGAGTAATGGTTAGTTGTTAGAATTACTTTACATGTAGCACATTCTGCACCATTATAAAATTAACAATTTGTGCTTTGTAATTGCCTTCGGGTGTTAAGTACAAATAAATTATTATTATTATTATTATTATTATTATTATTATTATTATTACATTGAATAAAATGGCAAACTATGGTTTAGCCCCTCCCTTGACCATATCCTAGATCCGCCACTGTACATATAGGCCTATATAACTTAATTAATATACATATGTTAATATAATTAACTAAAGTAACCATGTGAGTGTAATTTAATCTACACAAGACTGTTTGGCTTTTCCCAGATATCTCTATCCACAATGCTTGCGAATTATTTTGCCTTTTAAGACACAAAATATAGAAAAGTAAATGTAAAGTGAATGTAAAATTATTTCAGTAATATTATCAAGAAAATCGACCTATATAGAATATGTTTACTTGCTGGAGTTACTCACTTCAAACACACCGTTGTAGGGATGGCCAGATCCGGATATTTTTGGATCCGGATATCCGGACACTGGATCCGGATCCGAGATTTCGGATCTTGGATCCGGATCCGTAAAAAACGGATATTGGATCCGGATCCGAAAAAAACGGATCTTGGATCCGGATCCGAAAAAACGGATCTTGGATCCGGATCCGAAATTTCGGATATTGGATCTGGATCCGAAATTTCGGATCTTGGATTCGGACCTGAAAATCCGGATCTTGGATCCGGATTCAAAACTCCGTGTCAGAAAATTCGGGTGTTCCGAATCAGCAAAATTTTCGAAATTACTGACAAAGTGATTTTCATTCCTATGCTTAAAATAAGATTTTAAGACACTTTTCGTATCTGATTGTGTGACATCCTTGCGTTCTCTTCATTCTGTTGATATTTGGTTTTCGTGCCTTAATATGTCACAATTACTCCAAATTTGATTGAGTAAAACTCTCGACTTAGGTGAGAGCAATCTCATTGTCAGATTCGATTCTAGTGGAAATACTTGACCGAAAAGGTAGTAAATCTTTTTTTAAAGCGGTCGTCCTGATGGAAATTTGTCCTTTGTTTTCTGTAACACTAGTCAAATGCTGGGATGAAACCTTAGTCTCAAGCCCAAGCTTCATTAGACTAAGGCTGCTTACTTTTCTAATTCTTTCTGAGTTATTGTGGTCACTGATTGAGGCCATTTCCTAGTCGTGATGGGCTAGGCCATTGCTAATAGAACAGCCCATAAAATACAGATCAAATCAAATTAAGGAGCAACTTCCTTTTCTTGCTCTTGATGAGCTTTTTTTTTTCTTTAAATATACGTTTCTCTGTGACCGTACCACTCCAGTTAGAATTAAGAATTGTAGTAGAGATGAAGTTCTAAATGGCAATTAATGTATCAAAATCAATGTATTAATGTACTGTATGTGTATACAAAATACCATATGGAGCCTCGAGCAGTAACACGTATCTTTGTAATTAGTAATCCACTACTATTAACTCTGCATAGGTTGTATAAGGAGCTATATCATTCATGTAAACACATAGGCGGATGCAGGGGGAGGGCGAAAAGTCGTTCGCCCCTACCCAGCGCTACCATTAACAGTGTACTTTAGTAGTAATTTGTGGCAATTTCAGATCATCTAAGTAATTTTTCACTGCTAGCATCCCCAACCGCCCCCTAAGAATCCATCCGCCCCTCCAGGAGTCCATTCTGGATTCGCCCCTGCGCAAACATAATATACAACTCATTCAAGAGTACATTTTGGTAGCTTTTTAAAATTTTTATCTTAAAGGATTGTCATTTCTCGTGGCTACTTATGCAATTTTCTCCACAGGCATACATGCAATTTCCAGTCATTACGCAAATACATTTATATACTTATTAGACCTCGGCTAGTTGGGGGCTTCGCCACTAGACCCCCGTTACTAGGCCTCGCATCCCAAAAGCCTCTAATCACAATCAATTTAAAAAGAAATGTCTGGGGATTTGCCCTTAGACCCTCTGATATCTCATTTGATCGGCCTATGACCTCATACCTCGTAAACCTACAACCATACCGAATCTCAGTTCAAATATCAAATTGTATGTAATAACATTCCGGTATCCCGAGACATACCGAATTTCAGTGCGAGTGCGAGTATTTCAGTGCTTTTCCCCCAGCCCACACATTTGCTCGGTCTACGGCCTCGCACATCATACGCCTGCAAACATAACGAATTTTTAAGGGGGCGCGCTGGCTCAGTGGTAGAGCGTTCACCTCCGGTGCCTGGGGTCCCTGGTTTGATCCCAGCTCGCGCCGTGTGGACGTTGTGGTGGGCAAACACCGTGCTCGTGGGTTTTCTCGGGGTTTTCCCGTTTCCTCCCACTTTCTTCATTTCATTTATTTCTCATAATCACCGTCTGCTTTAGCCTAACCGGCATAATCGTGGGACGTAAAACTCAAGGATTTCATTTCATAACGAATTTTTGTTCAAATAACAAGTTTCATTTCTCTAACATTCCAGGATTCCGAGATATAAAAGTATTTTCTCCCCGCCCCTTTTCTTCTCCTCTAAGACATACATCAAAAAACGCTTAAGTACATACCTAATTATTTCAAATGTAAAGTCCAAATACCAAATTCTATGCTCCTAACCTTCAGAGGTTCCCAGATATCGACATGTTATTATAATAATTACCTGTGGTCCTGTACCCTGGGTGATGATATCTTCTTCCGTTAATGGTTATGATGCACTAATATCCATGGAGAATTGCCAAAGAAAGAAGCACTTGGTATTAAGTTCAAAAAACATTGAGTGTGGATGTATTATTAGCTTGTTTGAGGTAATACCTATACCTAATACCTTACCTGTACCTAATACACCTAATACCTTATTCCTTTAATTCCTGAATTTCCTTTAAGTTTCCAAGCTTTCGACTCTCTCCTGGGATCTTGGTCACAGAGGTTAAAAATAGGAAGAAAAAGAATAGAAATATCAAAGAATAAAAGTGAAACTGACTCATCAAGCAAAGAGCTGTGTTATACGGAAACACGTTGTCAAGTACGTCAGTAACCACCAAATAAAGATAATGCAAACAAAAATATGGCAAAGTCAATTTGTGCACCTTTCTTGTCCCTTGTAGGGAGGTTACCAACTCATGTTATTATTTTTATTGTCTTTCCAATTCTGTGAAAATTTAGTAATCACGGCCTCCCATTCGTCATTCAACTATTTCTTATCTAAATGTAATTTCGGTTTTTTAAATGAATAAACTAATGTTCAAAAATCGGTCTCTCTACTTTATTTCTAGCTCCAAATAAAATTTTTGAATTTTCTATCCTGTGTTGTGTTTTCTCTAAACGTCTAGATAAACTTGAGATCGGATTTTCCGTTTTTGAATCTCTAATATGCTCGTTTACTCTAACTTTTAGATTTCTTTTCGTTTTGTCTATATATCTCTCTTGGCAACTGCATTTTATTTCGTAAATACCCGATTTTTCATTGGATCCGTGTACTTACTCTTAAATTGGATAATGTTCTTTTCTAAGGTTTTGGGGGCTTTTAATGTTGTACGAAAACCGTATTGTGTATAAATCCTATTTAATGCAGTTGTCAATCTGGGATAAATAGGCAATCCTCGGTTTCAGGTTTATTGGAACTTAATTTTCTTTTAATCTAATTATACCAATTATTTAATAATGAAATTGGGCACCCAAACAAACTACTCAGCTTGATCAGGTATTCAATCTCTGTCTGTAAATCTGATTTTAAAGAAGTAACTATATTAGATGGAAATGATATTAGTCGTATTATCATTCGCATGTAATATAGTATCGCACGTAAAAAGAAATTCTTCCAAATGTTTGCTTTGGTACCTGCTGAAAGTGCAGATTTGTAATGTTATGTACCGTGTACAGGCTGTGGGCTTGTGGTGGACATTAGTAATGAATTTATTATTATACCTTCTTATATTAAGATCTAAATACGTAAGTCTGTCGTCCTTCTCTTTCTCAAGAGTGAATCTCAAATCAGAGTGAATATTGTTCAATTTTCCAGCTGTGAATCGTCCTTGTAAAAGAAAGGCACACAAATTGACTCCGCCATATTTTAGTTTGCATCAACCTCCTCCGAAGATTACTGACGTACTTAACACGTGTTTCCATACAATACAGTTATCCTTTTGGTGAGTTCGTTCCATTTTTATTCCTTTATGTTTCTATTCTTTTTCTTCCTATTTTTATCCTTCGTGACCAAGACTTTAGCGGAGAGTAGAAAGCTTGGAAGTTTAAAGAAAATTGAGGAATTACGGAAATCCGTAAGAAGAATGAGAATGGTTTTACATTCCCTATGTTAAAGGAACTGAAAATTTAAAACAAAACATTTTTAATGTAAACAATGCTGAAAAAAAATACATTATGCATAAATCCATTAAATATATGTATAGTGAATATAAAATAAATTGTTGAAGACACAAAACGCAAAATCCTTGTGTTGACTATTTCTAATTCCCTGACTTAATATCACTCATCCTGAACAAAAGAAATAAAGCTTGATGTCAGATCAGTCACTGATTGAGTCCTGCCGGATTTAGTAAAAAAGATAATTTAATTTCAATTTTCCGTTTATGTATTTCATTATAATTGTTATGAGCTTATATTCGTGTATCAAACACGCTAACTATTGATGTTAGTCGAGAATATTTAAAGAGTTGAAAGAGCCCAGATTTTAGAAGTACGAAGGACAAATTTCTTTCAATTCTTCTGCTTTCGCAGGTTGGCTATTTAATTTGCTCCTATAGATTGAAATTCCTGTTTCATAACAATAGCGTACCATTTCAGATTTTGCTAAGGAAGGGACAGAATTGTCCACGAACATAGGAATTTCAAGGTTATTTTAATATATAAGTTCTTAAAAAGCATTTGTTTCTCAAATTCAGACGGAGGAAATTGTCCCCTACTCTCCCCAAATGAAGCCCTTGTTTCGTAGTCATATTTGATTCATGTTTATTATAATTAAGATAAGAATCATTAAGATAATTGTTAAGTATATATTACATAATGATTACTGCTTATTGCTATAGTTTACTGCTTAGCAATAAGTAGGTTCAAGTACATATTAGTTATTATCATTCCCATGTAATATATTTGATACCTCCCAACATGGAGTTATCATGTTGAAAATTTCGAACGCCCTGTATAATAGTGTAGAATAATATATAATGTAGGATATGTAAGGATGTAATGTTGTCATTTAAATTTTCTCGTAATATTAGAAGTTAGAATTAAGTTAGGAAGTGCATTAAAATAGGTTTAGGATTTTATTTCGTATTTAATGTCTATGTTTTGTTCATTTCTATCTTAATTCTATCTATATTTCTTAAAAATTCTGCTTATTTCTTTTATTTTTCATCTGTAGAACGCTTTTTCTATCTCCAAACATTCTGAAAACTCTCCCAGAAATTTCCTTAAAATTTTATTCTAAAATTATCCTTCATAAAATTCTTTAGATTTTCAGCCATCTTGATAGAGAATCGTCAAAATTCACTCGGTTTTGGTGCATCATCTTCAATCTTGTCTTGTGTGACGTCAGTAGCACAGATTTACAGAATTATCTATAATTGGTCGCTTTCCCTTGAAGTCTCTGATAATTAGCTCATCTTCAATCCTCGTACAATTACGTCACATTGTGCTTGTACTTTAATGGCGTCAGCCTCAAGAGAGCAGTACCCAGTTACTGCCCGTCAGATATTATCAGAATAAAGTGGTAAAGAAAGCCGCTCCAGAACGGATTTTTCTACTAAAAGATCTAAAAGAGTTTAGTTGCAAAATTTGCGATAATTTTTGTGTTATTTGTTTGGATGGAACGGAGCGAGCAGCGAGGAGAATTAGTGGAGCAGCCCAATGTTGTGAATTGTCGTCTGCATGAACTATGGACGAAAGCTGATTACGACATGAGTAGAACTTTGAATTTTTTGAAGAACCGTGATGGTTAATGAATATTAACCGGTTCCATGTCAATTTAATATTATAAGAGGTGTGTGTGTGTGATGTTTATTTCTTCTGGAAACTGAAATATTCAAGAAAGCTCCATTTTTCGTCAATAGGAATTGGTACTTGTAAGGACAACCATTGGATGTGTACATAAACTCACCAAACTGTAAGTAATGTTTTACTTTATTTCTGAAGTGGTTTCAATCGAAATAACTTGGTAACCTGGATTTGGACATACTTTTTTTTTGACCTCGAAATTTACCAAGTTATATAGTTACAAATATGGTGTTCAGTGAATTATAATAATATAACCATGTCTTCGTAAATTCCTTTCCCGTAGGATCTATACAATTACTGAGACAATATGTGACGGCTTAAGCTTATCTAGAAAGGGGGGGGGGGATAAAAGGTAGAACGAACTACTGACGGAATATATACATGCGAGTGTAAAATTTTCGTTTAGAGTGACCATCTAAATTCCTGTAATTCAAAGAAAGCCTAAATCTTGTGTAAGGTTATATGCAGTATTCTTTATTCTTGTGATTTTTTTTTATTTGGCTATGCATCGTTTGGCTATCTATTGTAACCAAGCTAGACAAATAAGATAGGAATGACGCTCTCCGGTATAGAACATATATACAATATATATTTTAAAGTTTTTTTAAAACCTATAACGTATCCGTAAAGTATTAGAAAATAAACCGAAGCTGTACTTTGGATAAAAGAAGCACGATAGGTCGTTTTGTCACAAGTTTTTCGATAGGGGCAATTTTCTACACCGTGCGAATATTCATTTTTTTTTTAGTAACAAATTCGATTCCCATTAAAAGAAATTTGGCCTGGACTGCCAACCAAAACGTTTTTACGGTATATAAACAAATTTGTTGGTGTGAGTGTGTAGTGGTAATGTGTTTTAGGTTAGTGTAGGTTAAGGATTTAGTAATTTCATGTGTATTTTTGTAATAGTATGTGTAGGCAAGAAATAAATAAATATGTGAAAAGGGTGCCTGGTAATAGTAGCAGCTGTGAACAGCCAAAACATATGATTTATGATTTTTTTTTTTAATGAAAGATATGAACGCCAGAATAAGAGGCACATTCCTTGATATAGTTGAGAATAAGTGAATATTAATAAGAAATTATTGAATATTGGGAATATGTAATAAATTGAATGTTATGAGAGTTTGTGTGCGTGTAATATTTTAATATGTCTGGTCACGAATTGTGACATGCACGGAAATGTAGTTCTTTAAAGCATAATGCGATGTATCGTTGTGCCCCTAAACTGAATGTAAACAGTTTGTATAACGAAGAGCTTCGGTGAAACAAGTAAAAGCTTCTGGTTGACAATTATGTTTTATTTCATATAGAAAGGATACAGTAGAGTAGAATATTTTTTTTTTTGGATAGTAAAACATGATTTGGTCAAGATCAAAATAGTGCGTCTTCCTATCAATCTGATAAATGAATCATCAAAGGGAAAATGATATGAGAGAGACGTTACGGGGAACCCATCAGTGAATGTCACAAATCCTGAGATTTTTTTTTTAAATTTTATTTTATTTCTCCAAAATTTTCGAGTTTCTTTATATATATTTTTTCCGTTGCGCAAAACTTCATTTAGATAATACACTTGTAGGGCAGGTCTTCTGAGTTCCGATTCTTTCTCCCATGACTATGGAGCGAGTGAGTGCATCCCTGGTTGCGAGCTATTCTTCTGTAATGGCCACATAGACTTGTAGCTGGTTAAACTGGTGATATACTCAAACGCACCTTGGTCCCGAGAAAGCGAACATCTGAGAACAACAGTAGACACGAACACACACATAACATGTAAAGATATAAAATAATTTTCTTACATATTATTACCCCAGTTATATGCAGAGCCTGCTCTACCATATGTGCCGAATCTAAAAGTTCAGGTATCAAAATCTGTTATAACTATATTATTTAAAATAAATATTACTTGTTGGAAACAGACTTCATGACGATGGTAGCTAAATTTATTAAGCTGGTCTCTATTCGAATACTACATTCATAAATGTAGATTAAAAATGAAATCCGTACTAAGTGGCAAAAATGGAAAAGTTGGGTTTAATGTCAAAATGTGGACTATGTGCTGCTCAGTTAAAATCGGGCTATCAAGTATTCACTGGAGAAGTAGTTCAAATAATCGTCAGAAGAATGCGCGTCGCCCTATGTGCCATCACTTCTCAAGTACAATATGAGCTTTTTACTCAACATTTTCATTTTGGCACTTAGCACCGATTTTATAATCAGTCTACAAATCATGATTATATCACATTAGTTTAAGGTCATATGGACAGTGTTAAAGTAAATGATCAAATAAAATCCCAGCATCAATTGCTTGATTATTGTGAAATACAAGAATTCAATTTTCGAACAGTAGCTAACACCTGTTCCATTTAATGAGTTATCACAGTTTTGATAGGATAACTAATCTGTCTCTGTCACAAACAAGCTCTTTATCATTGAACGTAGAAACAAGTTTTTTTTAAAAGTAAAACATGTAGAAGGAAAATCACAAAATAAAGATAAAATAGCTAATTGCACTGGAATTGCAGCAAACTGACATATTGAGATTGAAGCTCGATATTGAATTCTATATAAAAAAAAAAGGATTACCAAATTTCCTCTCCAAGTAAGTGTTTGATCTATCCCTAACATAGTAGATTAATATTTAAAGGAAAAAACAGATACAACGAAATTGTATTTGTAGTGTTTAGGCCTTTCTGAGTGCGAGTGCTATTTCCCTATCCTTTCTTGTTCATGATAGGGTAGCATACTTAAAATTGTGACTTTTAAGGTTTGTTCTTTCTGAAGAAGGAGGGACGGTAAATGATGCAATTGCAGGGGGCAGCAAACTGCCTAGGAACGGCCCTGGTTATATATGTAACAAAACAATGAGAAGTTTCATTAACAAACGAAACAATGATGAGTTTCTTTGGCAATGAATCTAAAATGTATACTTAAAATAGGGATTGTTGGTATAAGAGATAGACTGATGCTTTGATTTTATTTGTTTAACTTATAAACAAGAAGTATGCAAATATGTGTTGGTGCGAAGTGTTAATAAAGGATTGATTTAAGAAACTGAAATTCTAACGTATTTTATCATATAAATTAACATATATACCTTCAATACAGGATAAAAGTAACAACCTAAAACTTCCTCAGATCCTAAAAATCAGCAAGAAACTTATCAACATTAACAACTAAAGCTTCAATTAAAGGATATTCGCGATCTCGATCAAAGATCTACGCCAAAAAAAGAAACCTCAAGAAAGCTCAAAATGAACGAACAAACAATTTTATTTCTTCACATTGGGTGACAGGAGCGCTGGTAATCAAATGACGTCCTAGAAAAGTGAACGTAACTGTCTAGAAAACTCCGCGTATTTGGAGTTCCAAAAAGAAAAGGTGAAGGAAGAAAGGCTTTGCCTTTGGTAAGAAAATTTTACGTTGTTATTCTTTTCCATAACTTCGTAGATTTCTTTTGGAAACCATATAGGGTTAGCCTAAATGATTCATCAGGTTCAATCAGAGCCCTTGGGCCGGACTCTATCATACGTGCATGTGCATTTACGAGTGGCGTCAATTTTAGAGGAGCAGCAAAACCTGTCGTAACTATATTATTCAAAATAAATATTACTTGTTGGAAACAAACTTAGTAATGATGGTAGTTAAATTTACTAAGCTGACCTATTTGAATACTACATTCATATATCATGTTTCGGTCGCATTCGTTTGAGGTCACATGGACAGTGCTAAAGCAAATGGTCAGACAAATCCCAACATCAATTGCTTGATTGTTATCAAATACAAGAACACAATTCTCGAACAGTAGCAAATACCTGTTCCAGTTAGCTAGTTATCACAGTTTTGATATGAAAACTAGTTTTGCCTTTATCACAAATAAGTTCCATATCATGAAGGTGGGAACAAGTTTTTTTATTATTTTTATTTTTAACAAATGTAGAACTAAAATCAAGAAATAAAGATAAAAGAGCTAGTTACACTGGAATTGCAAATTGATATATTGAGATTGAAGCTCGATATTGAATTCTATTTTCTCTACAGGTGTGTTTGCTTTATGTCTAACATAATCGATTATTGGTTAGAGAAAAGACAGACACAATGAGATTGTATTTGTAGTGTTTAGGCCTTTCTGAGTGTGAGTGAACTTCCCCTTCCCTTCGTTGTTCATGATGGAGTAGCTTACTTAATTATGTCGGTCCCGGCGTCCCCCACAGTCACCCTTGGCGTCATAGATGGATCACCCTTGTAAACAGTTTTCAATGTTGCCAGTCTGATTTTAAAGTTGTAAAGAAATAATAATGTCGTTATATTTTATGTCCCTTGTGGGGGACGCCGGGACCGACATGGTTAAAATCGTGTCTTTTAAGATTTGTTCTTTCTGGAGAAAGGGGGTGGCAAATGATGTCATTGCAGGGCGGGGGGGTAAATTGCCTAGGGCCGGCCCTGCAAGGAAACCCACATCGTCAGATCTCACGCCATGTAATTTCTTTCCGTGGGGTTATGTTAAGAACAAAGTTTATGTATCCCCAATGTCAACAACGCTGCATGAATTGCAGGACTTCTGCTGTGACGGACATAAACGAAAACATGTTAGTGAACGTATGAAGGAATAGTATTAGGGTTTGGGTATGTACCGGGTGACCAAGGGCGCACACATTGAACATTTGTAGAATATATCAGAAACTTGGTGAGTGTACGTATCTTTTCATGAATGATCCGTCTTTGCACGTCGTATATTTGTAAATAAAAAGTAGTTTGAAACCCGTTGAATCATTTAGGCTAACCCTGTATATTAAAAAAAAAAAAAGTAGTAAAATATTTTAGTTTAACGTCCCATGATTATGCCTTTAAGGCTACGGAAGACGGATGATTAAGACAAGTGAATGATGACGAAATAATTAGTAGAATGAGAAAGTGAGAGGAAACGGGAGTACCCGAGAAAACCCACGGACACGGTGTTGTCCACCACAAGCTTACTTGGCCGAGGATCGAACCAGGGACTCAACACACCAGAGGCAAACGCTCTACCGTTGTATCACTCTTATACATTCAAAAAAGAAAAAAGGGCTATGCTTTTGATGCTATAGAATTTATCAAAGCCATTGAATTTAACGTTTGCTTTTATTCATATTTATGTCCTAGCAGGACTTGTCTATAATTCCAGTGCAGAAGTGCTTTGGATTATAATGTAATGAGTTTGAGTCAGGTGGTGCAGAAATCTTTCAGTTTAACATCCCACGATTATGTTCTTTGGGTTAAGGGAGAGGGACGATTAGGCAAGTGAACGATGATGGAAGAATTGGTGGAATGACCTAGTGGAAGGAAACGGAAGTACCCCAAGAAAACCCATGGACACGATGTTGTCCACCACAAACTTATCAGGCTGGGGCTCGGACCAGGGACTCCAGGTGCCTCTATCTCTGGAGCGCTCTACCACTGAGCAACTGTGCCTCCACACAGAATAATGAGAATGAATATTTAAGTGTGCTTGTAAAGTCTCTGTCAATATATAAAAGTGAAATCGATTTGATTTTTTTTTTTTTTTTTTTTTTTTTTTTTTAACGAAAGTGACTGTACTATTTGAAGCCTGAAACGTGAATTTTTGAACATAGCATGTGGATCGACATGGAGTTTTGTAATTTAACTTTAAGTGAAATACATATCCTAAGGAGATAATTTTTGTCAAGGATATGGCATCTCACAAACCCTTTTAGCTAGAGAGATGAAACTTGGTATATAAACTCGTCATTAAAAGTAAGCGAACACGTGCTTCAGTGTTTTCGAAAATCCCTCTTCTAAACGATAAAAAGGGGAATTTCTATAATATTCTACGAGGGCTGGAAAGAAGCAACACTGTTTTATCCCCGCGCATGGACTTTTGTTTGAGCTGCTGTTAGCAATACATATAGAGGGTGGGTGGAGCTATACAACTCGGGTGGCGGGGTTAGTGTAGGTGCTGCAGTGATAGTAGTGGAGTGTGTTGAATGTAGGTTGTCAAATCACACCGCTCTAAAAGGGCTGTTTTCCAAGGTAGAACAACGTGCATCGATAAAGATCGAAGTGGCTCGTGGAAAAAACGCCAGGGAAATTCACTCAGGACTACGTGAAGCATGCGGTGATGACGCATTACCGTATCGGACTGTGGCACGTTGGGTTTCAGCGTTTCGTGCAGGACTTGATAGTGTGTAACAGGAACCAGGTGGAGGTCGACATGAAGTCCAATCGAGTCATTGAATTGATTCAATTTTTGCTGTATATGGACAGGAGGTGGACTGCCAGGGAATTAGCTGACAAGGTAGGAACTTCCCACTACAGTGTTGAATGTGTTGTACAATGTCCTTGGTAACCTAAAAATTGCATCCCGGTGGGTACCGCACCTCTTTACAGACGTTCAAAAATGGCACAGATACGCCCTCGCTAGTGATAATTTGGCACGTTACAGGCGGGAAGGACGCGTATTTCTGGTGAGGATAATCGTACTTGACGAAACATGGCCGAGCCTCTTATGAGCCAGAACTTAAGCGCCAATCAAATGAATGGCGCCACTCATCATTATCCCAACCCAAGAAGCTGCGTTAGGAACCGAGAAATGTAATGATGATGCTGATAGTGGTATACGATGTACGTGGTGTCATATTACGACATGCAGTTCCTCCAAACCAGATTGTAAATGAGGATACTACCATATGTTTCTGGAACATCATCTTCGCCCTGCACTACGCAGAAAATAACTGAACTTCATAAGGGATCCATCCATTGTTTTGCAACAAAACACAGTTGCTGTGAGGGGGGCGCGGTGACTCAGTGGTAGAGCGTTCACCTCCGGTGCTTGGGGTCTCTGGTTCGATCCCAGCTCGCGCCGTGTGGACTTTGTGGTGGAAAAACACAGTGCTCGTGGGTTTTCCCGGCGTTCTCCCGTTTCCTCCCGCTTTCTTCATTCTACCATTTCATTCATTTCTCATCTTCACCGTCTCCTTTAGCCTAACCGGCATAAACATGGGACGTAAAACTTAAAGATTTCATTTTTTTTTTTTTTTTTTTACAGTTGCTGTGAGGAATGTCTGCACGTGGAGGGGAAGGGGGTGTTCTAGAGCACCGACCCAATTCACCGGACATGAGTTCATGTGACTTTCATCTGTTTCCTAAGATGAAAGAACCAATGCGAGGGATGCGTTTCCGCACAGAGATGCCGTAGTTCGAGCTATAGGGCACTCTCTTGCAGACATCCACAAAGAGGGCAACGCTGCTGGTATTCTGCGGCTTCCCCACATCTGGCAACGGGTGAAACATGACGCAAAGGATTACGTTGAAGGCCTGTAGAAGTCTCATGATTGTACAATACAAGGTTCACGAACAATTTATATGTTACCACTTATTTCTTTCTAGCCCTCGTATTTTCCTATTTTGATTTTATAAAGATCTTGCCTAACGATTTTCATGAATTGGATAAATCCATCTGTTTGGATTGTAAGAAAACGATTAGCCTTATTCCTGTTATAAAATGTTACTAGGGACAATTGTGTGAGAGTTTACATAACTTCAATGAAATCAAACTTGCTTCAACACGTATCTTAAAACCCACGAAAAGTTTGTACTTATCTTTTATATATTTTCAATAAATCTTATTGTTCCAGTGGGAAGAACGGACATTCTGCTAATTCACTGAAACATACAGTGCAACCCACTTTTAACGAATTTCAAGGAACCAACACAATGAGTTCTTCATTATCCAGACTTCGTTATAAACAAACTCATGTATTTTTCCGAATTATGGAAAAAACAAAGGATTAGATAACAAGCAGATATGCTTAGAAAAGAATATACGGCAGTATAGCATTACATATGAAAATAATTTTATTAATTGGGTTGTTATCTAGCCTATCGTACATATTTTAGTTCTTCCTACCTGTTCAAGCACGCTTGAAGAAGTCTGTAATTTTCTTCTGAACCGTGTCTGCTGCCGCTGTTCGTAGCACCGCCACTTCCACTTCCTCAAATGCCGAAATGCATTGTCTGGCACTATGTTGCTGTGTTTGAAAAGACAGCGTTGCAAGTTTTCCAAACTTTGGATCGCTTCTTTAGAACTCACGGATTCTTTCACATTTTCTACTTTTCCCTCATCATCAGAATTTGCTTCATTTTCCTTCGTAGCTTCCCTCACTCTTTCCACTATTGAGGTATCAACATCGGGATCCTCAGTTACTAGCGACGTACTCGACAAACGTAATTCCCTGTGTTGCTGCTTCCTGAAATTCGCTCCAAGTTTCAGGATCAACAGCCTCTTCCACCGCATTTGTAGCAATGACATCAGGTTCATTTCCAAGCAGATTTAAGTTGGCCCCAACAATTTGTGATGACCTGTGGCTTCAACGCACGCAATATCGCTGCGAGCAGTTGAATTAATTAACATCCTTTCAAGCAATCTCTTGCGGTAATGGCATTTCACCGCATTTATGATGCCTTGGTCCAAAGGCTGCATCTTTAAAGTGCAAAAAGGAGGAAGGAAAAGAAGGGTTGTAGCCTTCAGAGTTAAAACCGTATTGTGTGTGGTGCAATTGTCCAAAAGCAACAGTACGTTTCTTCCCGTGTTTTCCATCTTCTTATTAAAGCCCAGAAACCACTCGCGAAAGATTTCCTTCGCCATGCACACTTTCTTATTTACATAATACTTAACAGGAAGATAATTAACTTCCTTAAAACAGCTCGGATTTTTACATTTTCCCACCACAAGTAACTTTTGCAAGTCTGACACGTCACTGTTGCAGCACGACAACGTGCTAATGCGAACTTTATGTTTATTCCGTCTTCACACTTGTGTTCTCTAACAGAAAAAGTCTTTTGCGGCAAAGGCTGGTGAAAAAGCCCTGTTTCGTTCACATTATAAATGTCACAGATTTTCTTCATGTTTAATTCTTCTGTGATGATTCTCCGAACAAATTTCCTGTTCAAGTTCAATTGGTTCAGCCACAGCATCGGTCATTTTTTACCATCTCACATATCCAGTTGATGTTTCTGTCAATAACTGATGATCGTGGTCAGTCTGAAAGATCATTGCCTTGAACATTTTCCCTCCCTTCAGAGAAACGTTTACATCACTGAAAGACTCGAACTATGGACATACAAATGTCATCGCACGCTCCGATCAGCATTCGGAATGTTTTAGTTGCAACTTTTTAAATTTCACAAATAATAATAATAATAATAATAATAATAATAATAATAATAATAATAATAATAATAATAATAATAATAGTAGTAGTAGTATAATAATGCTTTGTTTTACTTTCACACTAGCCATTTTCCAACACAGTGTGGTTAGGCATGTTGACGCAGTGGCACTTTATTCGGAACTACCAAGGTTGGGTGATGCACATGGATAGAAAGGATGGTGCTTCAATACAACATTAACCGATTTAGTGCATCTGCTTCCGTTTATAAAATATGAATTAAGTGTTACTACTGTGTATGTTACACTTAGTATAATGAATTACTTAAATAGTAGAAACATGATCACAACTACAACTGAAATCTACATTACAGGTTTTTCGCTAGCTTACTTCATTATATGGAGAAGAAGTTGGGAGAAAAGAACACAGAAATAGCTGAGAGGCATTCAGATAGACGCCATATTGAAATGTAAGATCATGTAGTAGTATTCAAATTGTAAAGGAATCAGTTTGGTAGAGGAAAATAATGGGACGAATAGGTCGGTAGGAGTTCAGGGGAACAAAGGAATAATAAATAATGATTTAAAAAATGATAAGGGGAAAAGGATTGAAAGATGAAAATTATCGAAAATAATAAATAAAATTATGAAAATAAGAAATGAAATATAAAAACGAAAGGTGGTATGTTTTTTATCTTTTGTTTATATTTATTCTTAATTAATGTTTTTTTTTCTGGGTGAAATTCTGTATGTTTACTAGCACACAATATCACATACATTTTGGCCACATAGATAAGATCTCTCGATTGCTTTATATACGTATTCTTTGGACATTTTTTGTTTAATGCTAATAATTTTGTAGAATTATGATAATAGATGCATAATTGTTCCTTTGCTTCGAGAAGTTAAGAATTAATACATCACAGTACATACAGTACAAAGACTATGAGAACAATATTATTGGAAATTGACAACAACTGCGGAACAATTGTTGCGATATATAAAAGAATAAACAAATGAACATATTTACAAGAAAAACACAAATAGGTTAATTTAAAATGATTAACAATTGTCAAGAAACTTTAAAACAACAGCACTTTCAAACAACAGGAGTTTGTTATTTATATTTAAAAAGTGCGAAAGAAAATATACGGCACTTCATTTCATGCTTATACTCCCACATTGTACAAGTAATAGCTTGTTGGCAGTCTGGAGCAGTTGAGCCATTTCAAACTTATATTTTGTTTTTCATCTGCCGAAGATGAAAGAGCATTACAACTCTTGATACTATGATAGGGTTGCCTTATTTCAAAAATGGAAATCCGGGACGCTAGTAAATTACGAGAATTTTTGAAATACTTAAAATGAAAAGAAGTGTTATTTACTAATTTACTTTCTTCCATTAGATAGAGTTGTTGCAGTATTATGTAA
The DNA here is from genome assembly GCF_964235325.1 of Thermobia domestica. Lineage (NCBI taxonomy): Eukaryota > Metazoa > Arthropoda > Insecta > Zygentoma > Lepismatidae > Thermobia > Thermobia domestica. The sequence continues at coordinate 143,702,691 of NC_137456.1, read as the reverse complement.
CATTTTTAGTAATTTTAGTAGACTTTCTCCACCATAGTTAAGCAAATGTAAGCAGATTTATCCCCTCTCCCTAGTGTTTTTTTATTATTATTATCATTATTATTTCTCAGGATCTTTTAGTTTCATGGCTTTCAGAATCTGTTATTGCTCATTCAAGGTATGATGTTTCCTTCCACACGTTTTGTCTGCTTTTTATTTTTCGGTTAATTCATTGGCAATATGTTCTGGCGACATTTGTTATCTTCAAAGAACTTCTTTTGTTGAATTTTAAATTTATTTCTGTTATTTTTAACAAACTAACAACTCAACAACTCGCACGAGTGCTTCATTCAATGTCGAAGTAGTTAAATCTTAAACTTAATTAAATCTTTTTTTTAATTGTAATACTCAGAAATTAAAGAGAATAATTATATACCTACTCCTTTTCAATATATATATATATATATATATATATATATATATATATATATATATATATATATATATATATATCCTTCCTTTCTTCTTCGCTGAAATCCAGGACATTTAAGCATCCCGAGAAATATTTTCGGGACGCCGGGACACAGACCTCGATTCCATGATGGTTTCGGATTTTCCGGAACAAATGGTAACAATATAACTATGACCGAAGAACATGTGCAAAAGTCTTGGAAAGTTGTTTAATATTTCTCTTTTACTTCTTCCTCGATCGTTGATGATGAGATTAAATTATGTCTATGCGGTGGGCAGATACAGCTAATTCCACAGTTTCTACACACCATTCATCATTGGAATTTTATTATATCACTAGTCTCAGGATATATTTACGTCCAAATGCAACTTTTCAAAATAACATAAGACTAAAGTTGTAATTTTAAATGTAGTGGGACCTTTTGCATAAATTTCCAAAATGAACATTTTTTCAACTCAGATCTACTAAGTAATTTTTAAAATTTCTCTTACTCTTTTGAAACATTCATAACGAAAAACAATAGTTATTTTGTCTTTCTTTGACAAGTTTTTTTTATTTGTTTCTTTGCTTAGAGTGTTGAATGTGCAGTTTACATTAAGATTAGAATTCACTGAGCTTTCACCGGGGATCGAATCCGGATCTCTTACAACAAAGAAGAGATTGCTGTTGAGCTAAGCAGAAGTTTTAGTACCAATATTGTGTACCACCTACCTTCTAGTTTTGAAGCAGGCAATCGATGATCTGATTTTGAATTACTTGGAACTGAGATGCACTGATATAATATAATCTTTAGGCGAACTGTTCGTTTGTAAGATTGTGGGATCATACTTAGCTAATAAAATTGTGTATATATATATTGCACACACGAAATATTGCATAGTAAAATTCTAACAAGTGAGATAAATTGTGCGTGAGTTGCAGAAATCTACTGAGAAAGGTGTCATGGAACGCCGAAACAGTACAGTTAACACATTTCAGTCTTTGTTGTAAATTTTATCCTTCAGTTCGATGGTTCCTAACATGTTTTTCTACAGGGTGATTTCTTTGAACGGATTTTATTTAGGTCTAGAATATCTAACTGAAGTCCGATTTTCATGGGGTTTGTGACAAATAATCAAAGATGGATGCAATATTTATGGAACTATGTTTACTGGTTTAAATTCATCCGGGATAATATCGGCCACGCCTCAAGAAAAACAGCAAATATTCGCCAATGTACCTTACAATCTGAATGAGGTGCGTTCCGGTGTGGAGATTTGAGTTTTCTTCGTTAGATGGCAACATCGCCAAGGTCAGCTGTGCTACTGTGTGAGTATGATCAGGACACAGTGAGAATAGTGTACTCTTTGGAACAACATGAGTTTATCGTTAAAAGTTTTTGGAGAACGGAATCTGTTGTTGCTACGCAAAGGGCATTTAGAAACAAATTTTGTCTCACGTTCTGCCCAAAAGAGGAACATAATATGGTCGTTAGTGAATAAATTGGAAGAAATAGAATCGCTTCGGAGTGAGACAGGGAAGCATCGGACTCCGCGTGTGGGTGTTGTGGAAGATGTCAGCTATCGACTCCTTAGATCGCCCAAGAAATCTCTTCGTCGTTTGTCGCAAAAAACCGGCTATAGCTATTCAACATGTGATTTATGGGTATTACCACTAACATTTACTTTGTATTCTCACTAACACTTAATTTGTATTCTGCAATTTCGCTTTAAAAATCCAAAACCTCATTCCATTGTAAGGTACTCTGGCGAATATTTGCTGTTTTGAGACATGGTTGATATTACCCCGAATGAATTTAAACCAGTAAACATAGTCCCATTAATCACCAATTCATCTTTGATAATTTGCCACAAACCCCATGAAAATCGGACTTCAATTAGAAATTTTAAACCCAAATGGAATCCGTGAGTTTTTTTTTTTAAAAAAAAATAAATCAGCCTGTATAAAAACGTGATAGGAACCACCGAACTGAGGGATAAAATTTACAACAAAGACTGAAATGTGTTAACTGTACTGTTTCGGCGTTCCATGACACCTTTCTCAGTAGATCTCTGCAACTCACGCACAATTTATATCACTTGTTAGAATTTCACTTTTCAATATTTCGTGTGCAAGGTATAAAAAAATCAAATAAAATAAAATATTAAAAAAGGAAAAAAAAAACTTGTTAATGTGATCGTGTAAATTTTTTGCACTAAAATCACCTTTTAAAAGTGTTGTTACTGTGGAAAGCTTCTTTCAATTGTTTGTTGCGAAGTTTCCTTGTAAATTGTTGCACTTTTGGGTAGTAACTAATCTTAACAATTTTGATTAGTGTTACTAAACCTATTTCTGGATTCTGAGGAGTGTGTTTGGCTTACGAAATGCTTACTATAGATAATTTAGTCTTTCGTTTCACTCTTTGTGAATGTTGAACTTCATTTGACTAATAAACATTATTACTTTCATATTGAAATCCCACTGAAAGCTCCTCTTGTCCAGATTCAAACTTCGAATCCTTGTTCTGATGAAAAATGATTTATGCACATTTCTTTCAATGTAAGATGACGATCTACGTAACAGTTTAAACTATCCAATAGTGTGTCTAAATACAGACGTTCCGAGATACCTGACTCAGCAGTATGTTCATTTCGTGCGTCTCTAATGTGTTCCTTTAACTCTGTTTCTATGTTTCTTTTTGTTATTCTAATATAATATTCCGAACATTCACAACTTGCTTGATATACTCCTGAATGAGTCCATTTATTAAAAAACAAAATGTGTACGGACCACAACTTATCAAAACTTACCAAGAACTTTATGCAAAAATGTCGTTGCAGAATCGAGACTCATCACTCAACACGATCCTATCATTCATGAAAATTCCATGCTACCCGAGTGCAACACCACTCCATACGCTGTTATTTATGCATTGCTGTTATTGGAAAACTACGCAGGGGACAAAAGATGTTCTACAGAGTCCATTATTTTGTTTGCATGGCAGACGTGACAGGATTACGTAATGCTTCACAGACAATGCGATGATCCTCCCGTGTTGTGATCTGTCGTAGTCAATTGGAACCTTCACGTCATGCGTTGTTGCGTCCCTAGCTCCAACATCGGGCCACAGTGACAATAGAATGTCCCACATGTGTTTCAATTGCACGAAACGCCCTGCCGGCCTAATGCAACCTCACGATGCGGCCCCTTTCGAATGCTGTCAAATGCTGGTAATGCTGTCTAATGCGGCGACGAGGTTGATATGTTTCTTGACCTTCCTGCACTGTGCTCACTCACTCTGTCATGCTTCACAACCGATTAATACAACCAGGGTTGAATTCCTTACTGCTGACATTATTATTCCCTGGTGATCATTCGTGTTGTTCCTGATCTTTGAATCTCCGATCATCTGCATATTCTCCATGCGCTACACATATACTGAATTACAGTTGACTTGGACGATTTCTTTTTTTTTTCTTTCTTTTTTTTTTTTTTTTTAAGTTATTGCTGGTGATAAGGCAAGGCTCCAAAACGTTACAATTTCGCTTATTTCTAAATCGTTGAATTGGATTGATTTAGAGCCATTTCTGAGTGCATTCGACAGCAAGATTGACAAGAGTGGAATGATACACGTGCACAACGTCCAACGTCGTTGATTTTCAACCACTGACATTGACTAATGAGCAACTTCCTGTTTTAATATCAACACTGTTATTTATGATATACTTGATTTCTTCCGTGTTGAAAAATAGGCCTATAATTGGATAACCACTTCGCTTTTCTATAAATGGAAGTATAAAGTTCCTATCAGGAACTATGAATCATAAGAGGTGTACCTTCTTTATGCATTTTAGGTAAACCAAAGATTAGTAGCAGAATTGGAGGATGAGTTTTTAGACTCTTAGCTAATTTTTTATCTATCACCTACGATTCATTCAATAAGTTATTGATTTTCTGTGAAACTTCATTCAGTGAATTGGAACTAAAATGATAAATTGAGTTGCTGTTAATTTTAGTTCTTAATTTTTGTGTAATCCTATTTGTCTAAATTAGTAAATGTAACTTCTTTATCTGCTTTTATGACCAGCCAATCTTTTAAATTCTGAAATTCCAATTTTTTTAATTTTGGCTGATGTTGTTGATGCCCTTTTTCCGTTAGAAAATTTCGAATAACCTGTCTACAGTCTATCGTCATACGAAATAGTGCAAGACAACATTAGAAGAAATAAGCTGAATTACACATGAGATTCACAGACTGCTGAGGAAGGTGTCAGGAACACCGAAAAAATAGAGTTCATAGTAAATTAAATATTAATACAAGAGCCCATTTATTACTCAGTTATTATCCTGAGATATGGTTTAATGTGACTTGTATTATTATTATTGTTATTACTAACATAATTATTGCTTAGTTGATTGGAGTTGAATGTCTCTTTTCAACATAGAGACTATATGAGATATTATTTACTGTTTAAAGTAAAATTCGAACCACTGCTCGGGTTTGAATCCGAGGCAGTTGAACCCAGCAGGTATCACACCCACAATATATAGGATTATTATTTAAGCATATGCTAGTCTTTGATCTGATTTCGATTCACTTTTCACTCCAGAAAATAAATACGGTACCGTAATTTCGCGAATCTAAGACGCCCTCAAATGTAAGACGCAACCCCAATTGTTTAATGAAATATTTTTAAAAAATCCTCGAATGTAAGATGCACCCTTGGCGAAAATATGAAAATCTACACTGCATTGATTTTAAAGAATGAAAAAAAAAAAAAGATTAATAAACATGGTAAAACAAATAACGTTATGGGAAAGTAAAGAAACATTGAACTTACTACTGGAATTTACGGTATATTCATGTGCATCTCTGCTGATACTTCTTTTTCCTAATGTAATTACGATACAACATTTGCTTGCGTCAGTTTTATAGCAACCATTATCGGTATCATATTACACCAATATGTATATTATATTGGTATATTATACCAATATATACATACATACACACACACACACACACAAACAAACAACAAACTAAATTATTCAGGAATTATTTAAACTTGTTTCTTTTCTCCTGTTTAGCACTCACACTCGCAAAAACAACAGTGACACGTTACTGCTCATCATCTGTTTCCTCATCGGCATCACTATCTTTTCCCAATTTTTCCACTTTTGATGGCCAAATTCACACAAAATACACATTATTTACAGAATCGTGACTAACGGGATTTGCAATTTTTCGCAAAACTCCATCTAACCTAGCCTAAGTTTGCATAACTCAAATCTAAGACGCACCTTGATTTTGAAGGGGGAAAAACAGTGCATTTTAGAACCGCGTAAATACGGTAATAAGGAAAAACACTAAAAACAACTTCTAAAAATTTAAAGGGTTTGTTGGTAAACACTGCCCTTTAACTGATCTACTTTGCAGATTGTGTATATACCGAAATGAAGAGCCGTTTTGTTTCTATAATTTGAAGAAGGACCATTTACTTGAGAACACTTAGTTTTGCAGATAAAACTTTTTGACCTCTAAGAAGGAAGCATTCATACTCCACACTTCATTCCTCCTCCCAATTCATCTCACTATATTTTTATTAACAGTTCAACAGCATCATTTATCCTAAGACAAGTGATCATAGCTCACGTAGCATGTGCAGTAGCAGTTTCTAGTATAATGCAAACTAGCACTGAATACCGCGAAATTATTGAAATTATGCCATCGTTCATTTTAATATTCACTGCATCTCACTCAAGCACCTCAGAAATATGTTTTCTGGCTTGCCATTCGTCTTCGAAGCATATCAAATCAAGCTGAAGAATAAGTTCGACAATGTATCTCTACTCTCATCCTAGTATCAATTCACTCATGAGCACCTTCATGGCTACGCGGTTAATGTACGCGCCTTTGGCGTGGATGACCCGGCTTCGATTCCAAGCGGAGCTTATGCGGTTCGGATTCCACGTTAATCAGTAGGTTCCGTCTCATATAGCCTTGCTGCTGAAACGGAAGTTAAACTCAAAATCAAATCAAATCAATCAGTTCACTCAATGTTTAGTTTCTGCAAAAGAATGAAGTCGATTTGCCTCTGGGACATTGAGACTCGACATGGAGAAGTGGCAAGAGATGAAACTATGTGCCTACAGTATCAGAATTGTTTAACAGGATGCGGCACGTAAAACCTTCATAAGACATCACAAAATGAACGTAATCAATGATTAAACAAATTCAACACTATAAGATGAGTTTGTTTACGTAACGAAAGCCAGATATGATAATATTGGGATTCGAACCTTGGATCTCTTTTGGAGTCTTCCTTAACATCATTCATTTGCAAAAGACTAATAGACCCAATAAGGAACTGGTAAATAAACAAATGTTCTCACTCCTACGGTCCTAGGATTCGGGCGTTAAACATCAGAGGCATGAGCCGTATACCCACCATCTCTGTTGCGTCAGCTCCAAGGTACACTGGTAAGTACCTGTAAAAGAATACAAGTGGGGCAGCAATGCATGATTCACGCCAGATGGATAGTGAGAGACGAAAGTAATGTTTGTTCTTCACTGCTTATAGATACCTTACCTGTTTGGTTCTAATCTAAGCCATGGACACTATAAGAAAATAATATTCTCCATTAGCTGAGAAAAGACAATATGGATCACACTTTGAAATTATGAAAAACTGCTTTCACTGCATATTGAAAAAGAAAATATTTTGCATAATATTCACATTTAACCTTTAATTTCACTGGAAATAAAACATTTACAAGCGTATTACAACACAAAACACAATACTTCACTTAAACGAAAAGATGGCCCAATCACTGTGGTGAACGTACCGAGACGATACCGAAATAATACGCGCAGTTTCGACCGAACGAAGATGATGGGTCAGTTAGTGACTATGCAGTTCACTATAGAAACTTCACTTCGTTCGCTGTATAAAGTTCACAAAACATATTTATTTCCATTAGGCGGCGAGAAAACTATTCTTTGAACATTAGACCATCAGGATTTACGTAGTATGAATTCATTACATTCTTCCTATTTATTACACTCGTACTTGATGCAGATTAATTTTTGAGATTGGAAGTTCAGTACGTTGCGCTAGCTTGACATTGTAAAATATTCTAATTTTGACCTTTTGGAAAGAATAATACTCTCTCTTTTGAGAGTTCTTGGAAGATTTTGTTTGTGTGAAAACTACTAACGCACTCACATGTTGACTCTTACGTAATGAGTGAGAGCTACTCTTCTGCGCTTCACATCGTTGCCAGATCACAGCGCAAGAATACACTGACTAAACTAAAATATAGTTCGTAGAAAACATTAAGCTTTGACTTTATTCTATTGCTAATAATATATAATGAATGGTCCATAGGTTAATAAAAATCACATTAAAAACACTGATTGTTCGAATAAGTTGTACAATCGACGATTATTGATAGACTTCACATTGTCACGTAAAACTCTGTCATCGTCATGAGGACTTGTGCGTGGGCGTTTCTCTCGAGAGTAACGAAATTCCTCAACCATATATGGGCTGACGAAAAGAAGCAAGACTGTCTGGAGAAGTGAGATACCTTTTGGGTGACAAATTCCTAAGCATTGTTCTCTTCCAACTGTTCGCTGGCTGCTTTCATTTCTAAGAATTGAGGCTGGGGAAATACGAGGGTTGATTTAAAAATTCATGCCAATCCATACCGTTACAACTGGCGGCCAACGGACTGTCCACTGAAGGTATCACAGAAGTGGGCAAGAACCCTGGAATCCAAATCCTCTTAACCATACTGCAACACAACAGCAATCACAGCACTCCATTAGTCTGTAGAGGGTTAATGTCATTTGTAGTTCGTTTTCACTGAAGAATAACAATTTATAGCTTCACTCGGACGCACATAATCGCGAAATTCGAAGAATAACGAACGCGAGGGCCATTTCGTAAATGTCTTTTGAGTCCTTTCATTTTTATGATTTGTTTATATTTTTTATTTATTTCAATTATTCTTTGAAATGTAGACACAAGATAATTTCAATATTTGAATATAAATCAATAGTTATTTGTAATTCAAAATAGTATTCAACATTATACTTCATAATGTTTTTCAAAATTCAAACTAAATTACACAACCATATTAATATATGCAATGCAATGCTATATTCAATAAAGCATATTGGTAAGGTATTGTATTCAATGCCATATTTAAAAATGCACAACAATACAAACTAAATGTATACCAATTAGTTTAAAATAGTAAAATTGATTTAAGATTCTGCAATAGTACTTCTTAATTCTCAGATAAAACACATAATATCACTCAAGAATAGCATATATCACTAAGTAATTCAACTTATCATGATTTTATTTTTCATAAAAATGAGATATTCCTTCCTACTATATGTGTAGAAATTTATTATATTTGAAACACCAATATTATTCATAAAATTCAAAAATGTACTTTCATTGACATATTAACACAAAATATTTATCAAGAATATTCAAAATAATTCAACACAACTAAAACATATGATATAGTGCAAACAAATTCATATTTTAGTAAAATTACATGGTAAAAGCACATAAGTAAATATAACACTAAAAATATTTCATTTACTATGAAATGAAATAAACTAGGCATATGCGAGCTCGTCACGCTCGAAGTATATAAAAATATACTGCCTGCATTAAATTCACAAGACCCTACCCCATTTATTTATTAATATATTTCCATCCCCGAAGCAAAGTGAAAAAATAGAACATTTGGTTAAAATTTAAAAATAATATAGAGGGGACTAATAAGAAAATTGCCTACTCCGGGCATTACATAATATGGATAACCCATAATTGGAGGAACCTTTGCTTCAATGTCTTCAAGTACTACTTGAAATGTTTTCGTATTCAACGAAAAGATTAATGCAAAGTAAATGCAACAATGGTTGCTAACAATTATCACATACACAACTTACTTGTTATTCATTCATAATAAGATGTCTCATTATATATTCTTTTTAACTCAATGATGCGCCATAAAGGTGGGTACAGGTAACTACCATAACTTACCACACCAAACTTCAAGTATCCTCAGCTGATTTCTAATCCCAGAGGCATACTGATTAGGTAAAACAAATAAATTGATATAACACATCGTAAGTATACATTACTATTAATTGACGCATAGTTGTTATTTAGAAATTGAGAAATTTCACTAATTAGTTTCAAATATGATCATTCAGATTTATTACCGAATGGTTTCTCACCAAAATATTTAAATTTGTGATTCAAAACATTTTAATTTTGAAAATTGCAACACTGTGATGGAATACTCACTAAAGATTTTCCACATCTTCACTACGCAAATTTATTTCTTTTCACTATATTTGAAAATTCTCACTGCGTAAATTCACTCTTGCACTTCGAAAAGAAACACTATATTTTTTATCATTCGAAAAATGAAATTTCATTATGAATGTATTAACGAAAAAATATGCTATTACAAGTAATTTCATATTACGTATGATGAAAAAATATCAAGATTTTGGAAGTGGTGTTTCTAATCCAACATTTTCAATATATTATGCAACAATGTATGAAGCGAAAAAATTAATATTGAAAATTTTCCTGAATCTATCGGCTATAGCCATTAACGTGATACACACAATAAAATATTATTGTTTTTATTTAAACATTCAAAATTTTGTAAAACACTAACAGTGTTGAAAAATCTTTATAACACGAAAAATAATTACCAACAACAAAAGAAATTTTGTACAAAATTTTCTGCAATGTAACCAGAATTTATTTTCATTGCCATGTCAAAAATATGGAAAATGGGCAATCCGGCTATGTATTAATGTCGTTTACCCAATTCCTTTTCGTATTGGATTTAGTACAACATCGTAAAGTAAAATTCTCATGCATTCAAAAATTTTGAGTTTAACTTCCATACTCGGCATCCACTGATCTTTGTTAGTACAAGAACGCAACATTCTGTAAACAGTAGATTTTTGTGCTACCTTACTAAGAGAACTAGCAGTTACCTTACGAATTGTTTGTACACTCGGAACATTTACTATTTGAGTGTCATTGCGAATATTGGCAGCGAAGAATTTATGCTTTCTTCGTAGGTGTAATACCTTACTTAATTTGCGGACCTTTTTGCCAATTTCCACATTATATTTCATTTTCGCACAGTGGAAAAACCTTCGCCTACCTCTCTTGGTTGCCAAATTGAAATTACTGTTCCTAAATTTCTCAATAATATTTCGAGTCGAGTACAAAGTATTGGTTGGTGGATAATCAATCTGAACGTTTTGATTTAGTTCAATACACTTTTTCTTACCTTTTCTGAATTTAAATTTCATCGATTTACAAGTTGCACGATGTATGCCAAGCGAACATGGAATGGTTTCATTTCTATTAAAACATACAATTACGAATATACATACTGTACCTTTCAGCAACACTAAAGATATATTACCACTGGAAAAATAATGCAACTCACCAATCTGAATTAGTTGCCTAATGCAGCTTACTGTGGGAAAACTCGTAACATGCCGTGTATACACCACAAAAATTACAGGACTTGTAGACAAACATTTTTTTCGAACAAGTAGCATTGAGCCGGAGGGGGGAAACAGCTGATCCACCCACTTCCTTTCACATAAGGGACAAGTGCAGACTTTAATCTCGTCGAAAAATACTACAACAGTATCACTTTTTATTTCCCTAGTGGTGGTTACGTTAACCACACTCATACTACTGTTGGAGGTAGCCTCCATGAAGTCAACCTGTACGGTGTTTACATTTACACTGACATTTTCATTACTTACTTCATTCCCTTGAAGAAATACATCATTACTCTGTAAAACAGATATGTTTTCCAATTGGCTTTTGATGCTTTGTAATTGTACAATGTTATTATCCAATAACTGAAACAATTCATTCCACCTATTTTCACTTTCATTAATTTGAACAAAATGCGACTCTTGGACTTCAAATAACCTACCTTTCTTAACAGGATTTGGATATGAATCAATATCATCGGCAACATTTTCCAATTTCCTCTTACAACTTTTAGTTCTGACCTCAGAAGGACAACTATGACAAACATGTGCTAACGGGTACACGTTAAATTCATCAGTAAATCTAACCTTTTTAGAGATTTTATTTTCCTTTTCGGTTTTACCCACATTACCTGACATAGTATGTAAACTAACATCCTTACTACGTTTTTTGAGGATAGGTTTGATACTACTAACCACACTTTCAGGAGAATTTTCAACATTGCTTGAAAATAATTCTTTCTCCTTTTCATTGAACGTACTATCATAATCACTACAAGAACTAACATCATTAGGATACTTTTTCTGTAGCCGTTCGACTATTATTTCAATGACTTTATTCTTGACATTAACGTCATCACATTGAAGTTTCAACTTTTTTGCAACATACTGAAAATATACATTTTTGCCGCGAGCACATTTCTCTTTCAATTTTTCGTATTCCTTACTTCTACGTATACCACGTACACGGAGATTGACCTCCTTTTCTACGTTTTTCCTATATTCGCAATTAAAATTAAATACAAATTCACAAATTGCGAGTTTCGCTACTCTATTGAATCTATGAGTTTCTACATCAAGGCCTAAAACATTTTGAAACTCTTCTAAGCAAAATGGATCAGTACTATATTTATATTCATTTATTACGTTAGTGTACTCTAATTCTATCTGTGCTCTTACATTCATTAAATTCAGCGCTAACATTTTGTACGTGGATTTATGAATTATATATTCTAAAATGGACACAAAAATATAAAAATGTAAGTAACACTACATATGAAAGAATGCAAGGAACTGTTTCTTTTGAAAAACATTAATTGCTAAATTCATGATTTGCCTTTTCAATAATTATTTCGCATTCTTGTATGCATAAACTAGGGCCTACCTGCATTTGTGCAGCAATGTTTGGCTGATTTAACAGCTCCTGAGAATTTTCAACCTTTTTGTGCGTTTCATACTTTTCACGTAATTCAGCCAGTTGTATTTTTAGATTATCAAATTGTTTGGTCAACTCATTATGATTTAATTTTAGCATTTGGTTAGTTGCAGCCAAATCTGCAGACACCCTTTTCACCGCTTCAAGCAGTGTTTCCGTTTCACTAAGCGTTGACATTGTAAAATATTATACTTAAAAATACAACATGCAAATTAGTGTGGTGGCATTGAATACAACAGTGAAGTTCAAAAATTTGCTTTCTTCCCACTAAAACATCTGTCTTTGTTCGGTGCGTCATTTATAAGATGAGTTTGTTTACGTAACGAAAGCCAGATATGATAATATTGGGATTCGAACCTTGGATCTCTTTTGGAGTCTTCCTTAACATCATTTATTTGCAAAAGACTAATAGACCCAATAAGGAACTGGTAAGTAAACAAATGTTCTCACTCCTACGGTCCTAGGATTCGGGCGTTAAACATCAGAGGCATGAGCCGTATACCCACCATCTCTGTTGCGTCAGCTCCAAGGTACACTGGTAAGTACCTGTAAAAGAATACAAGTGGGGCAGCAATGCATGATTCACGCCAGATGGATAGTGAGAGACGAAAGTAATGTTTGTTCTTCACTGCTTATAGATACCTTACCTGTTTGGTTCTAATCTAAGCCATGGACACTATAAGAAAATAATATTCTCCATTAGCTGAGAAAAGACAATATGGATCACACTTTGAAATTATGAAAAACTGCTTTCACTGCATATTGAAAAAGAAAATATTTTGCATAATATTCACATTTAACCTTTAATTTCACTGGAAATAAAACATTTACAAGCGTATTACAACACAAAACACAATACTTCACTTAAACGAAAAGATGGCCCAATCACTGTGGTGAACGTACCGAGACGATACCGAAATAATACGCGCAGTTTCGACCGAACGAAGATGATGGGTCAGTTAGTGACTATGCAGTTCACTATAGAAACTTCACTTCGTTCGCTGTATAAAGTTCACAAAACATATTTATTTCCATTAGGCGGCGAGAAAACTATTCTTTGAACATTAGACCATCAGGATTTACGTAGTATGAATTCATTACATTCTTCCTATTAATTACACTCGTACTTGATGCAGATTAATTTTTGAGATTGGAAGTTCAGTACGTTGCGCTAGCTTGACATTGTAAAATATTCTAATTTTGACCTTTTGGAAAGAATAATACTCTCTCTTTTGAGAGTTCTTGGAAGATTTTGTTTGTGTGAAAACTACTAACGCACTCACATGTTGACTCTTACGTAATGAGTGAGAGCTACTCTTCTGCGCTTCACATCGTTGCCAGATCACAGCGCAAGAATACACTGACTAAACTAAAATATAGTTCGTAGAAAACATTAAGCTTTGACTTTATTCTATTGCTAATAATATATAATGAATGGTCCATAGGTTAATAAAAATCACATTAAAAACACTGATTGTTCGAATAAGTTGTACAATCGACGATTATTGATAGACTTCACAATGTCACGTAAAACTCTGTCATCGTCATGAGGACTTGTGCGTGGGCGTTTCTCTCGAGAGTAACGAAATTCCTCAACCATATATGGGCTGACGAAAAGAAGCAAGACTGTCTGGAGAAGTGGGGTACCTTTTGGGTGACAAATTCCTAAGCATTGTTCTCTTCCAACTGTTCGCTGGCTGCTTTCATTTCTAAGAATTGAGGCTGGGGAAATACGAGGGTTGATTTAAAAATTCATGCCAATCCATACCGTTACAACACATAAAATGAAATGTAATGTTTTGAATATGATTACTCACCTTCACAGTAGCTGCTGAAAGTGTCCTCTACCCTAAAAGTATCCTCCGTATTTAGTAGATGTGGTCTGTTCCTGGGAGTATTTTGAACAAATCCTGTACGCCGCAATTTTTCAATCAAGTCCTGTATGGTGCTTTTTCCTGGCGCAGACAGTTCTGGAAATTTCTCGTTAAACAAATTCTTTGTTTTCGCAAAAGATCCAGTACGAATGAACGCATCAATAATGACAACACGCTCGATTATCAAGTACGGCATTATCACTTCACACAACGAGGCCTACTTCTCAACTTGTTGGACACACTTCACTGGCTGCGACTGCAGCTACTTTACATGTGCACCTGCAGGTCAAGTGTCTTGTCCCACGTTCGACACGCCATCTCTTGGTAGAAAGCTGAAAATAATTTAATTGTAGCCAAAAGTGCAATATACCATATTACGACGGGCCGATTTTATGTGCCGCATCCTGTATAAGAACAACAGCTCAATATATATTTATTTATTTATTTATTTTTATTTCTGAAAGGTAAGAGAAGTAATTCTCTTACTAAACTGAGCAAACCCTGTTTTATTTCTTAGTATGAGAGGTGGGTTTACTAAATGTCCAGTGTTTCATTCCTCTTGTTGTGGCATCTTCAGCCCACTTTTAATTTTCGTACTGTATCTGGTGCCTCATTTAATATTAGCTAAAAGCAAATGTTCCATTAAAAGCAAGTGCAATTTAGTAATAATTACAGAAGTAGACGTCTACCTCAAAACTCGATAGAGTTTCAGATTTGGCACTTATAAAACAGCCAATATTATTACCTGTGTGGCGCGTCAAGGAGTATTATTTTACAACTGTATTTCACAAATTCACTCTTCGCATATTCTTATAGTCCTACTCTCCGGAGTACATCTTGAACCGCTTCTTAATTCATGTTTTAGTTATTGTGTTACCAAAAAAGGATAACTTCAGCACTTAAGGTCAAACCGAGTAGATTAGTATGCCTTTTATACCTTTTCTGAAAATTGGAAAACTGAACACAGAACAATTTATGATGAGTATATAGTGTCCGTCATCATTTTTTGCAATAATAGTGTTTCTATATCTATAAACGTCGACTAAATGGATGTTTTTTCAAGTGTACTGACTCGAATGAAATATCGATGCTATAACAGTAGGTATAAGAATTTATAGTTTGCTGTGATTCATCATGCAGTTCCATTACTTCACTTAATTGCCTAATTTACATATTGCCTGACATACAGCCCGGTGGCCCAGTGTAGGCACCGGCATCCTCAGTGATATGCCTCTATTTTTTCTATTGTTGTTTCTCTCCTTTCTTTTACTTTCATGATCTTCAAGTCTATTATATCATGGAACCAATTCAGCTTATGTCTTCCTCTTTTCTTCCTCCCTTTATATATATTCTTTTGGGTATTGACGTACGTCATTGCAGGTTACCCAGTCACTCAATTCGCTGAATCTTTATACGGCTTACAATATTCCTCTCTTTTTATTAATATGTCTAACTCCTCATTGTATTTTATGCATCAGATTCCATCTTGCCTTACAGATCTATATATTTTCCTTAGCACCTTCCTCTACGTAGAATGTTCTCAAGCTCATCTCATCTTTCCCCATATCTCTGCCCCATAGGTCACCATGGGTCTCACGAGTCTTTTATAAATCAGTACTTTGGCTGTTTCAGAAACTAATTTACTTCTCCGAAGACAGAGACTTGCATAATAAGCTTTATTTCCCACTTGTATTCTATACTGCATATATTTGTATTACACTAGACTCCTGAGCGTCCGGCTTACGGCCTTGTTTTCTTTTATTGTAATTAAATGAGGAAGGCAAGGTGTTGCATTGGCAACATTGCAAAGACATTGGAAGTGGTCGTCTGCTACAATCCTTCTACATGTCGTGTGCAAAATACAAGTTGTGACAGGAAAAGTGCAGCGTTCTGCTTCTTGTTCGTTCTTTCGTCAGTATGTAACGGACCTCAATATAGTACGTTTGCCGCTGTACCTGATTATAACTGTACACTACGTATAGTACTGTATTCGTAAATTGTTCTTGAAGTATGCTTAATGTATTTTTAGGACTTTTTCAAAAACTAAAAACTGTAGGTTTTGACTCTTATCTTAGGGCTACCTTTTCATATCTATATACTGTAAAATCAGTTTGAGCCAATTTTCTTAAGAATTAGACCTACGATTTACGTTAATGTTTTGTTTATGTTTTCTGCATTTAAGTTTTGCATTACAGAATTTATGTTACAATGTGAACAGTTTACACATACTGTACGTATTCTTTAACTTACTTTTTATCCAATAAATTCTTGAAACGTGCAGTGCAGTACATGAACCATTTATAAACTACCAGCACAGAGCCAAATAAGAAGTGAGAAAATACGTACTGTATTATATCAGTGAGTTTTGGTATAAAAACTTTGTCTTTTGGTATTGGTGGAGCAAAGAAATTAGTTCACAGAACTCCGGCCTATCCGGCGTTTTTGTTATCCGGCCTTCCCTTCCATCACATTATGCTGGATACTCGGAGGTTTACTGTATATACCGAGTCTATTGCTTTTTATTCATCCCATTGCTTGTCTATACTACCTTTATCTAAATTTAATTAGGGTCCTTGGTTCTGATTAATTCCTTGAGTTGATTTTAACGTCCCGTTCAGCAGCGGGGCTATATGAGACGAGACCTACTGATTAACGTGGAATCCGAAACATATGAGCTCCCGTCGGAAATCGAACCCGGGTCTCCTACTACAAAGATGCGTATGCTAACCGCTTAGCCACGAAGAACTAAATTCGTATTTTCTTTTCTATAAACGTTTACGTCTTTTTACAAACAAAGAAATGTTGTGCAAAATGTTAGTTTATTTTATAGAATGCTTAGATTTACTTAGGTGTTTTGATAATTCTGAAACCGCCTGATTCTTATCTTAGAGTCATTAATATGAATAAGTTTCTCTTCGGCATACAATTTCTTTTCTTTTCTTTCTTTCTTTCTTCTTTTTTCTCTCACGCGCATGCCTTTATTCTGCGTTAAAGTGTTAACCAAATATCTGAAATAGTTCCGTGTTTTGTTATTATATATTTTGTGTGTAACTGATCTAGACGAAGTATGTTTATCATTAAGTTTTTGATAGGGAATTTATGAATATTTTTTTATTAAATAATACAAGAGGCGTAAGATTGGGTCTTTGGTCTTAATATTGAGATTGCTCTTCTAGTGTCTTAATAACCTAAATGCCAGCTGCTACTGCACAATTCTCAGTCATAATAATTCTGTGCTAACAGAATATCTCCATCAACTAACAGGAAACCTCACGTTATCTCCACTATATTTATTCATGTTTCCATTTCTTCTGGCAGCTACTATTTCTGATAATAAACCGCAATCAATTATTATAAAATTATTCTAACTTTTACATTCAATATCACAACTACTTCAACACGAAAAGATATTAACAACATCGCGAAATGTAATCTAAAAATTCCGTTTTCTTCTTTATAGTATAGTCACTATTTTAAAAACATTTATTATCCCTCACGAATTGAACTCTACATGCGGAACGTCAGTGAACCTCGTCACATGTTTTGTGGGTACACTCGGATGATTTTATCTCCATCTGTCTGACCCTGAACTCAGTGAAAGGGTACCAGTTTTCCTCTCTATATTCAAACGTGGCAGTTTTTTGACTCCCTGTCTCCAAATAGCTAATGCACACAGTCCCGGATTGTACCCTGGTGAGGATACGAAGCCTCACATATAAATCGTAGGAATGGTTTGGATTCTACTTCAAGAGATAACTCCCAGTCACTTACAGCCTTGGTGCTGAGGACATTAAATTCCAACAAGTCAATCAAAGAAGGGAAAGGTATACTTGTAAGATTGTCTATGGTGAGTTTCATAGTTGTCAATTGAAAACTATAAGTTAAAAGACATATCAAGATTCAATATGGACAAATATAACAGAAATCGCGGATTTGTGTTTGTAAAATATCAAGTAGACTATCTACTACGGTCAGTCAAAAAGTTGGTTGCACTACTTCAGAAAATAAAACAGGATAGAAATTTTACAATAACTTTGTTTGCATCGTAAAGTTCCATTCACAATCTACTTTTCAATGTAATTACCTCCATTGTTTAAGCATTTGTCGAGGCTTGGTACACGTTTTTCTATGCCTTCTGCAAAGAAATCCTATCCAATGCCCGGTAACTATCTCGTCATCTGAGTGGGGTATCGTAATTTTGAAACTTCGGCTTTCATGGAACCAAACACATGGAAGTCACACGGTGAAAGGTCTGGGCTATAAGGAGGGTGATCCCACACTTCCCACCTAAACTTTGTCAGAAGTTCGCACGTTTGTTGTGCTGCATGAGGTCTTGCACAATGTCTTTGAACAGTTTATTTGGCCGTCGACTTTTAAATGCTGATAAATTTCAGTGCAACCACACCTTTTCGCCCACAAAAAAAAAAGCATCACTGCACGCATTTCCAATTTGGACGCCACTTGCAGCTGTCGAGACATGTTTACGACTGATTATCAGAGCACTTCCACTTGCCTCGTGAAAGCCGCTACGTCACACGATACAGCTACGTGTCTGCAGTGTTACCACACAATTTCATCAAAATAGCCTTTGACTGAAAATATTTACAAAAGAGTGCAACTAACTTTCTGACTGACCCACGCATTTATAGAAGCTACAGGGCACGTATTCATAAGAAAAGTAACTCACCTTGTGCCTCCATGTTTAGTACTTTAATTGAATATTTTCTTCCTCTCTGGGAACGTCACCAGCACCACTTTTATTACTTATCACCAGATTCTTACTCTTACATGTCATGCAAAAATTCTTTAACTTACAAATTGGCTAATTCACTAACATCTTTCATTTCTGACACCACACCTTTTGAATACTCCATCAAGAATGGTATGGAAGTCATTCCAGACATCATATCACTAGTTAATTTACATCTACCTTCGCTGGACGTCAAAGCTGTGTTTACTTCAACACCGATCAATTTAGTTATATCCTATACACAGAGGAAACTAAGAGAAACAAGGCATCCGATCTCATCATTTACGAAGTCATAAAACTCCTTTAACGCTGTCTCGACAATAATTATCTAATTTGAAGAATATATCCACAACCAAAAAGATCTTGAGATGGGAAACCCATTTTCTCCTCTACTTAACTATATAGTTATGGATAATTCGAAAAGAAAATTCTTAGCAATGCGAAATACAAATTCCCGAAATATTTTTGGTACATACACTATCTTCCAAAAAGTCACTGGTCATCCCACAACTGTTGGAATGAAGCAAATCGTGACTTATTTGATATTGGGTAGGGCCTGGATCACAGCATGTATCCTTCGAGGAAGACTTTCCATCAGTTGCTGATAGGTATCAGGTAAGATGGCAGCCCACTCCTGCAAGGCGGTTCCAGGTGCGGCAGCTGAATTTCGACGAGTTGGTTTGGACCTTAAACAACGCTCCAATTCATCCCACAGATGTTCCACGGCGATTGAGCAGGCCACTGGAGCTTTGTGACCCTCACATTGTTCCCGTAATACCACGACATAACATTCGTAGCTTTATGGCAAGGGGCATTATCATCCTGATAGTAACATGGGTGCATTCCAAAGAATTTCCATAATGTGGGAAGCACTGAATTGTCCAAAACGTCCAAATAATTTGCACTCTTCGTGTTACCAGGCACAACAACAAGTGGGCCTAGGCCGAACCAACAAAATGCACCCCACACCATTACACCATCACCACCAAATTTCACTGTTGACACAATGCAGTCTGGTAAGAAGCTTTCCCCGGGCTATAGCCACACCCACATCCGACCATCTGACATGAAACACGTGTAGCGTGATTCATCATTCCATAACACATGTTTCCATTGGTCTAGGATCCAATTTCGATGAGCCTTACACTATACCAACGTCCTGTCTTGGTTCGTTGGAGTGATGTGTGGATTGTGGGCAGCTGCTCTACCATGGAAACCAAGTGCATGCAGTTCTGTCCTGACAGTGCTCAGTGAAACTAATGTGCCCGATGCAGTGCGAAACTCGTGCTAGATGGAAGATTCAGTTTGACGGCGATTGCTGGATACCAATCGTTTCATCACTCTCCGGTCCCTGTTCGTCAATTTCTTGGGTCGGCCGGGCCGTTTAGGAACACTGGTGACACCGTGACGTTTCCATTTCAGGATTACATCACCCACCGTTGGTTTTGGGTGGCCAAATTGGGCACTAATGGCACGATTCAACAAACCCGCAATATGACAGCCGATGATGACTCCCCTATCGAACTCACTAAGTTCTTGTCTGTGCGCCATTCTCAGTCAAATTAACTCCTCGCCTGACGCACGATCACTCATAATACCTTCTGCACCGAAACAAACGACTAGCGTCCTGCAGGTTGCTCTGGATTTCTTACGGCAATGTCTTAGCAGACTGACCGGTGACTTTTGGTAGATAGTGTATGTTGATAATTTTTTGATCATCTACAAAGATCAGAACACCTTCTCAGATCTAGTCAAAGAATTCAAGAGCATTCGCAATAGTATAAAATTCATCACAGAAGAAAAGTTAGAAAACACCATTAATTTTCTGGACATAAACATTTATAGGAAACACAACAAATTCTTCACTTCGGTCTACGAAAAAATAAAAGCCTAAGATTTTTTTCACAAAGAATCGGCACATTCCCACCCCATCAAACAGATTATTTGGAAAAAACTTCTTTTGAGAGCAATCAAGTATTCTACAAAAGAACAGAACTCAATAAAAACATTGAAACACTGTTTGATTAAGAAAGAAAAATGGCATTGTCACACACACGCTAGAAAAATGAAAAAGTTCAGCATGGGAATATTATTTAAAAAAGAAAAAAAGAACCACGAAAGTTGACAAAACATGGGTTCCTTATCTCTCTGGCCAGTCTTTTCTGGAAGGTTAAAGAAAGTAAGTAGGCAGTGCCTTTGAAATTAATTTCTCGTAAAATCTGGTACGACTTTCGAAAGTTTTTCATCAACATACAAAAATCATTTTAAAGATGATTTGGTTTCAGGGATCTACAATATTTCGTTCGAATGTAATGAATCCTATATTGGTATCTTTCCATTTTATACAACTTCACCGTTAAGATTCAGTCTTATCAAGGAACCTAAACAGAATTTCAATAGATGTTTTCCAGGGGTGCCCACAAGGGGGGGCTATGACGCAAACTGCGTCATTGAAATATTGGGGGGGGGGTAAAAATCTATATAAATATGTTTGAGGGAGTGTAAAAATTAATCGAAAAGATTTTTTTTCATGGAAGAACACCTACGGATAGACAATTGAGGGGGGGTTCGTCATGGAGTTGAGGGGGGGTGGGCACCACTGTGTTTTCTGAGAATATTTTACATTACTTCAAACATTGGAGCTGGATACATTGCCTTCACTTGGAGTTGAATCGTCAATTGAAAATTATTTCACAAATTCACACTTTGATGCCAACAAAAATTTAAACTAGCTTTTAGAATAAATCTAGTTGGCAAACTACACAAGCCACAATAAATGTTCAATGACAGTCCAAAAATTCACTAAATTTGCGAAATGTTAAATCTGCCAATGGAATTAGTGTTTACAACAGCCAAAAATGAATTGAGGAACATCCACATTGAACATAAATTAAAGACATATTATGGAAGTTCGCTGTTAATGTAAATGGAATTTTTTATAAACATAGAGAATTGACGTGAAATACACAATTATTAACGATAATCAAAAATCACAATTAAGTCATTGAATAGTTTGCACTAATCGTTAATTAAAGAAAACAAGATTTACAATAGGAAATGTACGATGTTGGTTCAACATGCTCCGCTCCTGACCCGTTTCTAATGAAAGTAGAGACTTGTAATTTTATACATAATATTGAGCATATTAGACTAATATCCACAAAGTTTCAAGAATTTACAACAATTTCTCTTTTTGTTACAAGCTGATGATCACTAAGAAGTGTAGCCACATTTGAAGAAATAGAAAAATCAGAGGTCCGAGCAGTGACAAAATATTTACTCAAGAAAAATGTAACACCGAACAACATCCATGCAGATAAGGTGGGAACTCTTGGAGACTCTAGCCCTACATATGACCTAGTGCAGAAATGGTGCCATGAATTTAAATGTGATCGGTAGACCTGTAAAGATGAGCATGGTAGTGACCACATCAGAAATGATTACAAAAGTGCATGACATGAATTTAGCAGAACGATGAGTGAGTGACCGCCATACTCATGTGGCATCTCAACTGGCAGTGTGCATTCCATTCTACATAAACCTTTGTTAATGAAAAAGATCTCTGCACGTTGGGTCCCGCGAATGCTGACGGCCGACCAAAAGAGGACATATTGTGTGGCAAGTCAGAACCTGTTACGGACAATAAAGGCTGACAAGCCAAAGTTTCTAAGAGATTTGTTACAATGGATGAAACGTGGGTTCATCACTTCGATCCCGAATGTAAACGCCGAAGTATGCAATGGAAACACCCCAATTCTCCACCACCAAAGAAATTCAAGGTTTAACCATCAAAGGGAAAAATCATGGCATCTGTTTTCTGGGATACAACAGAAGGAATTATTTTGATAGATTATCTCCAATAGGGAAAGACAATCACAGATGTTTATTTTGCAAACTTAATTGCACAATTACATGTTGCATCAAGGAAAAACGCCACGGAATGTTAGCCCATTGCGAAAATGCTTCCGCCCACACCTCCCAAGTTACGGTAGCTGTAAT
The DNA here is from genome assembly GCF_964235325.1 of Thermobia domestica. Classification (NCBI taxonomy): domain Eukaryota; kingdom Metazoa; phylum Arthropoda; class Insecta; order Zygentoma; family Lepismatidae; genus Thermobia; species Thermobia domestica. The sequence continues at coordinate 143,679,633 of NC_137456.1, read as the reverse complement.
TCATTCAGCAGGGTCTCTCATTGTCTCAGCATGCCCATTATTCTCCAGACCTGGCCCCAAGTGACTTCCACCTGTACCCGAACATGAAGAAACGTATTCATGGAAAACATTTTGCCAGTGATTCAGAAGTGACGGATGTTGTGAATGAGTGATTGCAGGACCAATCAAAAGATTTTTTTTCCGCTGGAACTGAAGCACTGGAAAGCTGATTGGAAACATGTGTTCATGTTGCAGGGGACTACGTTGAAAAATAAATGTGGTTTGGTTTTCCGACGGTGCATGCTGAACCACCCTCGTAAAAGTAAGGACCGGTTATACAATAATAAAAATGGTGCTGATATTCCCTGAGAAAAAGAAACTATTCCATTTTAGTAATAAGCACAGAGGCACAAGGTGAGCCACTTTTCTTATCAAATAGGCTTTTTTTTTTCCTCAAGAGACAAACGGAAAATCTAGAACGTAACATCAAAATAACTATATTATTTTTTAATGGCTGAATTAAACTGTAATTTTAGGTTAAAGTGCTAAAATTCAAAACTCAAATTATTTAGTAAGTTTTACATATAAATCTATCTACCTATATATCACAAGTAGAAGTTGATTTTACAGATTACAATATCCTGGGTTCGATTCGATTCTTGACTGAAGGATTCATATTTTTAATATAAGTTAAAATAGTGGAAAGCCACGCGAAACATGAGGTAATCTGTAGGTAAAAGCTACTTAAGACGAGCATACCTTTAATAATATTAAACATTAACATTGTCATTTATCTTGAATGCATAGTTTTCTTTATATGCAACTTATTATCCGTTATCACACTATTTTGTAGACATTGTCATGTTAGTATAAGGACCAAACATGGTTAATTATTAAAACAAAACTACGCAGTCAACGTAAATAACAATTTTATTATGTATATTTTAATTTGTAATACCTTTACTGATTTTAGGCTCAACTTACACAATCATGATCCTCTTCGTAAAATTTGACTCCAGGCGCCGTTGAATCTTCCTCCAGGTGAAGTTGGCCGTACATTTTCCCTCCTGCTTTTGCAACCGGGCTGGGGACCGGCTTAGGCGAGTTAAAAATGTACTGCAGCCACCTCTGCAGTTTTCCTTAAAAATAAAACATACATTAACTAAACACTAAATGAAATAGAAGTCACAAAAGAATATTACATATCTTTCATTTATAGTTTCTGTGTGTGTGTGTGTTTGTGTTTTGACTCTTAAGTTGTTTACAGTGCATGTAGTTTCATGTTCGATTTCCAGTTGAAATGTATTCTCTATTCTGTAGCACATAACTGTAGACTAAATCTTGCAAAATGAATTCAGATTAAAGAACATTAACTATTCATTCCTGTTACTGAATTAGTTTCATTGATTAATACTAAAAAAGTGAAATATTAATAAGATACAAGATCGGAAACCTTAATAATAATTCATTAATTCATGCTCTCAATGCTAGTACCATACAACCGATCATATTCTTTTGTAACATCTATTTACCTTATAGACATAATGTACTACATACCACGTATTATGTAATAATAATAATAATAATAATAATAATAATAATAATAATAATAATAATAATAATAATAATAATAATAATAATAATAAATATCAACTAAACTGAAAACTCAAGACGACGGCCGCGAACATTTTAGATTTGAAATTATGAAATATAAAAGAGGTTTCCAATACATACACAGAGATCGCGGTATATTTCTAAGATTCTTTTCCTTACTTGGGAAGTTCGACTTCACATAAAGGTTAAAAAAAATCATATCATTGTTTATTTTGATGGTGATGTTTATTTTTATGGTGTCTAATTATTTTAAAGTAAGAGGTAAATGTATGGCTAGGGGGAGAGAAAATTGAAGACGTTAAGACGTTCCCTTATTTAGGAAGTCTAATTTGTTGGACGGAAGAAGTGAAAAGGACGTAAGTTCCAGAATAGCGCACGCTAAACAAGCATTCAATAAGAAAAGAGGACTACTAGCATCAAGAAATGTGTCGTTGAACGTTCGGAAACGATTTATTAAGACTCTGGTATGGAGCGTGGCGCTTTACGGATCAAAGACACGGACATTGAGAAAACCTGAAATATTCCAGCTGGAAACATTTGAAATGTGGTATTAGCGCAGAATGCTGTGCGTATCATGGACCGAAAGGAATGAAGACGTACTAAACGAAGCTGATGAAGAACGACATATCATGAAGATAATAGGAAAAAGAAGAAACAGCATGCTTGGCCATCTTATTCGGCACTCCGATTGGATTATCGTGTTAATAGAGGAAAAGGCAGAAGAAAAACCAGGAAGAGGAAGAACAACGATAGAATATCTAGATGCAGTTACGAAGAAGAGACCTTATCAAAAGTATAAAACAGCTCTTCCAAGGGAGGGAAAAGTTTTAAAATTTGCATATTGCCCACAACCTATGACTGAGGAGAGAAAGAAGAATTATTTGAAGTACACATTGCAACCAATCACCAATTCTCAATCATTTATTATCCGTCTCCACTGGCTAGTAGCTAGAGTGCGCACCTTTGATACACGTGACCTCGAGTTCGATTCTCGGTCGGAGGACTTTGAAATTTGATTGTTTTACCGAAATTTGTATTGCACCTTATAGGTCTACATCTCATACAACCCCTGTATTGAAAATGGATGATAAATTCCAACCAACCAATAAATCAACGGTTTATTAACTCTCAAATTACTAGAAAATGTGAGTTATAGGTTTGTCTCGGATCACAAAGAACCTAGGTAATCGCTATTTATTATTATAATTATTATTAAACTTAATCTATTACCAGGTTAAACATGTCTCTTCTTTCCCTTATATACTAGATAAATGCTATGTTGATATCTTCCTTCTTTTTCGTTCCTGGAAAAGTCACAAAATACAAACATGAAACAAGAATAACAGAACGATTCTAGCAAAATAACGCTTAAGAAGACGTTTGGTTAGAATATTTGCTAAACTACTGGTTTTAATACAATCTTTTAACTATAGTACCTTCATAACTATTTGATAAGTAGTGAGTTGTTGCACAAGTAATGCAGGATTTGGGGTACCTCAATTTAAACCATGACTGTGATCCTAGTGATGTTATCTATATATATACACCGTGTTATATATCGTTCAACAGCTTATGTGTTACTTATTTTAGATATACACCTCGTAGAAAGTATGGATTGTGTTTTCGTTTTGATGTATTGAAACCATTTCTGTCGAATCTACCTCCACGAATTTAAACTTCAGTGTAGCATGCATAAATAACTGAGCAGCGTGTCAGCTCTGTCATCGGTATTTAGCATAAGACAAAGTAAGTCCCCCGAACATTGGTTTAATGCTGATTGCAAATTAAAGGACATCCAGACTCGGGGACAACGATGCGAGAAGTTATACGGGATTTCCGTCGCACGATATTCGAGAAATTATGAAATGAGTAAAAGATGGACACATTCGTAGCACAAAAATGTACAAAGAATCGAACAAATTGGTACTTTTAATTAAGAAAAAAAGATTGGAGGCTTTCTAAATACAGCTGTGAAGAAGAGTACAGAAATTTACCTAGGTTGGACGGGAAATCAATAAGAAAGTGTTAGAAATAGTGGACGAGAAAAGTACAATTTAGAGGAAGAGAAACTACTTAGGACATTCACTGAGAAGGCATTATATCAGAAGCTAAGGCGAAGTTGAAAAGAGAGAGGGAAAGAGCCTACAGCTGATGGACGGTATTAAAAAAGAAAATTAATACGACAAGACGAAGAGATTAGCTGAAGAACGTGATGCATGGAAGCTTCTCAGCTGCGGCAAACTACCTGTAGTAATGGTAGAATCTATGATTATGAAATAAAATGAATGAAATGATATCTTTCAATTTTATGTCCTACGGATATGCCGGCGAGGCTCAGGAGGCAGTGACAATGAGAAATGAATGGAATAATGGAATGAAGAGTGGGAGGAAACGGGAGAATCGCACACGGGTTTGTCCACCATAAAGTTCACTTGGCGTGAGCTAGGATCGAACCAGGGACCCCTTGCACCAGAGGTGAACGCTCTACCACTGAATCTATGATTATGATGGTAAACGCTGCTCCTGCACAATAAAACAGATTCGGTTTTAGAACGCGTTGTAGATCTTGTATGACATTTCGCGCGAAAGCTAGATTGCGCTTCTGCTCCTAAACACTTTCTAATACAACAGTTATACCCGAAGATCATGGCAATGGTGTAGTGATCTTTAGATGGAGTGAACTCCTCAATCCGCGCGAATCCATCACGATTGAAAATTATCAGGAAATTGACCAAATGCATCAAACTTTCAACGCCTATGGCCAGCATTGTTGAACATAAAAGGCTCAATCATGTTAGTAACAATAGTGCCGAACACTTATTAGGATACGAAACTCAACATATCGTCCAACATATTCGTCAGACCTCTCGCCCACTATCACCTTTTTCTACACTTGGACTGCTTCTTGCACGAACACGTCTTCAATAACCAAATCAAGAATGCGTTATGAGATTTTATCAGTTCTACAATTACAGACGTTGACAGAACTATATTGATAATGTTAGTTTTTATTTCAATAAATTTCATTCAGTTTCATGTAAGTTATGGCCATTTGAATCTGTGAACCAAGATCCTGCATTACTGTGCATTAATCTAGTAGGAAATTAAAGAAGATCAGAATACTTACGATATCAGTCATCAATAAATATATCTTTTAAATAGCTTCTTCCTATGAAGAACTCCAGATCAAACTGAAAAATTAGTCTCAGCGAAAAAAGATTAATTATTTAAATAGCCAAGGAGTAAAGCAAGATTATTTGAAGACAGAAACGGAACAAAATGAGACCTATAATCACAATATGTCAATTGAAAGTTTTACTGAACAAATACACAAAATATATAATGACGAACATAGACGGACTCTCAACATGCGGCGACAAACTCCTTATGCAAACTGGGCAAACCCCAAAAGACTAGACTGAAGATACACAAAACACATTTGACTTTAATAATTATATATGTAGGCAATTAACGATGTTGTTAACTAATACACCACAGATCAAAGATAGAAGCCAGAGAATAGGTTTTCATTTGACAGCAAAAGAGCATTGTATAAAACCAATACAATGGATTGACAAGTGACAAAATTTACTAAACTAAAGTCTTTTAAAAGTAACATATAGGAACATTATATTATCATATTACTTAGATAATTTAAGCAATGTGACTAGAACCAGATTATTACTTATGATGTTGAAAACATTCTACGTGAAAAATTACTATTATTACAACCTTATAAATATACTAATACCCATAATGACCTTATCAATATTGGAAACCAACGAATTATAAACATACTTCTAGAAAGGTAATCGACAACTTGTAAAATTTATCTTTTATTAAAACAACACATGTAGCCCTATTTACTGATATGCAATATATATATGAAATTTGAACAACAAAATTACCTCTAAATTACCAGTTTGCTGAAATGAAATGAAAATTTAGTTAAACAAGCTTATTGTGTTATTCTTCAATAAAAAGAGAGAGAGGGAGGGAGAATATAATTTTTCGTAGATTATTTACCATCTAATCTTACTTAAAAACACACACGCACACCCTAACTTCTTAGCATTCTTGAGCAACCCACACCTTACATAATTTAACCCATTTAAGATTGTTTTAAAAAAATAAATATTCTTTTACTACAACGAAAGGAGAAATAGCATATACCTGGAATTAATTGCGATTTCTTCTAATTCTACAACCCTATGAAGAAAAAACGGAAAATCCAGTTCATTCATTGACAAGACTACTTTTTTTTTAATACTAATTTTAAAAGTTCGCCAAACAACATTATACCAAATAACTCAATTTTACACTAACATATTTTTATATCCGTTGTAATATTACTGGATACATTTTCATTTACAAGAGTTATGCGTCTCTTTGTATTTCAACATTATTTCCTATTTTAGTCTAATGATTTTATGGTAACCTCTACATTTATCTACCTACCTACCTCTACACACACATATTGTATATATATATTTCAAGACTACATCCTATTTTAGCCCGAGTGAATGACTCTTAAAATTTAAGATTGCCTCTATATCTAGCTATTTACCAACACACTTACACATTATATATACGGTATGTCTTATTTTAGTCCTAATGAACGATTCTTACGATTTATTACCTTTATATCAGCCTACCTACCTACCATGGGCGGAGTTAGAAATTGTCTGCTGGGGGGCAGACCTTTTTTTGCTGGGGAGGGGGGCACGGTAAATACAAATGAGAATTGAAGAGTCTTATAAGTGGCATTTTTACTTTTTGTCAAAAAGTTGGGGGGCAATGCCCCCCATAACTCCGCCCATGCTACCTACACATACTATAAATATAGATGTCTATTTTTTCAATCTCCATGTTAATAGTTTTCGAGTATCAAGCGTAGGAACATATCAAGTGTAATCGTAGTGCTTACCAAGTGTGATCTAATGCTGTAAATCGCTTTCTCTAGGTTTCAGCCACAATTTGTCATCGAATGAATGAGCTCTACAGCGAGAACTTTATGAATGATAGTTATGTGTATGAGGGCATAGAAAGTTTTAAAAGGGACGTACCAAGGTGAATGGCAAAGGAAGTCACGGGCGGAAATTGATTAAAGACGTAAATTCAAAATTTCTGAAATGTCTGCTGACTCGGTCTTGAAATTTTCGGAACCCTACGAAGCGAAAGGGGAGGGTTTCCTGGACAAAATTGTTACGAGAGACAAGACATGTGTGCAGTTCAAGATTATAGAGATGAAAGTGCACCTCAAAGCTAACAAAGGCTTATAGTGACCATAAGTAAGTAAAAAGGGAAAAAAATCTACTTTGCGGAGGGCATAAATTCTTGCAAAGATATGATAAATACCTTAATTACAACGGTAGCTATGTAGAAATAGCACAGGATTGCTCCTGTGTGATATATCAGAGTGTGCTATCTTGAGTTAGCAACATTAGAACAATATTTAGCAAGTGAAAAATAAAGTGTTGTTCGAAGATTTATAATTTTGTTAAGTGTATTAAGTTTGGAGCACAGATATGTATCTTGGTCGGCATTGCCACAATTTTTACTTGAGTATCGGTAAAGTTGAAAACAATGCAGAGTTTAAAAGTTTCGTCAAAATGATTCAATGAAATATTCGTACCGGTTCTTCATAGCAAGTTAAATGAATTTACAAATGTGCTGAGGATTGTTATATAAGTTGCAGGATTTCGTTGAACTGAAAGTAAGTTTTGAATTCAGGTAAAATGGACAAACAAAACAGATTTAAGAGGTAAACCACCCGTGATTCAGTAAGAAATCCATACCAGTTCCCATCACGTAAAGCTGTATTAACAAGATAGCATTGTGTAGATATATAATTCACAGGCATCTTTTACCTGACAAGGTAATTTAAAGGCAGTAATTCAAAATTTATTAACATTTATTTCTACAGCAGATGAGAAAATGTAGTTCCGCAAGGAGTGTGATGTCCTTAAGAAACATGTACTGAGAATGACAAAATTTGGTCGTTGAAACGTTTACGTCAAGTTGTTATATGAGTACTTTAATGACTAGATTTATTCTGATGAATTTATGTATTCATGTTCTTATTTCTACTTTACTAGAGATTGAAAAAATAGCCCTCCTGTGTGCATATATAGTAACAACGCTACATTAACAAGTTACAAATCAAAGTACAATATCTTCTTAAGATATTGTTTACATCTTTATAAGTACAATAAATATTTTGTATTTACCTTTAACATACAGTGTTTGTTTTCCTTTCCAACAGAAAGTTAATCACAGACTATCCTGTTTTGCCAGCTTAATTTACTTATTTTACAAAATTCACTGTTAATATACATTCAATATTTAAAAGGGAAAGAAAACATTTGAGCTAAGTACAAAAGTATATTGGTAATAATTATTAAAGCTAACAAACAAGTTAGTTAAACAAAAACATTGATATATATAGTATATACAAAATGAAAATGTAAAATGAAAACATGAACAAACAAAACAACACATTTAAATATATAATTACGCAGTAGCATGATCATATGAACATTTCATAATTATCTACTCATAAAATATACAAAGATAATTATTTAGAAAAAACATAACATGACATATATATATATATATATATTAAAATATTTACAATAAAATTACAAACATAATTGAAAACATGACATATAATTATTATTTTCTCGTTTTTATGAATATTTCAAAATATTACTCTCTTACGCTTTCATTAAAAAATTAAAAAATACACTATATTAAACTTGTTCAATGCTTATGAACTAAACTTAGTTAAAAATATACTAATTATCACTATATTAATTACCTCTTACCTCTAGTGGGCCCTTCGCCCCAGGGATAGCTTTATCATATGAAGAGGAGCTATTCCTGGACACCCCCTTCGCCACGAGACACTGCACAACTATTATTAAGCAACAGCCAACAGATAGTAGTACAATTTCTAATTTCTAATAAGCAACAGCCAAAAGATAGTAGTAGAATTCAGTAATTTATTTTTTTTACGAAATAATATCTATCAGATTACTTTTTGATGTTATGCTTTAAATATGAAACGTATAAATGCAAACTGAAGAACAAATTCTTTTTTATTGTCCAAAGGAAACCACTATCTGGTTATTGGTTTTCTTTATTTACTTCTAAATAACTGCACAAACTGCCTCGCTGCAACAGATTTCTACTGAACACAATTCAATAGATATCATTTTGCACGTGTAGGCGTCCCACAGGAAGGGGATTTTATTTATTTAAAAAATATATAATAAATATGTACATATGCCACTGCTTGACAAAATTACTGTGTTAATTGAATGGAGTGAAATTATGTTTTTTTTTTTTTTTTTTTTTTTTCATTCATGATATTATTTACCTATGTAATGTTGACTTTCTCATTAACTGTTTATTTTGGATTTGTGAAGATTAAGATACGTAATGCATCATTAGTGCTATAGTAGTTAAGATGCAAATCGAAAAATCAAGAGACACTTTATGTATGAATATGAGTTAATAGGACGTATAAGAACTTATGCAACCATTTGAAGACAAAGAAATATCTTAAAGAAGACGTGTAAACATAACCGAAGCTATTGGAAGAAGGAAGAAGCAGATACGAAGATTATAATATGTTCTAGAGATTTTTTAGAAGAAAGAATCATATAAGTACCAGAGAATGAATGAATGTATAATTTATCACTCAAGGTTGTAATGGAAGAGAATTGTACACTCAAATTTCACCAAAATTTGATACATATTTCAGAACATGACTGTTTACAGAAAGAACCAAGACTACTCTATTTAAGGCTAGGGTCAGACACGCCTCTGTTTTCTCCATGGAAGCAGAGGTCAAACTATGACGTCACATGGCGACAACTAAAGGGACAAACACACACACATACACAAATGCAAATTAATGGGAAACATGTGTGGCTGAAAACAAGAATTTGAGAAGCACTTATGTTAGAAATTAGTTTGTTTTGTGCTTGTGTTGTGGGCTGTGTTTTGTTGTGTGTATTTTTTCATTATTATCATATATTCATGTGTTAATGCTGAGTGAGTGAGTGCATGTCTAATATCTAAAGAAAATGCTGTTTCAACTTGAAGAACAACAGCAGAAGTTGCAATAAAGACATTATTTTTCATCGTTTCCCAAAGGATTCTGCGGTCTCATCAACATCGCTTATCAGCATCTAGACAATATGAGACAAACATCCGAACCACTTCTCAGGGTGGAACCCGATATTAGGCGCAATCAAAGAAACACTCAACCACGAAATGGTACTGTAGACTATGAGTCACATTTGATGTGAATTGCAGTCCTTTCCTCGTGAAAACTACTCGAATTTACTTTAAGTAATGTTCTACGGATTATAAAGAAATAACTGAAACAAATGTAAGGCCAGTAGCCAACAAGGATAAATTCGCTTTTATTAAGAAGAACATTGTTAACTGAACCAAGTTCGAGTAATGAGCATAGGAATATGTGTAAGTGATGTAAGCTCAATGATGCACTACAGATAGTGTGTGATTTTACTTTCTCTATTTTGTTCTCTACATAATGTTTAAGTAGAATCAGAAGACTTATGAAGTTAGGGAACTATTTCGCCTATTGTGCATAAATGTTTGATCTCTTATGTTTTAGTTATTAATTTTATGTTTCTTTTTTATTTATTTTATTTTATTACTTATTATTATTTACAAATAAGTATTTTAGTGGAAAACCACGTGAAGAAACATAGCCATTTCGCCTATTGTGCATAAATCTTTTCTTTTGATGGTGATTCCGAAACTATTATTGCAAAAAAGCTTGCAATAGTTATTGGGAAACATCAGTTTCTCTGAAAGAATCTAGAAAAAATTTAACAAATAATAAAAAAGTTTTTACTGTTATCAGAAACTATTCATAAATGGCCTTTTTAGAAAATTCTAGCTGTCACATGCTTCTTGTAGCTTTAGTAAAAATTGTATGTACATTGGTTTTTATTATTATTATTATTATAAAGAAAAGTGTGTGCTGTCATGTTAGAGATTATTGAAAAAGCGACTAATTTACAGCTCATAACTAACAGTTCAATTTATTAAATGTAAACCAGACACATAACACAGAACAATCGGTTACTCTTTATTGGATAAAAAATCATGGATCTTGGGAAGTGTTTGTAATGGTAGAGTGATAGAAATTCAAGTTCTTAGCAATATTAGACTTCGGAGACACGTTCTGAATATTTGAAATTAACAGACCTGTTATTAACAAGTCTGTTAAATTAACAGACACTAGAATATTTACGACAAATTGAAAAATCATGGCCTAAAGTTGAAACAAACCCAACTAAAACTAAAATGAACATTGAAAATTGGAAAGTAAAGCATAGTGGATAAGTTGAGGTATTAACCCATTATAAAAAGTTAGTTCAAAGGGGGTACATGAGACATTGTATACATAGCTATCATCCCAGACTTTCAAACTTGAAAGATTAACTGGAAAAACATGCAAAATGAAGATAAATAAGAAGAAAACCAAAGCGATAAAGTACACAAGAGCAGCAGAGGAAGGGGCAAACGTATGGCTCGATGGAGAAAAAAATCGAAGGGTTACCTTATTTAGGAAGTCTAATATTCTCGGACGGAAGTGAAAAAGATGTAAGTTCCAGAATAGCACAGGCTAAACATGCATTCAATAGAAAAAGAGGACTGCTAACATCAAGAAATGTGTCGTTGGATGTTCGTAAATGATTTATTATGACTTGGTATGGAGCGTGGCGCTTTACGGATCAGAAACGTGGACACTGAAGAATGCTGAAATATCCAAGCTCGAAGCATTTAAAATGTGGAACACGGAAGGCAGTCTCAGCTTGTTTAATTTATTACAACAGTGTTTATTATGGTCTTTAATCAAGTCTAAGTAATGGAATATACACATGAAAATCAAAACAAAAGAAGTTCAACAAAAATATGTCAATTAATTTTAGTAAGCATTTTTTAAAGTTTGTCAAGCAGTGTAGAATTTAAAAATTGTCAAGATTTACGAAATATGTGGTTCATTTCTATTCCAAGCGTAATGACTTCCATTTTTCAACTAATCTAATATTCATTTAATTACAACAAATACTTTAATTTTTTTATTCTTTAATTAACTGATATTCATTTGAAATCTACACTATACTATATTTCTACAATCTAATTCTAATGTTTTTTTGGAATTAACCCTAGAGTACAATGATCATGACAAAAGATGTTTCCATCTAATGTGCCCTAATCATTCAAAGAGCGCCATAGAACACGTGAACATTCTCATGAAATCTCTTTGCATAGCATAATTTGTCGATGCGCACGAAACAGGAATTTCAATAAAAGAAAATAGCTTTTAGGATGACCTACAAATACACTATAGTGAAGAAGCATCTGCAACTTCAAGCATGGCAGGAAGACATAATATCATGCGAAATACCGATTGATATGGTTAATTATATTTACAAGAGAATTACAGCGACATGACATTCAGGATTATTTTGAGAAGTCGATTTGGAAGATATACTACATATATTGATAACAAAATCGATGTTTGAGAAAGAGGCGAAAAAGAAAAAGAAATGTGCCAAGAGAAGGTTTATCAGTTTTCATAAAATGTTACTGTCACATAGTAAAGTGTGTTCAATATAAATATATACAAACTTCTAGAGGACAGCACCTGTCTCACGTAGTACATGAACAGGCGGTAGACCTGTCAGGATGATGAGCCAGTAGTGTACCAACAGATACAAGAACAAGTGGTGCTATCGTGATCCTGTTTGACGGCGAGGATGACCTAATGTGTGTACAAGTTCTACGGGACACAACAAAGCACGGGTAAAATGTGCACAGTAAAACATTTTACAGCTGAAGGAGTACCGCGTAGAACAACCTACGACATCATTAAAAGATGTAAGAATGGAATTGAGTGACCATCCCGAAGCGCACAGAGCAACAAAAAAGCATGATTAAACTCAAGTGTGGCCACTTGTTGCAAAAATTCGATGCTCGTGATTTCATCTTGGATGATGAAGCCTATGTTGCATTGTCCCATGCCTCTATCAATGGAAATGACGGTTTCTATACATCTTAAATCTCTACAGTCCCATCTAGTGTTAAATTTTCCAAAAAGAAGAAATTTGAAGAGAAAGTGCTTGTTTGGATTGCTATGGGTCCTAAAAGTGTTAGCCAACCGTTGTTGTGTCGATTTGGATTTGCTATTAACTCCCAGATGTACCTGGTACAGTGCATTAGGAATAGACTAACACCGTACATACGTGTCAAAAATCCAGTCGAAATCCGTTGTGGAAAAGGAGCAAAATACATGTTGTGACGCTTAGCAAGTGATTCATTTTCTCCTGATTTGTTGTACTTAGGGTTAATCTTTTTTTCTTTTTTTCTTTTTTTCTACTTCGCTTGGAATCTATTTTACTTTTGTTTTTCAGATTTCTGCATTACTCAATATATTTTCTATTTCTATATTATATATCTGTTCTATACTACACTACATTCTACTTTCTACACAACTGTTCTACTTAACACTACTTTCTACCTACTTTATATATTTTTTTACTTTTTTTATTTTTTTATTTTTTTACTTTTTTTATTTTTTATTTTTTTTACTTTTTTATATTTTTTATTTTTTTTTACTTTTTTATTTTATTATTATTATTATTTTTATTGATTTCTATATTGAGTCTATAACAGTGCATATGTATTGTGTAAAGAAACAGTTGGAATATTAGTATTCTTAACTTTCGATCACTAAGTCTGAGATTTGATACTCGTAACCACCTTTAATTTTTAAAATAAATCAAACCCGTTTGGAAGTGTAGCACCATCATGTGTGAATACATTGACCTGACTTTTTAACACTATGTACTAGATAATTTTATAGTTCTCTCTTGTATTTAAAATCTACAGTCGCTGAAATATTTACTTAATGTGACTGAGAGTCAGTGTGTTTGTCAAAAGTCACCACAAACATTCAGGCACTTGTCCAATTATGATGCTGTTTAAATTCCTCCACACAGAATTCGGGAAGGTGGTCTTTGAACCACTGTTGTACGGTGGCCTTCATTTCATCATATGTGAAATGTCATCTCATCAAAACCTGTCACCTTAGTGGCTTCTTCAGCAGACCGAAGATGTGAAGGTCCCAACGTGACAGGCCAATGATATAGGAAGGATGACTCAACATTTTTCACTTGAATCGTTGGAACAAGTCCTGTACTACTGGTTCTATATGAAACTTACATGAAACAATTTGAAACATTCTTTGATCTTCTGAGGTTAAGTAATGATGATTTTTGTTTTCTTGAAGAATAGAAGTGTAACAATAATCATTAAATACTGTTATAAACTCAATACAATATAAACTTCATGCAGAAATCTTCCTACTACAGTGATACCTTTGAATAACGGGCATTGATAGGACGTAATTATTTGTCTGTAAATGAAAGTTGACAGTTACAGAGAAGACATGTTCCAATTGTTGGGGGAGTAAAGCAGGAATTCGTTTTGTAAACAAATAGAAGTATCATTGAAGAGATGTGTTTATGTGGGGTTGCAAGGGAAGATACAAGTACCAAGGGAAACAGAAGTAGTGACTTTTTCAGGGAAGAAAAGAAATTTCGTGTAGAATTCTTGGTCTTATAATTGGTTCTCCACCATAGAAAGTGTTGAAGCAGTAACGCCAGGAAGCAATTTAGTTTGGATAGATGTACAGGAAAGTGAAGAATGTTGTGTGTGGTGGTTCACCAATTTATTGAGATTGAATTTGAAAGATGTTTTGTAGAGAAGAGAATTTCTGTTTCCTTAGCGTGACCACGTTTTATTTTTACATTGAAGGGAGCATTTTTTGTGCTGAATATGTATAAACTGAGAACAATGAGCTTACTAAAGCATTAGGGGAAAATAAGACTGCTGAGGCTCCTGTCCTATTATAATACAAACAGTTTTAACGGGATTAAAAAAAAAAAAATCTGTCCGTATTATGGAGGTGTCCGTTATTGTGAGGTTTCACTGTATTAGATTCTACAAAACGACTTGTTGAGAATTAGCAAAAGCTTACTATTGAATTTTGAGTAACTACAATTACTACATAAATTATATACACATATATATACAAATCATCCTTTGGTCTAATGGATGTAATTTTAGTTCGTGAGGAACTGGAATATTCTGAGGCAAAAAGATAGGTAATAAAGATCTATTTAATCTTAACATAATACTTAACCCTTCTGCAAAATGACAACCTAAAGGTTTGAAAAAGATGAAATATTTCTCAAAAGTCGCCGAGTTGAGAGTCCGTCAAATTACCCGAAATCATAACTGCAGACAATTAATACAGAAAATCCGAGACACAGACGTCAAAGAGAAATATCGAAGACTTACAAATACATAATACAGATAAGGACATTAAAGCGAATTGATAAAACGAAAGATATATTATGTTTAGAAATGCTTATCTTTTTACCTCAATTCCTCTTTAGAGGAAGCACTCTCGCTCTTCGTCGCACCAAGGAATGCAGCAGCAGCAGGGACAAAAATAAAACTTGAAGCAGCGGCCACACTGAGATTCATGGCGAAGATGAAGTAAGTTGGGAGGAAGATCCCTGGTTCCATACATTCTTTCCCACCTTCTTCTTCTTTCCTCTCGTTGATCTAAAATGAACAAAAATATAAAAATAATGAGGATTTGAATTATTATATTTTATACAATTTAAATAGCATTATTTCTAATTTCAGTTTTTGTACTTGGGTTCATCTGGGAACTATTAGTACTCATGGGGACTAATGATATTTAGAAGGAGGTTACACGTTGAATACAGTATTATATAAGGCTTTTTGCGTGCAAAATGGAGCTACTGTCTCAAGTCTCTGGGTATATAAGTCGCAGCGTGTCCGGCATAAAATCATTTCACAGTTGATAATTGAAGCTAGTAGATGTATAAGTTATGGGATTCTTACAATTAGAAGTAAGTGGATACTTTCAAATATCTAGGATCAGTATTAATAGACGGAAACCATATTCACGAAGAAATTAAATGTCGACTAAAACCAGGGAATTCGTACTTATTCAGTTCAAAATCTATATTTATTTATTATTCAGTTCAAAATCTCTTGTCGTCGCGAATTCTGTCCAGGAATTTGAAACTTAAAATATATAAAATGATAATCATACCTGTTGTGCTGTATGGTTGCGAAACATGGTCGCTTACTCTGAGGGAAGAACGTAGATTGAAAGTATTTGAGAACAAGATCCTAAGAAGAATATTCGGACACAAGAGGAACGGAAAAGGGGAATGGCGGAAACTTCATAACGAGGAAGTACATAATTTATGCGATTTACCAAACATTGTTAGGGTCATCAAATCTAAGAGGGTCAGGTGGACAGGTCATGTAGCCAGGCTGGAAGAAAGCAGGAACGCTTTCAAAGTCTTGACTGGAAGATCAATCGGAAAACGACCATTAGAAAGACTTAGGCGCAGATAGGAGGGCAATATTAAAATGGATCTCGCAGAAATAGGAATATAAAGTAGAAACTGAATTCAGTTGGTTAAGGATAGGAGTCAGTGCAAAGCTTCTGTGAACGTGGCATGGAACCTCCGGGTTCAATAGGCCATAAAGTAAGTTAGTTAGACGTAAGGTACTGCACCGTTAAGATAAGTGAACTTCCCGCAAAACTGCGCTACATTTTACAATTTTATTTCAGTAAAGGCGTAAATATTGCACAGACCTTTTAAGAAATTTGTGCTATTTATGGGCAAGATAAGATAACAATCACTTTCTTTGTGGAAATTTTTATATCCAAGATGCTCCTCACAGTAGGCATCCAATCATACAAAAAATGGGTGATATTCGGGCAAAAGTCGAGTAAGACCGACATATAAGTAGTCATGGCTTCGCTAATGACCTAAACATTTATAATCAAACTACCGTGTTCACTTGCGTAATAGTAGCACTTTTTGTATCATTTTTTAAATGTGAAAATCCAACTGCGACTATTAAAAGAGGAAAACTGCCATTTTCTTATTGCTATGATCAAGACAATTTCGAATTTTGATACGTACAACATTGTGTCAACAAAAAATGGAGGGTGGAAGAAATAGGTTGCTTGATCTCTGTTGACAGATGGGTCACGATGTTACGTGTCAGTAAACACGAAAAGTTCTTTTGCAATTTCGAAGGAAGTCTCGTTCACAAAGAGAAAACTTAAATGAAATATATATAATTTGAACAATATATATATAATTTGAAATAAATAAATAAATATAGACAACTAGACTTGTTTGCCACAAAAAGTTGCAATCTACTGGACTAGGTATGAATTAGTTGCATTTCAGTTCAACGGACAGCATCAGTAATCAGTGCTATAACATGGTTTCACCGTGTAACCAAGTAAACATTTGTATACTGGTACATAAAAGATTAACTCATAAAGATTAATGATCATAACTCTTATGGTGATAACACTAATTTGTACAGATTAAAATATGAAAATAACTTACACCAATTGTCGCAGGGGTCCACTTCAAAGCACAAACAAGCCGAAAACGGGGCGACAACGCATCTAGCTGCACAACTGATCACACAGAGAAGTCTACTTCGCCAAGATATGGGATATGGATACGGCGGCTCCTGAACTGGGTGTTCCCTCAGATTATCATCATCGACTTCTCGCGGTGACCTCTCGGTCACCTCTTGTCGCTGTTTTCTCGGTCTTGGTTCCTGTCGCCGTTCGTGCTATAATAAAACAATAGAAATTTAATGAGAATAGAGAAGCATTATTTATTATTCTTGAAATTTCATATAGAAAACTATATATAATGATAATTCTAAGCTACTTGCGTTTCGGAAAAAAAAATCAGTATCAGTGATGTCATTCAGCTAGTTCGCACTGATTCGCCCGAACTGGTTGTTAAAATCACCTCTCCACCTAATAGAGGAGCACTTATGAAAAAGAAAAAATTAGTATTGTTCTTGAGAATCTAATATATTTATTTTCCTTTCCTTTCCAGCTTTCAAAGAGATGATTACCACCACATTAAATAATTTTCAAGTGTTTGTAGATAGTCAAGGTTTTCCTAAAGCAGAAATTCATCAAATCATCAAGGAGGCAAGAAAAATAATTAAAGTATTGCTGAGAGTTAAGGCATTCAGTTTAATAAACAACGTAACTACAGATAAAAGAAACTACCTCCTTGCTGAAACTCGTATCTCACCTCTGAGAATAACTTCTTGTAGGAAAGCCTTTAGAAGAATGGGATGCAACGCACTGGTAAAAACGTGGTTACACCAAGGGTATTATACACGTGCCGATTGTTGGGTTAAAAAGAAAGCAACATCCGAGTATTCTAAACATCGACTTTAATTCTAGGCTTATCTCAACATCGGCGAGTTTTGCAAAGTAAATATTAAAATAACTATTTGCATGACTTCAATCTAATACTGTTATTAGTATCATTGGAATCAATCAATCAATAAATAAATAATAAATCAGTTTACCTCCTTGATCTCCTCCACGAAAACTTCTTTGACCATCGTCTCACGATCCATCTGCGAGGTCCCAGGAGGAGAGGTGGGATGACTTCGTTCCTCAGTTGGTGGTGGAGTGGTCCGTTTTCGTGTTGCTTCCTCCTACGAAATATAAATCAAGTTATTTTAGTTCCAGTCCAAATCTGTTTCATCAATGACTCATCTTACTTGTAACAATACCCCTGTACTTTTATTTTCTACATAATATCTCTAGTTGCATATAAACATCATTAACAGCTGGGAATTCAATAGTATATATATAAAGTGTTTGTGTCCACAATAAGTACAATCTCCTACTTCAAGTGAATTTTTCCACATGTGTAGTATGATTTCTTCCAGCATATTAAAAACAGTCATTTATTATTTGTAAAGAACGACATTATTTCGTTCATTTCCGTGGATCTATCGATTTGTCTTCTCCATCGGAGTAAATCTGTCTTCAACATTGGGGGGAACGGGTAAGACAGTTCATTTTTTAAGCAGATTTGAGGCTTATTCTGGAAGGGGGGAGGGGAGATGAGACTCATATTACGGTAGATGAATTTGATTTCCGAGGTGAACCTGTTGTGTATTATACAGCAAGAAACATCAATTTCATCTCACTTTTCTTTGTAGTAGACACAAATAGTATCATATTTCTCCCCCCCTCCAAAAAAACACATTTCAAATCGGATTATTGGAGGCACATTTCCCCCAGCTCCAAGATTGAGAGGGATTTGTGCCAATGGTCTTATCTTTGGACAATATTTTAGTTAAATAAAAATAAAAATTTAAGAGTTCATGATAATTTAGGGCTATATCTCATTAGGGCTATGTCATAATGAAAAGCTTAATGGAGGGTTATTTTAACATGTTTTAATTCAATAAGTTCTGGTACAGAATAAATTTTTAACTTTATAAATTAATTATTTTTTCCCTCCATTCTCTCAAAAACTACGCATGCCCTTTTAAAATCACACATATCATTTTGTTCTATCGATTGGTATATTTCTCATCTGTGAACATTTTTTTCATTAAACGCTAAGAGTATTCTAGAATTGGGTTAAGGTACGTTTCATTAGTGGATTATGCTTTATTTCTGTGACAGGAGATTAAAACTATAAATATGGATGACAATTTCACATCTTCCTTTTCAGAGAGGTAGCAGCGAAATAAAAAAAACTGAGTTAAACTATGTCCTAACCAACTATTAAATTAAACTCCGGAATGTGTCTAAATACCAGCTGTCAATACCGAAATTTTCAATGGAAATCTCCATCTTCTTCAGAAGCTTATTTATTTACATAAACACACACTGCTCTTTTCAATCACCCTTTATAGTTTCCATCACATAATTAAAAAAAATATATATATATTTCAGATATGGCTAAGTTTACATCTAACATTGGATAGTTTGTAGCAAATATGGTAATTTATAATACATTAAGATTTCTGTTTCAATTAATTATTGGGGTTTCATCTGTGTTGTGAGAATTTTTTCTTTTTATCTGTGTAGTTATGTTTCCTGGTAATATGGTGAAAAATAAAAATAAAATCAATTAGTTCAGAAAAAAGTTTGTATTAACTAATAAAGCTCAGCTGATAATATCACTTTCCCTGATAGCTCGAAATAGTAGATATGATTTGCTTCAAACTTTTCAATCTGCAAAGAATATTTGGGTCGTGATTTTCTTGATGCAACGATCCATTATACGCTGAAGAAGATGGTGACTTGCATTGAATATTTCGGCATTAACGCATAGTTACACGCATTCCTGAATTTAAATTAAGAATTGTGAGCGTCAATTTAGTTTCTTCGGAAGTTCTATCTTAATATCTTCACATAAATAATTTAAACCTTTTGTCACAACTTTTACGCTTAGAGTTAGTACAAAGAGAAAAAATAAACTTATAAATTTCATAATTATAAATAAATAAAAATAAGAAACTTCCTATTGATTAAAAATTAATTTCTATTTTGTTGTCTTACCGTTCCGCTTTGTCTCCGCCGGAAGATTAAGCTTCTTATCCTGTGGAACCTGGAAAGTCTAAGATAAAAAAGTAATTAGAATTCGTGTGAACATAAATACAATTTAGTACACTAACAAATAATAAAATAAATTAGTTTAGTGTAAGTAATTTCAATTAAGTTTTTGAGTCTTATTACATCATTAATATAATTCTCAGGTTTCTAACAAGCTGGGCATGAGAAATACTACGGTCGTTAAAAGTGCATAACCCAAACCATTTTCAGAAGAATATATATGAACAAATAAGACTTTGAAGTATTACCTGGAACGGGGAGGCGGTCGAACAACTGGACCGTACACACGCTTAGTTCTTCTGTCTTCCATGACGGTCGATTCTCCAGTTGTTTCTTCTTCCTCCCTGTGGCTGCCAACTTCCTCCTCGGTGCGTGAGTGCAGTCCATCCTCCATTTGAGATGCAACCTCAGCTACACCTGATTCCACCAAATCTTCTCCAGCTGTAATGGCCTGTGTTGCCCGTCTCTTGAACTGGAGTAAGCGCCACAGGTAACATAGACATTTGAAGAAAATGGTCAGTGGCGATTCTTCAGGAGGAATACCACTGAAATCGTGTTCTGGTAAGTCCACGATGTTCCATGGCATCCCCACCTGAATCGTCTGCCAACTAACCACGTGGGGTGTAGGTACTCCAGGCATTAAGGTACCTGGAGTTGCTATTATCAGCAGGCTTCTAATGCGTTCGGCTGTAGAAACGCTAATAACGGCGAAATATGATATAGGTGTATACCCAAGAATCATTCTCAGCCATGGTACAGACATGGACTGAGGATGTACAGGTAGCACTGAGGTTGACTCAAAAGGAGAAAAAAAGCTCTCAACACTACTCTCTGCTGTTAGATCCTAATTCAAAGAAAGAGAAAACAGAGGTAAGTCACATTAACTGGATAACCATCAATAATATATGTAAACACAATAGAATTCTTTTAAAAAAATCTAGTTGGACCAAAAGATAAATTAGAATACGAGCTATGAGTAATCACTTCAGCTCACGAGCTGTAGCCAGCCTGTGCATCTTCTCCCGATGTGATTTTATCGGAGGCTAAACCTTGTAACTCAAGTAACTCTCCGAGTGTCTACACCTGTACTCCCATTTGTAATGGAAACCAGGGCTACGCCTATCGAAGACATACATAGCAAAGCCGGAAAGAAGTGACAACTGAAAAACAAATATTATTAAAGAATTTTTGAAAGAAATGAGAAGTACAGTGGCGTATGTAAGGGAAAGTTCCAGAATGGATGACTCAATCGTTTTTTTCCATCACGTAGTGGACATTCTCTTTACAGGTGATAGTGTTGTCTGGTAGGTTGGTAGTCTGTTAATTGTTCATAGTGGGTAACTCATAAGTGTCTAGAGATTGTATTGTTCGTACCGAAGGCGTGCTGTTCTTTTTCTACTCTCGTTGAAGGGCAATAATAGTGACTATGCTTGGGAAAAGAATTTCATAGGAAATACACGCACAAATAAGGATTCTGAGTGAAGAAGGCTACAGTACTCGCCAAATTTCTGCCAGATTGGGTTGGTACAAAAAACAGTTGCCAGAGCAATAAGTAAAAGTAAGTTCCAAACCACTGGAAATTATGGCTCGAAAAAGCCAAAAGGACGTCAAAAGTGCACAACTAAGTGTGTGGATCAGGCCATACTTTTGGCAGGAAAGAAGTCACCCAGAAGATCAGCCAAAGCAATCCAGGCTGGTTTACTAAAAGATAGGAATCTACCTAACCATAGGACAATCCGCAGGAGGTCATTATGTGCCAATTTCAAATCCTATAAGATTGCCAAAAAGTCGAAATTGCCGACCAACAACATTGCCGATCAATTGACATTTTGTAAAAAGTATCAGGGATGAGCTCCTGAACAATGGAAAAGAGTTATACTTTTGGCAGAGACCCAAGTATCGCAATTTTATACCTTTTGTAGACACATACGATGGCCTAATAAAAGGGATTTTCAACGCTACATCATTCCCACCGTAAAGAATACTTCTAAAATCATGGTCTGAGTGTCATTTCTGCTAAAGAATTGTGGTTCATGCCTGAAAGGATATTAATGAATGGAACTGTCTTTCTCGATATGCTTAACGAGTAGTTACCAGTGTTTATGGAGATCAACCAGTGCACCCACTCCCAACATGATGGAGTTGTTGGGTAATTTTAAAGCGGAAAGTGGCTGAACGTAACCTCAGTTCAGTTTCTCAATTAAAAAAAGCTATAAAACACGTCTGTTACAGAAATTTCACCAGAATACTGCGAAAAATTGTATCTTTCCATGCCTTCTCGTATCTAAGCTGCGTTAAAAAAAAATAAAGGTTTGCACACCAAATATTGAACTCGCTTTCAAGCGTGTATACTTCACTGTGTTTCTATCACTGAAATGTATCCTTTGTATGTGTTTTTAACCTGAAATGTATCTTTATATCAATGTACATCCGTATTTAAATGAGAATATTCTTGTGTATTCATAAGCATGATACTTATTTGTGGTGAGTTATCCATTCTGGCCAATATATCGTACTTATTTGTGGTGAGTTATCCATTCTGGCCAATATATCGTGTTTCATAACAACAAGTACAACGTTTGAGAGGTGATTCCTAACACAGTTAATAAAGAACATTCATATGGACCTATGGAGAAAGTTGCTTAGTTGAGCTAGAACTGCCTCAAAGTGAAAAAGCTACAATGCAACAAGAGAAACCGTGGAGTGGTGCTACATATGAGTGTAAAGGAAGCCATATGCCATTCAAAAATGCATTATTTCAGTAATGTGCGAGGTGTACGCAAGGGATTCCCTCACAACATAAATTTCAGACATGCTACAAACAGAATTTTTAGATATACTGTGACTTAAAAGGTGCATCTAAGTAGGCAAAATGTAAGCTTTGACAACAGTAAATACGGAATACGTAAGCGGGACGTCTGAAGTATTAGGGAACCCCAGCTCCTCGGTTCCTCGTGTTGGGAATAACGTATGCTAAGGTGAGATGTGCCACAGTATATTTCACGTATTTTTTTTAATACATATAAGCGTCAAATGATATATCACCTTCTGAGCGTTGACGGTATTGTTTTGAGCACCCTATATACCCGGTATATGAAAATCACACTTGTCCTGAAAGTATATGAAATAGAGTCCTTGAATCCCCCCCCCCCCTGATTATATTCTGCGTATGCCACTGGAAAAATGTATTTAACAACTACAGAATATAATAAATAAAATGTTTGAATAAGAATTACATATTCATATTAAATACAGTGAACCCTCGGGTCCCTAATTTAATCCGTTTCGTAAGCTGTTTTTGAATAGTTAATTTGAACCTTTTTCAGTTGGAACAAATAGTTAAGGGAGGAAATAGAACCTATTCTTGGAACGCTGAAGTGATTAAAAACTAAAATTATTTTCTTTTATTGAAATTAATGTAAATATACACAACAATTGATCTATTCTGGCCGCAGAAACATGCTATGTATTTTTTTAACTTTTTACCTTTTTAAATATTTTTTGTGATGAAGAATATAAATGAAAATACTCTTAAATTATCCTAAACTAGATATAATGAAAACTAAAATACAAAAAGTGTAAAGAAAAAATTTTTGAACACCACACAAAGACAAATAATGTTTATGACAAATGTTTGAAAACACTACTGATAGCGTGCATACAAGTGTGTGTTCATAGCCCGAAATATCGTTCGTGAACCGATTTTTGCACGAATAGAGGGATTCGTGAAATGTGGTCCATTGTATTAAATAAACGAAATATTATTAAACAAACAAGTTTCGTGTGAAACTACTGTAGATTCCAAATTATATAAATTTAATATTTAAACTTGAAGTAGTACCTCTATAACTACTGATTCCAACAGAGGAATAAGATCAAAGATAAGACCTGTTCCTCCATCCATATCAAAAAGCCATTATTTGCTATCTCTTACTGCTTTTGTTCTATGGAGAGTCCTAGTAAAACCGGAAGTACTTGTAAATTTCAACCACTATCGGTTTTCGTAGTGTTGTTGGTAGTGATAGCACATTCCCTTGAGACGATGAATCGATTGCAAAAAAAAAAAAAAAAAAAAAAAAAACTTTGTCGCTATCTATTACTGTTTTGGTTCTATGGTGGTCAGCGTTGAAACCGGAAATATTAGACTTTTACCACTTCTGATTTGAACAGAGAATTAACAGAGGTGATGGAACTTATTCTTGCACTCTGAAGCGACTGAAAAAAAAAACTCTTCTCGACGTCTTTTATCGTTTTTGCTTTATTGAAGACAATATTAAAACCGGAAGTATTAGTAATTTCAACCACTTGTGGTTTTGGTAGAGTGTTGTGGGTTGTGACGGTATATTTTCTTAAGACGATGATCGATTACAGCAAACCGCTTGTTGCTGTCTATTACCATTTTTGTTCTATGGCAACCAACTTTGAAACAGGAAATGGTTATCTTCCGGTTTGAACAAAGAGTTAAGGGAGGAGATATAACCTATTCTTGGGACGCTGAAATGATTGAGAAACATTGCTTTTTGATATCTCTTACCGTTTTTGTTCTGATATCTTTCGACAGACACACGGACATAACTGTTGTATAAGACTCCGACATTTATGCACAGCATAGTATGGAAGTCTGATAATTCGTTCATATAAAGTTACATTTATTTTCGTAAATATTAAGATAAAAATTACAAGGTACTAAAGCAGCAGAAACTTCGATGCAGACATACCTCAGACGCAGTACTCCAGCTACTACTGTCTTCAGTGATACCTTCGTCACTTTCTTCTGTCAAATCCGGGTTCTTCTTTTCTAACGTCATATCCGTGTAATCGATGGAGTAGAAGCTTTCTGATGAATCAGAACTATTCTCCTAAAATAATAATAATAATAATAATAATAATAATAATAATAATAATAATAATAATAATAATAATAATAATAATAATAATAATGTAGAAAATTATATACATTTAAAATTCTACAGCGTTAACGTCTATTCAAAGTCTATACTCATTTTCTTAAAGTTAATCTGTATTTATATAAGTTTTAAGTACAAGGTATCCCTATAAACTTTTAAAGTACAGCTGCCTCCCTTTAAAATATTACCATGATATAACAACACTGGAAACACCTTTGTCCAAGCTTCTTGTTCGTGCCTATTTAAGCTGGTTTGATGCAGTCTGTATCTGGGTAAGCCTGCGACAAATATATGTAATGTGAAGTCATCGTACGAAACACACACATCGAAATAGGGCAATATCCTAACACTAAGCTTTGTTACAAATTGGATAAAACTTGGATCAAAACGTTGCAGATATGGATGCAGAAGTGTTGACGATGATACAAGATCAGAACTCCATTGAACGTCAAGGAATGAGGCGAACATGGGAAAATATCGTTGAAATTTGATAAACATATAACTTCACAGTAAATGTCTCTGATTTTTTAACAGAACAGTAAAAAAGCCAATAAGAAAGAGTAATGTGAGTATTTGGTGGCTACTGCAGTACGGGACAACACCTTTCTAAAGTACATTGTGGCGGTCGATCAAACCTGACGTTCAAAAGTTTCGTACAACCATTTCACACTATATGCATTTGTCGAACGTTTATTCAAATACAAATTGCATAAAACTGATTTAAACAGGCATTAATAAAAAGCTTAGACAAAAGTATTTGCAATGTTATCATTTCACGTTTTTTTAAGTTCAATTGAGTTGATTTGAGTTTAACGTCCCTTCCAGCAGCGAGGCTATATCAGACGGGACCTACTGATTAACGTGGAATCCGAAACACAGAAGCTCCCGCCGGAAATCGAACCCGGGTCTCCCTTGCTTAAGTTCGAGTACTTCATAAACGCGTTACTTTGTAATATTGAACCTTAGCTGCACCAATCACTTACATCTGTAATAATGTACTTAGAAATTTTAAAAATGCGAGTAAGTATCTCAAAATAAATTTAAATATCTCTGACAATAAAATTTATAATCTAATTACCTCTGTACAAACATCTATAAATTTTATTTGATTAATATTTTTAGAATTATAAATAAATAAATAAATCTTTAAGGTTTGATCATTGATATACGTAGAGGAAAGAAATGTAAGTGGCAACATTGAAGGAATTTAACCATTTTGTTTTAAGAGAAACTACCTATGTTCAAATATATCAGAGAAAGACTTATCTATATTTGTACACTAATTGTTAAATATTTGAATAGTAACACCAGGATATAAGACCCAGGTTCGATCACAGATCATGTGAACTTACGGTAGATAACATCGTGTCCATAGTTGCACGTTTCCTACATTTTCATTCCACCAATTCTTACATAATCATTTAGTTTCATTTATCATCCGTCCTTTACTCTAAAGAGCATAATCATTGGGCGTAAAACTAAAATTCATTTCAGTTTTTAAAATGATAATAATAATAATAAACTTCCAGTCTAAATATTGCATAAACAAAAACATGTATTATTTAATAGTTGATTCATATGAAAGAAATCATTTTAAAATATCAAAAGAAATTTCATTTATTTTCATAATCGTAAGGTCAAAATTTAGAAGCTAGCAAGGCAGTAGAAACATTGTGATAAGCAATAAAATCTCAGAGAAAGAATATCGAAATTAATGAAGTCATGAAATAAGCTACGGTTATATGTATAATACGGATGTCAAAGAAATTTTGGGTCTCAATCATTCAAAGGCGATGAGCAACAATGAACAGCAAAGAGATAGAGACATCTCGTCTCAAGGTTACCAACCTAACAGCTTGCGGAAGCAACCTGCTCACAATAAGGGATTACCAATCTTTGCAGAAAGCATTACTCGCAGCACACAGAATACAGTCTCTGAACATATAGGTGTATAGTTACTTTTTGAGCATATGTTTATATATGGTTTATACGATACATTTATTGTGGAGTCTATCACAATATTTAAATTTACATATGATTACCTACTGCAATAGTCACCACACACACAAAAGAACCATATAAACTAATTTTAAAGAAAGATAAAAATAGCACTAACATTTTCGCTTAATACATTTTACCTTATTATTGTCATTAAATCACATATCATACAGTCTTGAACAATCTAAGTGTACTGACCTCAACATCAGGTGTCACAAGTTCCATTTGCAACTGCAGAATGGATGTCCCAATATC
Source organism: Thermobia domestica (assembly GCF_964235325.1). Lineage (NCBI taxonomy): Eukaryota > Metazoa > Arthropoda > Insecta > Zygentoma > Lepismatidae > Thermobia > Thermobia domestica. The sequence continues at coordinate 143,652,300 of NC_137456.1, read as the reverse complement.
CAACCTTGTCCTATAGATGGTCTCTCTCAAACGCTCCTCTTCCTCTGTCAAATCATCCACGAAGTTGATGCATCTGGCAATGAACTCGTCAATCTGAAAGAAGAAATAAATAAACAGCGTGTACAAAGGTTTCTATTTATAAATTATAATATACAGGGTGCAACAAGAAGGTACTGCAAAATTTCAGCCACCTAATGGTGTGAAATAGTCACATTCTGGTCGCTCCTTAATGTGACTCAATTTAAACTTCAATAACTCAGACTATAATTAAGCTAGAAGGATAATTTTAGTAGCAATGTGTTCCTGAAGGATGAAGCTTTCTGCCGATATGCATTTTATGAGTGTACCCCAAAGGGGAAGGAATGCCATCCCCAAAATCCTGATGCAAAAAATAAAAGAACACGTAATTGTCCTCCCTGTCAGCCGTGGTACCCCTTACATACATAAAATACATATCGGCGGAAAGCCTCGTCCTTCAGAGATACATAGATACCGAAATTGTCTTCCTAGCTTAATTAGGGTCTGAGTTATTGAGATTAAAATTGAGTCACATTAAAGAGCGACCAGAATGTAAGATTAGCTATTTCACACCATTAGGCGGCTCAATGACCGTAACTCTGTAATGATGCATTTCCCGACATATGGTCGTATGAACTTTTTTGCTTGTCTACCCATAAGGAATCCACCCCTGAAATTTTGCTCTGGTGTAGTTCTGTCTCGTTCTCATTGATTGGTATCGGTTTCTATCCGAGTTAAATTTATAGAACTTTGAGGTGAGTATTTTCTGCTTTTTTTTCCTTCATAAAACCACTAATTTATTTTCTTTTATCTTTTAGGTCGTATTTATGCCTAACAGTTTTTGACACTATTATAACACTTAGTATCTGTGTCACTGATAACAGAAATGACACAACAGTAGATACAGTGTATATCAGTGCTTCCCAATTACTTCAGAGTTGCGGACTCTTTTTCATTTTTACGGCAAGCTACAGACCCTGCACCAGTGACGTTACTAAGGGGGGGGGGGACGGGGCTTGTGTCCCGGGAGCAGGATTGGAGGGCGCAAAACTGAGTAGATATTTATTTTCACTACAAGGCAAGGCAAGGAGTTTAGCAAACTAAAGGTCATAAAAAAAATACCTTAGAAACTTAACAGGGCAATAACGACTCACCAACCTTAGGATCATATCCATAGAGCATAAGTTACCATCAAAGCTATCTTTTGAGGACATTGTAAAAACCTTTGCACCCAAGAGAACCCGCAAAGTTAAATTTTAGTTCCAGCTTTCTGTTGTTTCATTTAACTTACAATTTAAGAGATTTTTCAAAATGTCCGAGTATAATACTCGAGACAACAGTTTGACTGTCATAATTAAATATTCTATTCTAAAGCAACAGGCTGTTGATTCATTCTACAGATATGCACATCCCGACATAATTTTAAACATATATATATATATATATATATATATATATATATATATATATATATATATATATATATATATATATATATATATGTACTGCGATTTTGAAGCAGAACTTTACCACCTGAAGAAAAAATGAAATACTGTGACGCCAACTTCAGGTATAGTCGGGAAGTGTTTTGGTTTGCTTTGTCACGGGGGCGCGCTAAGGCGAATTCATGCCCCGGGCGACAACTAGCCTAATTGCGTCGCTGCCCTACACCTTTAAATTCTGGTATTTGCGTTGAAGTAATAGTCGAGAGGTGGTTCAATTACCAATCTATATTTGTTATTTCCATATGACCTACAATTATGCCCCAGAATCTAGATGTTATGGGAAAAATCATAACAACTTTTTCTTTCGGACAATTCTTTCCGGATTTGGTTCAATATTTGCTACATTTACTCTCACATAAAGCTCAGCATTCAGAAGATTTCTAAGTTGGTTTTCAAGAAACAAAGCATGTAAAATGCTAATACATAAAAGTAGTGCTACAGAACGGAACCAGATGTTTCAATGTCTTTTCACCTACAGGATTTCTACAGATTTTTGTAAACTGTTTTCCCTTACTTTTACTAACAAATGATTATCTATTTCTCTGACAAAAGTTTGTTTAATTTATCCACTTTTTCGTATCCCCAGTAGTTTAATTAGATACCTAAACTCTCAGAACTGGAAAATCTTTTTCTAGCTAAAATCAAATAATACGACATGCGAGCCAAAATTACGTGTCGTTTTGCCACAGTACAAAAACAAATAACGGCATATTAACCTAATTGTTTGACTTTGGACTTCAAGGTATAACTGTACAGGTATAACTGTACAAAATCTCAAGCTTCTATATTCATTTTTCATATATTCGTCTGTGAAAGAAAGTTCTTTTTAATGCTATCCTGAAATGATTGATTTCACCATAGAGGTATTTAATAAAGATTTTGTTTACATGTTGTGTATTCATCTCTAGTGGAAGGATGCTCCCTTTGCAGACTCTACTATATGGAAGTGGATTGTGTGTCAACTGAAAATATGTCAACTATCTGAGAAAACTGCTCTTTGAAGATGTCCGTAACCTTAAAAGTTTCACATTGTATCGTGGAAAAAAACTTTGACAAATCACGTTAGACTCTTCGACAGATGGATGAAGAGAAGATGGCCTCTCGGATGAGAAGAAGGCTTTTCACAGGGTAAGAATATGAAGGGGTTTCTTATCCAGTGATTTCTGTCCGTTTTCGAAACTGAAAGATACGTTGCGACACAGATATTTTCAGTCCAGAAGTCCCTCTAAACTGAAATTTTTCCAGTGTCTAAAACACACCCTAGAAAAATAGTTCTCAGACGCTTTTGATAGCGATACACGAAGATTGCAACGACGTCTAGAAGTGAACGGGAATTATCCTTTGAAAACTAACAGCAGCATATATATCTCTCTCGAAAATAAAAACTGCAAGAATTATGGGGAAATGGCATGTAATTTTGGTACGCACCTCATATAGTAGATTTTTTATTATATGTACTCTTTTAGAGGAAGATAGACTTATGGTTTATATCTATAAATAAATGATTTAATTACTGTCAGAGAAAATTGTACATGGAACGAGAGAAATGACTGTCAGAGTTCAGGAAGAGGCCCTATGAAACCACAATCAGTCAATATATGACGTGACAAACGTACTTTGACTCTCTCAAGGATTAGTTTACGCTGTCTTAATGGAAGATTTTTAGATGCAAGGTGTATGAGTACGTTATTCCCAAGAAGTTAACCAATGAGTAACAGGAAGAGTGATGTGCAGTGGTCAATGGAGAAATAATTAGCAGGGTGAACGAGGATCCATATCTTTTGAACAAGGTGATTGATTAATTACTGGAAGTTTAATGGGAACGTTAGCAGCAACATTATTTGTTCCTGTAAAGGCGGGGCCAATGACTGACACATTCTGTACATTAAAAATTCAAAATAAAACTCTAAAAACTGAAGTTTAAGTATAAAATGACAAAATAGAGAGATTAAAAGAAACTATAAAAATTAAAACAGGGGAGGTGAAATGGCTAAAAGAATGAATGACAAAATTGTAAAATATATATCAAGAAAATAAATAAAAATAAGAATAACAATAACATGTAACAGGAAAAATTTTAAAACGGAATTATTCTACATAATCTGATTAACTCCTAAAGTTAACTGACGTCTGAGTATTGTGAACATTCTACAAGAACCTGCCGAATATTCCGTGGGACGATACGATATAGTCTTCACAGTACGAAAGGCTAGCATCACGCACTGAATGAGTGAGATGAGTGTGTCCAATACGCAAGCGTTTCAGGCTAACTTGATCATGGTGTTTCCTGTACAATCCAAACGACAGTCCTTCCTCACCCTGAGTGTTGGAAGATTTCTTCAATAGAACAGTTATTCAAAGAATGGAGATTCACTTCAACTAACGAAATCAAGACTATGTGACACGTATTCTGAAGGTTATGACAAAGATTCCATACGGAACCGTTGTGACAAGTGCCATGAACGTTGACAGAAGTACGTCACTGTCCAAGGTAATTACTTTGAAGGTGGTGCTCTGTAAGAAGGTGTATAGTATGTGCAACTAACTGAATGTTCATTCTTTGCACGGCGAACTGTTTCCCTCGCTTCAGAAAACACACATTTCAATGAAAATATAATAATGAAATAAACATAAAATGTTCTATTTTTAGCATAAATTTTGAACCACTGACATGCTGAGTTATGCTGGAATATATACACACACATACATCTGTTTTTATATATAGCGAGATTACTCCCGTAACCCCTGTTATGTAGGCATTCATTACCATGTTTTAAGTTACGAAGTAATTTGTTAGGGGATGTTGTTAAATTTATGAAAGACGTAACTCCCTTCCTACCCCTTTAAATATGATCCAGGTGTTCCAGAGTTAAGCTGATACATACACACACATATTTTTATGTATATAGATAAAGGTCTTTTTTTAATTACTGGTACTATTTTCTAAATTAATTATAATGTGAATCAGCTACTTCATTAATGGATTCTAACCTGTCTGTTAACATTGCTGGTGCCTGGCTCGTGTCCCTCAAGCACACGCCGAAGTCTTTCTCCTTCTGCCAGGACACTTTGGGACGTCTCTACCAGTCGTCTACGAGCAGACGAAATGTCTTGAAGCACTTTATTCATCTCTTCCATTGTTATCCTATCTGTAAAAAGGAAGGTGATAACACGTTAGGAAAATTATATTCATATTGGAACAAGTTAGGAATGCAAATTAGATTTATACCTTGCGCGAGTAAAAATCATGCAATCCAATGGATCGTGAAAAAAAAAAAAAAAAAAAAACCTATCGGAATCTTATTTGCGCTCCTGTGCTGAATCTTATTTCTAGAGAAGTCTACCAGTATCTACAACATCCGTTAGTGACCTTTTTGATTTTGTGTTATACCATTTGTTATAACAGTTACTTTTTGTACAATACAACTGCTTGACTGATGACTCAAATGTTAATTTCATGTTGGTTTCATGACTCACCTTAAAGGTACAACAATATACTTTAGCGTGTCAGAAAATATCAGCTATGTGACTGCCCTTTTTATTCTAAGAAGTATTTATGAAAAATTTAAATCTCTTGTTTTGAGATTACACACATTTATTATTATTATTATTATTATTATTATTATTATTATTATTATTATTATTATTATTATTATTATTATTATTATTATTATTATTATTATTATTTAAATATAAAATAAAGGTATACTATTCCAGAAATAAATGTAAAAATAAATAAATAAATAAATAAATAAATAAATAAACTGTCTTCACCTCTCTTTTAGGAATAACATATTAAAATGTTATAGTCAAGTAACTGAAATGATAAACAATAAACTTATTTCATTTACAATTTAAACTTTTATGAATACTAGCAAATTGGAGAGCATAATAGATGAATTGTTAACAGTTTCTGTAGGATAACATTTTATTTATTTATCAACTGTTATTAGTTGATAATCGATAACGTTTTATTGATTTAGTAACTGTTATTATAATTAGATCAACTAGATCAGTAACGGAATGTTTACTACATCTACTTTCTTCATCATTTTTGTTTATTGGGCTACATCCATAATCAACTATTCACTACTCAAAATCTACGTTCGTATCTAATGAATGTATGCCCTCTAGAACCTGCATTATCTACAGTACCATGAACTACTTTACTTGTCAATTTATTTTAATGCAGGCTTTGCAACGTTATCTACTTCACTCACAATGTACAACGAATTCAAGTCAAGAAACAATGTTAGAAAACTGTCTTTATAGGTATTAGTTGATTGTTCCAAAGCTATATGTTCAATTTTAGTGGTAAGGATATATATAGTTTGTGTGGGGTCCCAACTACATGCACTAATACACAAGAAAACGAAGTTGGGTCTTCCAACCAAAAGCGAAAACGCTTATTTGATCATGAAGCGCTTGTAATAGATTGCGGTTGCTCAGTGGTAGAGAACTCATCTCTAATGCATGAAATTCCTGGTTTGATCCCAGCTCGCGCCAATTAGGCTTATTGGTATGGTGGACAAACACCGTGTCATGAACGTTTCAGGGGTTCTCCCGTTTCCTCCTACTTTTTTCATTCCACCATCTCGTATATTATTATGATCACCGTCTAACTTAGTCTTGGAACATAATCTTGGGACATTAAGTTTAAAAAAAAACAACAACGAAGTAATGTCTTTCCTCAAGAATTACATTAAAATACATTTCCAGTAGAAGCTACATAAAATACTTCAGTTTTCATATTGGAAACATAATTCTTTGTTTTTAATTTTGTTTCCAAAGGAAGAAAATGCACCTAAAAAATCTTCAGTGAAAATAAATTAACAACTACATTAAAAAAAAGTTTTGGTAATTTTTACAGAGTTACATGTAAAGTGCATAGAGTGCTTTTGACAAATTTAACGCATTTATTTTATTCAATTAATTATGTATTTTGGAAATTAAGTTTTAAGAGTTAACATTTATCGAAGAAATAAGAATAAAATATCCAAAAACTATCTATATTTCGATAGTATTTTTTAAATATTTTATATTTATTACCACTTTATTATATTTATTATTTTATTATTATATTAATTATTTATTATTTTATACTATTTTATAAAAACAAGATGTTTGACTTGAATTAACTGCACATGTAAGTCTACTGAATTCTAACTACTCTACTTGGCCAAAATGAAATATGTGGAAAGTCTGGAGAACATACAGCAGATGACACAGTGCTAAGATGGACCAGCACGACAGAACTTAACATAGTGATGGAAATCTGAGAACTGGAACAGCTTATTTCACTGAAAGCATTGATGGTTTGATTCGAAGATATCAGCGTGGACTTGTACAGAGACATTGGCTATCGAAGGCGATGAACTGGAACAATCAGAGGTAGTAGTTTTCGACGTTTGTAATAAATACCCCCCTCCCAGCTTTCGACGATCTTGAAATGTAGCACCCTTCCGAACATTCGACGATCGCGACAATTACCCCCCTCCCATCGTTATATTTAATTTAGATAATTAATTAGAATTAAACTTATTAACTAGAATTAAGCATATTAACTTATCAGACTTTAAAAACAGTAAACAATGAAAAACAATATAAAAATCAAATTATAAATATAAACTGTATACAAAATTTAAAGTATCTAAAAAGTAAACGCTATATATAATAAACAATATGTAAATTGTAAAATATCAAAAAGTGTGAACAAAATTATTATAAAGAATAAATACTCAAAAATATATAATACAGAATTCATTAAAACATCCTTCCAAACATAGGTAAATACACAAAAAATAATCACAAATATATAAAAAAATTAATAAAAATTATGTATAAGATGAAAAAATAAGTATCATAAAACTATCATAAATAAGTATCAAAATTGGAAACGTATATAATAAAAAAAGCTGCTAAAAAGCATGGAGATTTCATTATTATACACACAATTATCAACGAAAGAAAATATCATGTTTCATAGGAAAATTGTATATACACATAAAAACACATCCAAATATTTTAAAACACACAAACAGAGTAATACGTACGTACAGAAAGTATAAAATTTAAAATGTGAAAGATGTCTGAAAAAAGATTGTAAAAATAAAGGAACTATTGTAAAACAAAATTTAAAAGAATAATAGTTAAGAATATGATATAATTTTTTTTAAAAAAAAAACTAAAAATCAAGATTATACAAGTATATAAGAATATTATAATTAAAAATATATAAAATTTAATTATAAAAATGTTATAAAATAGGTAAAAAGAACCAAAATAATGGCAATAAACATAAAAAATAATGAAAAAAGATTGAAATGTAAATATATATATATAAATGTAAAAGAAATTATAAAAATAAAACAATAACTGAAAAGAAACAGAGAAAGGTATGTATTACACATAAAAATACACAACTTGAGAGAAATAATAAAAAGATTCAAGGTTATATTACTACACTTCCTTGCATACAAACACACAAACACTAAAATAATAAAACTGAAAAGAAAAGCGAGAAAGTTATACATTGGATTCAACTCAAGAAAGTATATGACTTCATAGGCACTAGAATTGTTACATTAAGAGAAAAGTTCTACGTTATACACAAAATGATTTTAAAAAAAGCACAAAAATACACAAAATTGTTATTAATGTTTGTACATACATACAATGTGCTAATTGAAGGGCAAAAAGGGGGGAAATCGCCAGGCACATCTGAACACTTCCATGGAACCTCGTTCCTTTTGTGTTTTCTACGGGGGAAGGGACTTGGTAATGACATCAAACCTTCATGTTTAATCACAAAATTTAAATTTATAAACAAATAAGAAATCAACAGTTTCTTAACTTACTACTAAAGAATCTGTATTGAAATGGAATCTTACTCCGAGAAGACAGAGTACAAACTTTTAGTAAAGTGAGTTATCCGAAACGCTGAAAAGAAACATCTCCTGAACGGTGAACTACTTTGAATAAATATTCATAATAAATACAGTTATGCATTTTTGTAACTTAAATTTAACGTGGTGTTTTAGTGATTACAGAAATACAAATAAGATAGAAATATAATGCAAATACAATAACAAGAAATGGAAATAAAGAAAAAAATACTGTAAATGATTTAACGTAGAAAAATGAACAGTTCGAAAAATTTCTACCAGACAACATTAAAATCAATTTGGAAAAAAGATATTAAAAAGGTGGATATTCATGCCATGTTCTAAGTATTCATAGGCATGAAGTGAACGGAGGACATTATTCATATAATGCCCTTCAATGGGGTCGGAAATTTATTGTTTATATAATGTAAACAAAAATGATGTTTACATTATGCATAGTCAAGAACAAAAGAAAATAGCATATCTTATATACAGGCTGTATGTAAACTATTATATTTTCTTTTGTTTGAAGCTAGAAAATACAGAACTTAAATCATAGACGTTAGCCTGAAATCAAGAGGAAGAGAGAGACAAATTGTATTGTACAATTTAGACTATATATATATATATATATATATATATATATATATATATATATATATATATATATATATATATATATATATAACATAATAAATAAATATATAAAACAATGGAATAAAACAAAAATCACATGACACAAAAACAATATAAAAATTAATATCTAAAAGTGACGTTATATAATAAACAATACAAAAATTTTAATATACCTAAAAGAATTTTTAAAAATTTTATTACTTCTAGATTATTTCATTGCCAACCTATTTTTATTGACCCCATTTTTATATTCTTAACTTTGTACCAAAGGAAGATCTTTTTCCGTCATATCACAATATCGTGTCGTATCTAACTTCCCTCAATTCCTTTTATAATTCTTCCTGCTATCTTTAGGAGCAGTAGCAGATATAAAAGAAACGGTCAAATGAAAGAAGAATTTCTTAAAAACACATCACGGTCAGGATATGGAAAAGCTGAACAAAATAAGATATCAACGATAACTTATAGGAATTTATGCGGGCATGTGTACCTCATGTTACATAACGAAAAAGCTCTAGCAGAGATAGAGGGAGACGTCAGTTATATCGTTATTCAATAGAGAACTGGCAGCCGTGTTGGAACTCATGGAGGTGCTTCAATATTCTACGAGAGGGAAGTGAAAAAGTAAAGGGACACCTGCACTTTCTCACACTAGGGTTTGGTATCACTGCTAGTATCCAGCACTGAATTAGTGTCATCTGCAGCACTTCTATGCAACATGTCACTTTTATTCCCGCATTAGTCGTTGGAGTGTAGCAGACTGTTAAACATGGCGGCTCCATTGTCGATGTGCACAAAGGAGGGAATGAGGGAAGTGATTTGCTTTTTGTTTGCGGAAGTTGTTGAACCTGCGGAAATTATTCGTTGAATGCAAGCACAGAATGGTGATAGCTGTTTATCGTGAAGCAAAATCTACAAATGGGTAGAGTATTTCAAACAAGGAAGAACTTCTTTATGTGACGAAGAAAGATCAAGCAGGCCATCGACGTCAACGACTGGCGATGAATCGATAGGCTAAAGTTTCGGAAAGCGTGTGCAAGGTGGGTCCCGAAAGAATTGTCAGCGCAGCATAAGGCACAAATATTGGAGATCTCTCGTAAACATAAATCAATCGAATCATTGTCTGTATCGAGGGCCCCTACGATCCTTCAGATTAACATTTTAGCATCAGAAACAAACCAAAGTTGCTAGAACATTGGAATACAAGAAAATAGGTTAGGATGTGCTTAGACCATTATCATATTCCGTTCTATTCTCTATATAATCTCATTTAAAATCCTACATTACTTAAGTTCACAAGAATATTGAGGAAATGAAGAACAATTATTATACAATAATGCGAGAAAGTGAAATGTTCACGTTGTGTTTCTTAGAATTAATTTTGACTATTTTGCTTGTTAAGGTATCGGAAATTTTAATGTCTATCGTCAAAGAATTCTTGAAAGATATAAATAGTTCACAACGTGTGTTATGCAATATACGAGACATCTAACTTCCAATAAACTTGAATGATTCAAAATTTTAGGACTCTAAACTGGATTTCATCAATGATTAATACGAAAAATGTTACTCGGGGAAATCTTATAAGCGTATGCTATTTATTTTTTATATTTGAAAACAAAATCGAAAGTTTTCTTGTAATGAAAGTCAACACTAATGCTCGAAATAATTCCTACTAAAATATTAACAGGAGTAAACCTAAAATACGAAAATTTCACTTTTTTGTTTTTAAATTATAAAATTTTATCATTCATGAGTACAAGTGTGTACTTTTTCTATAGATAAAAAATTATTAAACCAACTTTATTGTTTCTGAAATAGTTCAAATAAATGACTTTTATCTCTCTCTTCAATTTTCTAACTTTAGAAACGTGAATACAGATCGAACACTATGCCTTGATTTCTGAGATGCTAAAATCAAGGAAATTTATAAGATTTTCATATGAGCTAACACAGCTTGATCGAAAATAAATAATAATCCCTAGATACTGTCTTATTAATTTGGTTGATATTTCAGGTAAAATTTCTACCTTTTTCAGCAACCAAGATACTACGGCTGGACTGTATAAAATGGAATGTATTAAACGAGATGACAATTTAAGACTACACAATATTGGAGAATTAAAATTTATTAAACAATAACAAGTATAAAAAATTTGAAACTAAACTAAAAATATATTACAAAATATCAAATTTAAGATATAAAAAAGAAAAAGAATGAAAAAGAAAAACAGATGAAATTACAGGCCATATTCTAACAGTAATTATCAACCTGTGAATAAAATACTCTAAAATAAAAATAAATAAATAAATAACTTATTAGAGGAAATAAAATCAAAACAATCTATATAAATTATATAAATTGGAAATCGAAAATTTTAAGTTACAAGTCACATCCAATCTGTTGGTTAGTGTTTACACTTAAAGGAACAAACCAGGACGCAAAATTTCAAAATCAGATGCATCGAGAAACCAAAAATGATGGTCGCTAGTATTTCTCACATACACATTATGAGAAGTCCCCTCCACCCCCACCCAACGGCCTTTGGTTTAACAAATAAATAAATTACATCAGGGCATAAAATTTCAAAACCAGACATTCAGATTCAGGATAATCAATTTTGAACTGGGCAATTCACATACATGTTAAAAAATATCTTACCTTAAGACTTCACGTTTGTGTAACGCTCTCTCTCTCTGCACTGAAGTACCAGTTGTCGCTTGCAGTGATAATGGTATCCCACGCAAATATCTATTTTTTAACAATATTTTATATATTTATTTTGCTATTTATTTATTTATTTATTTATCACTGACATCGTGACGTGATTGGTTGATGTATTCTAGGCACTGGGCTGTCCCCGCAGCTGTTCTAGATTCAAACAGTGGGGAAAACTATCTCTCGCGTTGACGTACCAGGAGGCAAACCTTTGATTGAGGATGGGAAAGGAGGGGCAAACTACAACGTTGTGAAGACTTCACTTTGCATGTCCATTGTAAACACTTCATATTTCCTGTTTACTCTCACTCAGTCACAATTATTTTCGTGCTTCACTGAAACTGTGCAGCCCTGCGAGTTTAGACAGAAACCATTCCTACTGAATGCTGACCGCCAGCTCTAAATTCCTAGTCGCCAATGGCGATCTGGGGACCGGAAAGTTTGCGCCCTGAACAAAGTTAATACTATCACGAAGAGGAATGTGCGTACGGTTTCCTGGATTTTTTTTAAAAAAAAATTGCGATATTTACCATTATTTAACGTACAGATACTAAAGCAGTAGAGCCCTTACGGAATCACAGGGCTGTGGAAAACATATTTTGAGAATTGACTCCTATGAACAGACTTGAGAAGTAGTTGCAAATTCGAAACACACCTATATACTTATGCATAAGTTCAGTATGTGCCCACGTTGTTTGTTATAAAGGGAAAAGTCTATTACATTTTGTTTTATGTAGCAGCGATTAAATGTTGGTAGCGTCGTCAAACGTATTTCAAAGGACAGTAGTTTCCAAGTAGTACAACCAAGGATGATCTATGCTACTACCTTTGTGAATAATCGTTATTTCGAGCGTTTGCAAGTATAATAATACTAATAGGATTGAAAATGAAGTCCGTCGGAGGCGTTGTCTGCTACAGTCTATCTCGAAATTGATTCTAATTGGTTCATTAAATTCTAAAACTTTATGACACACGCAATGGGATTGCGCGACAGACCGATTGGGAACCACTGCCCTATACAATGAATTGGATAACGCTAAGATTACCTATTGTATTACTGTCCATCTTATCCACCGGATACGTATGCACATAATGTGAATAAATATACATAATAAACACATATAACACTTTTACTCGCTCCTAGGATCATTGTAAAACCGAAGTTGTACATTAGTAGCACATCAATCATTTAATATTTCATTGGAGAAGTACACCCTGTCCACCACGCACGAAACACACAAGAAAGTCAATTAAGTACAGGAATGCATAGTCGCTATACAATCAAATGCCGTCGCTTGGGACCTATTACAAAATCTACATCGTTCCGGCTTTTCTTGGTGAAGTTTTAAAATTATTATCCTTCATCCGCTATTTAACAGAAACGCCACTCGCAACTTCTGATGTTACCTAATTCTACTATCACCCTACATTTATAAAAACTGGAATACGTGACACCAACAATACTGATATATGTACACTACACGGAAAGGGGCCGCGATGGCTCAATGGTAGAGCGTTCACCTCTGGTGCATGTCCTTGGTTCGATCCCAGCTCGCGTCAAGTGAGTTTTGTGGTGGACAAATACCGTGTGCGTGGGATTTCTCGGGGTTCTCCCATTTCCTCTCACTTTCTTCATACCAGCATTTCATTCATTTCTCATCATCACCGTCTCCTTCAGCCTGTGGGACATAAAACTTACGGATTTCGTTTTCATTTTTCACTTGTTGGGGAAGCAATAAATTATACCCTTTGCTTTTGAAATAAGCTCTCAAATCTGCATTGAGGAGGGCAAGAAGAAATAGTAGTGATGTTGTTTCACGTCACACACTTAATTACTCACAAATCGCGAGGCGTACATTTTCCGTCAGCACTGCTTTTGTATTTTTACGAAAATCAAGCATGAATATTGATTTATTTGGCCTAATTATAAAAAGGCGAAAAACGATTGAAGAGTAAACTAACACCATCGACTATGCAACCTTTCCTCAAATTTAACATTACGTTCTCTCTGCAAGGATCCTTCCGTCTGGAAATCACTGGAAACTTCCCAGTGTTTCGGAGACAGTTTTCACCTTGTCCACCGAGAACAAAAAATTAACATTATGAACAAGAGAAAATAATTTTATAACTAATCATTAAGATCACTAACATTTTATTTGATCTACAGGATTACTTTATGGAAAGAAACATAAAACTAATTGAACTATAAACATACTGGCTACTTAACAGTTGTCTATCCAATAGCAAAGGAACTACAGACATCTACAACTTCAATAATCCTAATTTATACACCTAATGTATATATAAGTTCAAGCTTGTAACATACACCTATGAGTTAAGAGTTTGGGTTTCCGGCAATGACGGTGCCAGTTTTAATTTCTTGGGGCGGCAAACGGCGGTCAGAGAAAAGTTTTGGAGGGCAGCTATTTCTTTTGTATACCGAAAAGGGTAGTTTCATATTACGTAATCTACATTACAATACAACATATCCGGGGAGCAGTCGGGGCGGATGTAATCACAAGGGAAGCGCCCGACTCAATTGCCTTCTTCTGCATCACCATTAGTTCTGGACTTTTCGAAAGAAAAATCGGATATTTGCATTCTTCTAACATAATCAACAATTTAAAATATTTAATTCTTGGAATTCAACATGATCGTTTCTATTCTATCTACAATTTAACAAATCGTAAGTTTCTTCATTAAAAAAAAAAAAAAAAAAAACGAACGCGGTTAAAAGGAAGTTACCGTGGCCCCGTATTTTTCAACATTTTTGTGTTTAAAACGTAGATTTAGATCAAGTTGTGTCCTTTGGCACCACTTTTGATTTCTGAAACCGACCGCTTCAACGTCAAACTAAGAGTCAAAAATAAAAAGTGGGACCATTTGGGCAATGCGAACCAGTTATCGATTGGGACGAAATGGGTGTCACTTGATTCGATTTACACATATATGAATAATTGATATGCTATTTTTCGGAAAATTCAATTTTGATCCGGAAAATTAACGAAAATCCAAGGTCCAAAAGTCCCGATTTTCGTTAATTTTTGGGGTCAAAATAACATTTTCGGGAAAATGGAATACCAGTTATTCATGTACATGTAAATACTAATCGAATGACACCCATTTCGTCCCAATCGGTCACTGGTTCGCATTGCTTAAATGGTCTCACTTTTTATTTTTGACCCCTAATTTGACCTTGAAGCGGTCGGTTCTAGAAATCAAAAGTGGTGCCATTGGACATAGCTAATCGAAATCTACATTTTAAACTGATGTATTAGATATATTCAGTATGTCAGAATATGTATTTAGAAACAGGATTATTACCGAGTACCTGACACTCGAAGTGCATTGATTAATTGTACGGGTAAAAGTATATATGTATATGTATGTATTATACGACACTATAATTAGGCATTAAGCCTGTTGTGTTGCTTTCTAAATAAATAAAACCCAAAAATGTTGAAAAATACGAGGCCACGATAATTCCCTTTTAACCGAACTTGGTGTATGCTAACCGCTTCGCCACGAGAGAGCTCACTGTTTTGTACGAATGCAAGAGTACTAAGCAATTCAGCCTTTTCTATACCTCAAAAACTTTAGATCTCAGATCTCAACAGTTATGGCTATAATTACAATGGTCAGCATTTTTTAATTACCCTCTATTGTGTCTTGTAGCCGGCGTCCCTAACTGCATAAGTAACTATCTTGCTTTTCTCAATTTATTCTTAATTTTTTTATAAAATAACCTAATTTTTATTTTTTACCTTCCATATTGTTTTCCTACGCGTGTTTTGCAATCCTAACGTTGAAGAAATCTTGATTTAACCTATTCTATGAAGTTTTCACCTATTTGATGTAAATTGCCACCGAAACGAAAAATGAAATAACCACCGCATCACACTAAAAACCATAAATTAGGCCTAAATCTACAAATTAACATGTAAAGAACACTAAGAAAATACGCAATGGATTTTCTGCTGAGTTATAGTTGTAAGCCTACAGCTAAGTTTTAATGTACAAAACTACTTAATCGACTATTAGCTGATTAAATAAAGCTTTACTAGCAGAAAAATCGGACTTGAGATGTTACACTAATGGACAAGATGTTCATCATCTATATATTAGGCCTAAACTACCATGTAAGCCTAAGTTCAATACATATAATCTATACCATTTTTTACTACTCAGCTAGCTTAACGTGACTTTTTTCAATTAACTAAACCTTTTTTCTTACCTTAATCTGAAGTCAAATTCACTTAAAAATATATATATATATATAATATACTTCACTCACTGTCTTGTACCTCCGCTTCCACATCCAGTTTCACGCCGTCTTGCAATCGCGAATGTTGGTTTCTATGGTGTTGTAAATAAAAGAAAAACGATATCCGATATGTCCATTCTTGAATAATAACCGAAAGCTATCGAACAACAATGAAGCGCATTTTTTTTAAATAAAAAGAGTTAAAACCAATTGTAAACTAGCAAAGTATATAAATTAAGACTTTATTTCTTTTGCTGGAGGTTGCTTATGTAGAAAGAGCATGATTACAGTTTCTATTCATATATGTAAAAAATCTTATTAAAGGGACATTCATGTACCGGGTGTATTAAAAGTCCAAGGCCATTGACCAACTGCCTTATGAGTAAAGATAGGAAAAAATGGAAGGAAAGTTGTTGGAAATAGATGGTTTACAATGTAAAATGGTGGAATTTTTCTAATTGCACAAGTCGTTTCGGCGTAACGTGAAGTTTTGAATTGGGTAGGCTGAAATACTTTGCGGATAGTGTTTATTCACACAATATAGGTATCATTTTACAGTTGACTATACAATGCAAGAAAAAATAAAACACTGCTTCTGTTTCACTTAGAGTATTATTCCTTCAAATAAACAAGCTTATTTTGTATTAACTGTTCATCATTCAAACACAAACTCAAGTTATCCATTTCACTCATAATAACAAATACCAAAACGCTAATACGAAACATTACAATTGCACAATCGTGCACAGTACATTATACTATTACGAGCACAAGTGTACGTCCTACACACGTGAAGAATAGTTTAATGCAGGGTTTCTCAACCTGGGAGTCGCCACTCCTAAGAAGGTCGCGAGAGGGTTTAATGGAGGTCGCGAAGATAAGCGGAAGAGAAATATAATCAGAATCTTGTTCTAATAGGTATATTTTTATGTTTACACAAACTGTTAAGAACAACAAAAAATAGCTCTACTAAACATTTTCAACAGTGCTGAGGTGTTTAAAAACCAGTTTAAATGAAAGAAGTACGATACGAAACTAATGAGAACTGCACATTGAAATACCAGAAAAATATAAATGCAACAAAACCTGTATATTGAAATACAATTAAAATTGGAAGCTAATGAGATACCTGAGCCTGGTTTCATTTCGTTAGTGTGGCAATGTCCGGTTCAATTCTCGTGACAGACATTATCAAGTCATTTAAAATACTCAATAACTTTTTTAACAATTTTAAGTCTTTTGAACCAAAATTAGAAATCATTTTATTTTTTATTATACGATCCAAAATTAAGGGAGTCATGAAGTTTAAAATTTTCAAACGGCCTCCATTTTCAAACAGTATGACGGATCGGATTCGATATTTGTAATATGAATGAACTGACAAAATTTAGTTTTAAACCATTCGCTTTTAGGGTAGTTACTGTGTCTACTATATACAAGAAATGGATTCTACTATTATAGAAAGAAATGGATATTGTGAGATCTGCGCAAGAGATATATTAAAAATCCAACACAAGCTTATTACAAACCAGAAACTATAAGGCAAGAGGATGTGATAAAATGCAGATCGTGGTAGCAATTAGGTAAACCACTAGTTTAATGAATACAAATCGGAATTTTGAATGTTAGAGAAATTTCCCTTTAGAAGAGAAGTTGCCAAGCACAATGAAACACTTCTTCCCTTATTTCTAATGAAAAGTTTAAATAGCGAATCCAAAGAAACGGAAATTATAATATTATAAAAATAGCCAATCTTCCCTCTTTAGATAATGAAACTATGTATTTCCGTACTGTTCCCTTGGGCCCTCACCATAACAACAAAACAACATTATTCGGAAACTGGTAACCTGTTAGCCTCCCCATGAAAGAAAAATTAATCGGAATTGCACCAGATCGTTTGGTCGTTGTTTGATCGCCAAGCGTAGTGACGTAGGCTAATACTCATAATTTTGTAGTGGGTCTAACAGGTTAACCTTTAAGCCCCCCTCCTCATGGAAGCAAAATCGGGCCTAATCGTCTGATCTCCAATCGTAGTCATATAATAGGCATCAGAGCCCCGCACGGGCCGGGCGCGCCCGTTTGTCCCGGCGGATTACCCGACCCGGAACTGCCCGTTTCAAGTAATATCAAACTGGACCGGGCCCGAACTGGGCAAGGCACATTCCGGGCCGGACACAAATGCTATAGGGCCGAGTCGGACACACGTATATCCGGGCCGTCCCAGCTCGGTCCGGAAACTGTGAAGGATGGATCGGAAAGTAATGTTGTCAGTCTATGTGTTTAGGAAACTAACTCTTTATTTATTCAAGACTCTAAAGTACTGTACTACTACTACTACCATTACTACATCTACTACTACGACGACCACTGCTAATAGGCCTACTACTACAACTGCTACGACTTCGCGTCAGAGTTGACATGTCTGGTGGTACCGAATTTACCTTCTAAGTACAGAAAAAAAGAGAAATGCTAGTTATTATGGCCGGTCTGCGTAGAATGTGAACCGATGCTTGATCTACGAGGGACAACGGCGGCTCATTAGGAAAAACACACATCTGGTGCTAGAGGTCGTCGGATCAATCCCTGTTCGTGCTATGTGAGCTTTGTGGTGGACAAACTACGTGTGCGTGGGAGTTTCCGGGGTGATCCCGCTTCCTCCCACTGTTTTCATTCCACCAATTCATCTCATCATCATCCATACGTCCTGAGCCGTAGTTACTTAAAGAACGTATGATAAAGTCAAGTACTTGACCTACTAAGTAGAATTTGGTACGCTACCATTAGAAGGGGACGCGCCAGCTCAGTGGTAGAGCGTTCACCACTTCCGGAACAAAATTTTGAATTTTTATAAAGATCCATCATCTAATGCTTCGTCCCCTGTGCCCCCTAAAATGGTGCGTTACCAAAATAACATTCCAGATTTGAAAAACGCATACTCATTTGCTACAATGACGCCAAATTTCACATTAATATGTAAGGACGAGTGTTCGCCCTTACTGTGTTTTATTTTTTGAATAAAGGATTAGTGTAAAAGTGTATATAATTTTGTTACTGATAAAAGTAAGTCTGGCCAGACATATTTAATTACATATATACGTATTATGTGTTATATATTTATAATTTCATCTTGGTTATTGCCTATTTATTTGTATTTGTATATCTGTTTAAACTGTGTATTTCTTACTTGGAATTCTTTCAGCTTTATTTAACGAACTCAACATTCAAGTTTTTTTCTATATAGTTTTTTCTTATAGTGATCGATGGAATTTTTCGGAGGCTTGTGACGCTTGCTCGCATTCAAAAGACGTTTTTGTGGATTTTTAAGCGAAAATAAAATTAAGTAAACTAAAAAACAGAAGGGTCTTCGACCATATAAAAGGTAGCCTCTCGGAGCATAGAGGGCTGGATGACTATGGTTGTTAGAGCCGTTCTACGTTGAAGGTCCTGCCTCGCCTTTTCAAAAACTTTCCTATCTTGTAGGGAACGATCTGAATGATGACCGATGACAGAGAATAAATGATTTCTCTGGAGCCTGAGTGATGGCGTTAGAATTTCTTATTTTATAAGGAAATAAGTAGGGACTGGCCTAAGTGATGGCTAGAGCAAGGAATGAGTGATTTCCTTCGGTCTGAGTGATGACCAAGTTCTGATAACATTTAGCTAGCCAGGTGATAAGTTTGAATGATAGCTTATTGGAATAAGTGATTCCCATTATCTTCTACTTAGGAGTAGGTTATAAACATTTTTAACCCAAGAGGCAGAAAACACTTTAAGGTTTCTTATATACTTTTTTATTCCTAGGCCAGAGAAACCTGAGTGATGGTCTTCTCTTTAGAGAAAGAGAATCAGTCTTTGAACTAAGTGACGTCCATTGACAACAAGGTCTCTTACATTTATAGACGGAAAGTTGAAGTCAGGCTTTCCTGATAGCGGTAGGCATCAGACAAAACTGTGAGGGAGTGACGGATCGGTGGAGTATGACTAAGAAAATTTCTAGGAGTCTGTTGGTCTGAGTGATGATCATCTGACTTAAGGAATAGGGCTCTGAAGTGAAAGAGTTCCGGATTTTTTTTTTATTTTTACCTTAAGGAATTTCGTCGAATCACTTCAATTTATTTATTTCCTGAATAAATATTTATTTACCCTGATAAGACTAATTTCATTTGAGAATAAGACAACCCATAATATTTTATGGTAATTTTAATAATTTGTTTGTAGTTTATTGTGATTGGATACCCTTAGAGAGCCGAAACAGTCTGGAAGGAATGAACCACAACAAATTAACAAAAAATACCTTCTTCTCGTATGTCCTTACTAAGGATATTTATGGTGATTTTTTTTTCTATTTTTGAAACGGGGCTGTAGCCCCATTATCATTCACTCTTACATGTAAGGAGCATTGGAGCATTACTTCTGTGACATTCGTGATTAATCTGACGCTTACTGGCATTCCGAAAATAAATTTTGGGATTTTTCTAACACATCACTCACCACCTTTTTACACTCCTTGCCAAGGGCGCCGATTCTGGGGGTCCCAGGGGGCCCCCAAAACTCGTGTAGGCGCCCATATATTTTTATGAATATATATTTTTATTGTTATAAATATATTTTTATGAATGAGCTCCCCAAAGTTACAGAGAAATCGGCGCCCTTGCCCCCCGAAAGGGGGGCCTTCCCAAAATAATGTTTAAGGCGCCTTTACTAGCTTTGTGAATGGGTGGGTGTTTATGCATTTTGTAACAAATACAACTCATTTGCCCCAAAATCTTTACGAATAATTATTGGAGAAAACTGCTTCTTCGCTCTGGATACCACTACCGAACGCAATTGTTGGAATTCAAATACTGTGCCACAACAATGCGTATCTCAAAACTATCGTAGTGACCCTCGTAATCATTTTTACCTGACCGCCCAATCCAGCGGTGTGGCAGTCTGTTGTTGAGGAAATTTCTGACATTGTGATGAAAGTGACATGGAGCTCCATCCAATTGATAGATGAAGTTTGCACTGTCATGTTCCAGCTGTGGCATAAGTCACGTAGTAAGCATTTGTAGAAACGTTTGTCCAGTCACAGTTCCTTGGTCAAAGAAGTACGGACCATAAACTTTTGAAGATGAAATTGCACAAAACACATTCGTGTTCGGTGAATTACGCACAATTTCACAGATTTGATGAGGCTTCTCAGTTCCCCAAATGCGAACATTTTGTTTGTTCACTCTTCCTGTCATATGGAACGTAGCCTCATCACTGAAACAAAGTTTGACCAAAAAATCATCAACACTGCACAACTCTTGAAATGACTCACAAGAAGTCTTGCGACACGTGTGATCATTAGGTGTTAAGTGTTGTAACAACTGCACTCGATACAGATACATCTTTGAATGTTTACGCACTACACGCCAAACAGTTGTTTGAGGCATTTGAAGCTCTTTGCTAACTCTCCTTGTTGACTTTTGTGGGCTGCGTTGAAAACTGGTTCGAACCCTTTCAACATCTGCCTCAGAAGTAACGGCCTACCGGACGATTTTTCTTTACAAATGCATCCCGTTTTGTTGAATTTGTCATACCACTTACGTATGGAGTTCTTTGATGATGGATCTTTATGAAATTTTGTGCGGAACTCGCGTTGAACACTAACAACAGATACACAAACGTGGAACTGTAAAACGCAAAATGCTCACTCTGCACCACAGGCAGCCATCTTGGAGCTAATCACTCTGCCACCTAGCGGATAAATTTTAAACTACTACGCTCGTTCCAAACAAAACTTGAGGATAATATTGAAAGTATTTCCATAGAGATTTCATTGTTGATAGAGTATTATCACTTATAGAACGTTTCCTTATCGTTCACATCATTTTGAATCACGCTGTATATATATATATATATATATATATATATATATATATATATATATATATATATATAGATAGATAGATAGATAGATAGATAGATAGATAGATAGATAGGTAGGTAGGTAGGTGTGTGTCTGTGTAATATGTGTGCGTGTATTGTATAGTATTTTGAGTCAGTTTCCTGACCAACGTTACGTTACATCTTAGGAATCTACAATTACTTCACTTTTGAACAAAGAGACGTTTATCCTTGTTTCCCCTACGTAGTTCATAACACTTCATAATTTTAGAGAAAAATACCTGGCAACGTGTATCACTTCTATTCTTCTGATTTATTTAAAGAACCAATTATCGGTTGGTCGCAAACTGGAATTATTATTTTCGACTGAGGTATCTTATCAAATTCTCAATCAAATTTGGCCGATACATGAACTTGTCGCAAATTGGAGTAATAAATCGCACGGAATCAATAAAAATATATGCACAGAAAGCTATATTAATCCATATATCCACATTTGTGTGTTCTTCTATTTTGTAGTTGACCATCCATCACAACAGAGTTAATACTTGATCTGTTGATGATTTGCGGGTGAACCATCTCAACCAAATTCTTGCGGTCCACAATCTCGCCTGGCGAAAACCTCGCGGACCAAAATCTCGCATAACCGAAATCTTGCCGGACGAAATCTAGCTTGGCCAAAACCTCGCGGGATAAAACTTAGCCATTTAAATCTCGTCGTATCAAATCTTCCATTAGCTATTTCTTCTGTGTAGAATGTTTAAAATATATATTTTAAATATTCACAGTACAATTGGGAAATAATAATTATTATAAATAAATGACAAGGCAGAACATAGTAAGTGATTTTATTAATTTTTAAAAGATGAAAAGAAAGATAGGTAAATAGTTAGTTCGCAGCTTATCAATATAACACTTGCGTTGAAAACAGATCTTCGCAGTTTATACTCTCCTTATAATATAATTAGATAGAGGTGCAGAACAAGAATGAGGCGCCACTTTGTTTTGGAAAATTTACGGGTAAAATCTTTTAACTCTTAACAATTATGTTCTAAGGTGATCTTTTTACGTATGTGGCTAAAACTACACAGGGGTATTTTGTATCCCCTTAGGTATCTATGTTACAATATTTATTTCAAGTATGTTATTGTTGTATTTTACTATTGTAAAAAGCAAAATAAAGAACAGATAATATTAGTGCCTATTGAAAGTACCGTTGCAATAGTGCATTCATATTGCAATATTGCAAGCTTTTCTGCCACAAGAATATTACGGAATTAATAGAGTTCTATATATAATTAATATAGATATTAATAGAGTTCATATAGCGTTTAAACAAATTTCTGTTTCGTTAACCTAACCTCCTAAACTAACCTACACTACCAAAACCAACATAACCTAACAAAGCACAACCCAATATACACTATGGGGCCGCGGTGGCTGAATGGTAGAGCGTTCACTTCTGGTGCATGGTGTCCCGGGTTCGAACCCTGCTCCCGCCAAGTGAACCTTGTGGTGGACAAACACCATGTGCGTTGCTTTCCTCGGGGATCTCCCGTTTCCTCCCACTTTCTTCATTCCGCCATTTCATTCATCTCTCATCATCATCGTCTCCTTTAGCCTAGCCGGCATAACTGTGGGACGTAAAACTCAAAGACTTCATTTCATTTCATTTTTCGATTACAATCGTTTCACAGCCTGAATATATTCCAAATAGATATTATTATTATTTACATGATATTCTGTCGCTAGTAAATAAATTAAATTAGAATAAAATATTGAATATTTTGTACTTCAAAATAGTGGGGCGCACGCATCCTCCTCGTCACCCCCCCCCCCCAGAGACGCCGTGTTCTCGCGCAATAAGAATAAGTGGGTAAGACTACGACTCAAGGTACTAGAGTAGGGTGACCAACCGTCCCGTAAAAACGGGATTGTTCCGTTTTTTCACTACCATTCTCGGTGTCCCGAAAACTTCTCCCGTACATTGGGTACAAAAAACCTTTAGAATCGCTAAAATTTCCTAATTTATATTATTATTTTCTAAGCTATGTGATTATATTGGAATATGTCTAATTACTGAGCAACGTCATTACGACGTTTGCAATATTAGATGTGGTGGCTGCACTGTTTTTCCTCCTAGTCCTCCCCAGTCTGCAGACGACAGTGCAAAGGGCTGAAAGTCTTATGGAGAACAAATGTAACATGTTTTTACTCTCTGTTTCGGGCGGTGGAAGATTGAGGCGCTGTCATCGGTACAGTACAGTGTTTCCATGATTTGACTAAGATGTAACATACTTACATTTACGAAAGGTGACCAGAAGTACAGAACTATAAAAGTGAAAGTAATAAGAAAACTAGTTGTAAATGAAATAATGTTTAAAAGTAAGAAAATGCAAATAAATGTAGTTGTAATCCGATACTGAGAGTAATTATAAATCCTGTCGGTGACAGATTTGAGTGCTCATATATTTTTAGTAATGTTTTCAAATATTTCATTTTTTGTTAGCTGCTGATAGTTACTTATTATCTAATTAATTCCACAACCTTTTCAATAGGTTTTAAAACGAAAAAGTGAAAATTTGCCCTTTTGTGAGAGATACAAATAGAGAGGGAGAACTGAGAGACTAAAAAATATATTTAGGGGACAACCTATCCAGAAATAAAAGGTGTCCCGTTTTTTCTAGCTGACGATTTGGTCACCCTATACTAGAGTCATTTCAGATTTGGCTTGGGGGGGACAAGACCCCTTGATATAAGTAAAATTTCGCGTTTTTCACTGACTTACTACTATTCTATTGATAAAATACTATATAAATCTCAAACTCAGGGAGGGCAAATGCCCCTCCCCCTAATAGACGCCCCTGGTTAATTGCTATATCGCCGGACCAATTTTAGGAAATTTACCGGGTCAATTGGAGATTTTTTTTAAGTTTCTGAGGGAGAATGAGTGAAAGTCAAATAATGGGAATAACAAAAGTTAAGAAAGTGGTTGGTTTAAATGTAAGCTTCATTGTAGGTGGAGGCGGATAGACTATTTCGCGGAAAGGTACACTTGTTACGGCATAGTGGCGCGAAAGGCAGAGTGGAAATGGTGCGTGTATGTCAAGGGAATGACATATCATGTGTGAGTTATATAGAACAAAAAATACGGGGCGCAGTGGCTCAGTGGTAGGGTGCATTGAGTCCCTGGTTCGATCCCACCTTGCGCCGTATGGACTTTCTGGTGGACAAACACCGAGCTCGTGGGTTTTCTCGGGGTTCTCTCGTTTCCTCCCACTTTCTTCATTCCACTATTTCATTCATTTCTCATCATCACCGTCTCCTTTAGCCTAACCGGCATAATCGTGGGACGTAAAACTTAAATATTTCATTTTTTTATTTTTTTTTTTTAAAAAAAACGAGCGACAGTTAAGAAACTAGTACACGATTTTCTTCTTGAAATTGCAAAAGTTTAAAGCCTTAGTTTTGAAGGTATGTGGCTTCTAACTCAACGGCAATATATTTCTGCACAGTGTACGAAAGCTGTATTTTTTGTTTACAACTGAAGCGTTAGGGGTCTACTAGTATGAAACCATAACAAGTGATACTGAAATACGTGGCACCTCCAGAAAGTAAGTTCTGTTTGGTAATAAAATTAAATTGTGTACAGATACAGAAAAATTATTTATTGCACAAAATTCTACAACTCTTAAACTACTTTCCCACATAACTGCCGAAATTTTGCAGGCATTTTTCATAGCGTGGCACAAGGTTTTGTATACCTTCTTCATAGAAGTTTGCCGCCTGTGTCTTCAACCAGTTGGAAACAGTTTCTTTCAGCTCGTCGTCATTGTTGAAGTGTTGACCGCCAAGCATACCATATTCCATATATAGAGCACTAATTGTAAACCTGCGGTTTTCCTGGATCTTGTCATCAATCGCGTGAACCACTTCTTCTGTAACCAAAGATGGACGCCCACTTCGTTCATCGTACACGTCACTACGTCCTTCATTGAATTGTCGGACCTATCTTCTCACCATTGAATCACTCATCGCATTTTGTCCGTAAACATCGCAAATTTGCCGATAAATTTCACTTTTTCCTCGCATTCAGAATCACCGCTCTGATTTCAGAAGCGGCGGGATTTTTAATCAACACCGACATTTTAAACAAGCACAACAAAGCGTACGTGACTGACAGCGATCTCCAAATGGCGTACGTTTCTTCTCCTTGATACAGAGCGTCTACCGCGCATGTGCGGAACTGCGATCGCAGCGCTGCAGCGGAGATAAATTGAACGGAGCTTACTTTCTGGACATGCCACGTATGTATGATTACCGAAGTCCACATGTTTTCACTACCCTCGCTTACGCGTATACCCACCGTCGCTGACGCACCTGCTCTTCGGACACACCCGCGCGCTACCGCGCAGGCACACCGTTGTCGCCCTTGCCCTGCCCTGGAGTACGTTTTGGTATATTTTTTCGATTTTTAAATTAGTCCTGCGATACAGAAGGAATTCCCTAAATTTAGGTTAGGTTAGTTTGGATAATTTTTAGATTAAGAGCTCTGGCTTACTGTTAGAGGTGATAACTTGATTTTGTCTTTTTGTGAATAGTTGTTGCATAATAGAATGAGAAAGTTAACCGCAACGCTTTATTATGGCAAAAACATTTAATAAACCGAGGCGGTATACAGGCTGCATCCCTATAATACAATCAAAAGAACGCTATTTCCAAGCAGAAATCCGTACTCGAGGGGAAAAAACGCCAGCGCGGTGATTGGTAGGCCCGGTTTGAATCTCTCCGCCACTACATACCTTTTATTACAATATTTTTATTTATAATTTGTAC
Organism: Thermobia domestica; assembly: GCF_964235325.1. Classification (NCBI taxonomy): domain Eukaryota; kingdom Metazoa; phylum Arthropoda; class Insecta; order Zygentoma; family Lepismatidae; genus Thermobia; species Thermobia domestica. Next base: position 143,625,564 of record NC_137456.1, on the reverse strand, counting down.
TTCATTCATTGTTATTTAAATCTCATTTTCCAGGGGGAGTGTGACCCTTGTACTTTAGGAAATTTAGAAAATCATTGACGTTTAAAATCCTTTTTCAAATAGTTGATGGGAAAATGACAGCCTGAAAAGTCCGTATTCTGACGGATTTCTGCGTCTTTTCTCTCTCTCTCTCTCTCTCTCTCTCTCTCTCTCTCTCTCTCTCTCTCTCTCTCTCTCCGAAGAAAGCGTTTAGTCTACAACGAGCAAATTTTGAATGCATAGAACAGTGTTGTTCCTAGTGGTCCTGATAGTGAAAAATGTGCTTTCAGGGGGAAAATGTACTGACTGCTAAAAGTTTTTCACATTAGGCCAACATACGTGTTAATTGAATTATTCTTAACGGGCATTATTAGCTGCTTAGCTACTTATTATTTTAAGGTCGCTTTCAAGAATTTGTAATCATTCTCAGATTCTTTCCCTGTATATGACACTTAAATCGTACTGAGAAGTGTAGAAATGTACTGCGTATGTACCGAGTGCAACATTACTGGTGGGAATGCGCCATGATTTTCATTGTATTGTTACGCACCTTTTGTACTGTTTGCCGACTGCTCAAAAGGACCTCTTTTCGATGTTAGCTTCCCGATTCTCCCACAGGCGACATCCGACCTCTTGCCGCCGTCGACTGGAAATCAACCCTTCAGGAAGGCAAAAGTTTCACCACCTTTTACAGTAGCTTTTCCTGACACGGGAGGGTCCCACAAGTTGTCTCTAAAATCTGATTGCCACATAGCACATCTGATAGAGCACCATGAGAAATGAACGTGAGCAAAATGGACCAGGAGGATAGGAGATAGGATGCTTCAGAATTTGAATACCCCAAAAATTATATCATGGAATTATGTAGTTTGAAGTAAATATCTTGAAAATCGTTAAAGCAATCAAAACAAAAGTTGCGCAATATAATGAAAACAAAATGCCCTATCGAAAACCACAGTGTTGCCAACATAGCATAAAATACTTTATTGTAAATAGCACCATATGCAAATGTGCACAAATTTAAAATGCACTATTATTACTAAACATAACAGTGAAGTGTAGTGGTACAGTGTTGCACACTGTTGGAGCTACATGTGCTGAAAATGTACAATGGAGAAGTGTGATGTGTGGGAACAGAATGGTAATAAAGGAATCTGGGTCTGCAGTCGGCAAACAGCAGAAAAGGTGCATAAAATGCGTCGGCGCCGCCGTCGAATAGTTGCCTTGCCGAACAGTCGACAAACAGTAGGAAATGAGCATTAAATGCGCCGGCGCCGCCGTCGAAAAGAGGCCGGCATAAGGGGTCGGCAGAGGGTCGGAAAGAGGGCTTTCCGACTGTTTTGCCGACTCTGACGGTCGGCAAGAGTCGGCAAATGACTTTTTTTTTTTTTTTTTTTACGATTTTCGACCGCTTGCCGCCTCGGCAAAAGGTCGGCAACTTTGAACAAGTAGATCGTCGTGCCGCCGCGGACAGGTGCCGGCTGCCTACCAGCGGCCTGCCACCGTCGACGGCGGCAATCTCTCCTGCCAACCGCGACTTCCTGATGGGGAACATACACATACGTGCTGTAAGCAATCGAATATTTCATTTCAATGGTTGAAGCTTTGTGACGAGGACGTATACTAATTTGTTATACGAATCGTTTATTTTAAAAAAAATGAAAAAAAAAAAACTACAACATTTGCCAAAACGCGATTTATCTCTTTATTTTGATTATACTGGCATGAATGTATATATTTTGGTGTAACAATTTTAAATGTAGCATACAAGACGATGCATTTTCATGCTTGTAATCATAATCGAGAATAAAACGCATTTTGTAAAAACAAAATGTCAGTTGTGAGGGTCAACAAGCGATTCACAAAAATGTTAATATCGATACATATCAAAGTTTTGGTTTTAATGCATTTTACCATCAACATATAGCATTGATGTTTATACCCTGAGAAGTTCTATACCAAAGCCATGGCAAAGCTTTAGTACTTGAATTATTTCCTTACAAACATACGAGTCACTCAAATACAATTAATATAGTAAAATAACATATGTTAAGTATTTCTTTTAAATTATGAAAAGCTTCTTCAGTTCTACATAGTCACTCAGTTTGTGCAACTAAAAAAAAAAAAAAAAAAAAAAAATCAGCATGTTATTTTACCATATTAAATACAATTAATATGGTAAGATAACATGCTGAAAATTTAATATGTTTTCTTTTTTAGTTGCACACAATGAGAGACTATGTGGAATTGAAGAAGCTCTTCATAATTTAAACGAAATACTTAGCATAAATGCTATTTTACTATATTAATTGTATTTGAGTGACTTGTATATTTGTGTGTAAGGAAATAATTCAAGTACAAAAGCTTTGCCATTGCTTTGGTATAGAACTTCTCAGGGTATAAATATCAATGCTATACGTTGATGGCAAAATGGAGAGAAGAGGAATAAAGGCGGCAACGAAAACGCCATGTGACGGGTTAATGGCGGTACTGGCGGTTTCAAGCCCGCACTGGTGGTTATGAAGCGGCCACGTGGCGGTTAAATGGCGGTACTGGCGGTTACACGCCGGCACTGGTGGTTACTGTCACATTTATCGCTATCACACTTTACTACAACCATAATTCGCAATAAAGCAAAAAAAAGATATTCTTTGGTTGGATTATTTAAAGTGCGAGTGACTTCAGCCGAAGCAGTACCTCTCAGCTGCACCTGTAAACCCCCACAAAAATAAACTATTTCGCCTCTTCCATTTAACATTACCCGTCTCTTTCAAACACTGATTGAATTATTCAGGTAGAAATAAAATTTTATTTTCAATTCAAGACTTTTAATAATTATTGAGACTTCTATATACAATTTTTCCAATCAAAACCTTTCGATGAAAATTAACTAAATATATCTCTTGAATTTAATAAATTAAGAAAATTATCACAGATAAAAAATATAGAAAATGGTCGTAACTCTGGATTGAAGCAAACTTAATATCATCAAATCTTTAATTACAATAGCTTCTTGAAAAACACTACAGACTGCTCTAGAAGGAATAAAGTATAATTTTTTGTGAGTCCAATTTTAATTCTTCCGTAATCTATAATTTTAATCACCCGGAAAATGAGATTGATGATTTGACTCTAATCGGTTTTAGTTTATTTTAATTTATATTTTACTTATTTCAACCAGACAGCAATCTATTACGTTTACTTTTATAATACTATTAACGCAATTGGGTAATGAGTAAGATGAAATTCTACCAAAACTTACTCTACCACTACTCTACTCAACCGTAACCAGTAATATTAAATACTCTGTAATACTCACCAGATTCAAATATCTAATATAAAAAAAAAAACATTCTTACGCCTTTATCCAGAGACTCCACATCACCACCATGGATTGGAATTTGACTTTCTCTACTTAAAAACCAACTGCCATACAAAAATGAATGAGTCCCAATTTTCCCCAACAGAATATTAATTGCAAAAATTCACGATTTAATTACAAGCTCATTCTAGAATCAGAAAGTTAATTGGATTTAAAAAAAATATATTTGAAACTTTAAGCTAGGAATTATAGCTACAATTCAGAGCTCTCCCTTTATAATTTACTTCAAACTTCCGGATTTTAATTACTGAATTTTACCGCAATAGAATATTATACACTTTAAATTCAGGTATTAATTCAAACCATTTTATAAAGATCAATTAATTCTTGAAATTATAAGTTTTATAACCTGCATTAGACTGAGTATTACTACAATAATTCATCACAATTTTATCAATTCTAAACAAAATTACTACTGTTTAAAGTTAAATTTATGATAGTCAAACAGGTTATCTACCGTAGTTAGTTAAGTGACAAAGCGACATAACTATCTGTTTTAACCGAATTTTACAAGCTAGTTTTAGTTTGGTCAAAGGGTCTGAACTCCCCTCCCAAGTACTCCAATTAGGCACAATTCTCCTACAAAAATTAAGTTACCAGCTAATTTTAGTGTATTTAACTCGCATATTAAACGGATATTCACTACTAAATTTTTATTCCTCTCTTTTTTTTTTAAACCTACTAAAGTAGTAAGAACATTGAATCACAGCCCTTTTTTTTTTTTTTTTTTTTTTACTTTCAGTCACGAATTATTTAAGCTAGGAAACTAACCCATCTGATTTAAGCATATTAAAGACAATTAACCTCCGATTTAGTATCAAAATTAATATTATAGATTCCGTAATAGAAACTTTTTAACTCGTAAAGTCAAATCCCTTTAAACTCAATATCACACAATTCGCACTACAGGCACAAATGCAGCCGAGAAGACAACTTCACTTCTATGTTTTTCCATGCGTAATGACTCAGCCGTCGCTCGCTCGCATGAACGAAGCCTGGTAGGGAGGGAAGACTCCGCCCACCCACCAAGGCCAGATCAGCGCAACCGACAACTATGTCATCACGCGTATGCTTCATTGCTTCCAGAGCAGTTGTTTACAACACACCTTTACTTCGAAGAAACAACTCAGCAAAAGAAGCTATTTTCACAATCTTAAAAAGTAAAAAAAGAATAACATTTTTAAATTTTCATTTAAACGACCATTTCAACGTAACTTGAATGTCCTTAGATTTTTCATTATTTTCCATTTCTGTTATTTATTATTTTAAGTCCATGATTTATTGCAATTCATTTTCTTTTCTTTTTTTTTTTTTTTTTAACTTGGAACGTGCACACGTTACATTACGAAGAGGCCATGGGACTGTTTAAGGGCGGCATTAGCGGTTCAGATGAGGAGAAACGGAGGATGCCGCCTTATTACCGCCATGGCTGCAAAATTGCGGCATTCGTGTAATTTCGTCACGGTACCGCCACGTTAGCCGCCATCGGCCCGCCAAATTTTTGGCGCAAGCCGCCGCGGTTCGTGATCGATCCGCCTACGTCTTGCACATGGAGTAGACTATTCCATATAAAGTATAGAGATACGTACTTATATTATCATTATTGTTCTTTATTAACACCATTTCTTCATTTCTCGATCTTAAGAACAGAAAATGACACCTTATTTATGGAAATTACTTAAAATTTAAATATGTATATTTGATCCGCCATATTTAACGCCATCTTGAATATTTAGATTTCTGTAGCTCCGTTTAAGAGATTTCATTTTTGAGTTCTTAGACCTGGAAAAAAAACATAGAAAATGACACCTTGTTTGTAGAAATCGCTTTACATTTACAATATGTATATTTAATCCGTAATATTGGACGCCATCTTGAATATTTAAATTTGCCCAAGGGTGACAAAGTGGCATCAAGCGGTTTCGAAACCCACACATACTAAACTATCAAATTCAATTATAAAACCTTTACCACACCACAAACAAAGGTTACCCGCCTTTTTCCCGTTTGGCGCCCGGACTAAATCTATGGCTGAAATTAATTCGTATCGAAAATAACACTCGCACATCGCGTACCCAAATCTCACTTTTAAAATTAAAAAGAAAAAAGCGTTTTTGTTTTCAACCTGCTCCAAACTCTGTTTTTGACTATAGTCACCTGGTTGAATACATGCTTCACTTCCGTGTTCGAATGTGAAAGCGTCAGTATGATTAAAAAAAAAAAAAAAAACGAAACTAATTCTAGATATAGGGCGGTATTCAGAGAAAATTCGTTAATCTAGGGTTAGTCTTAGACTAGTTAGTACGCATACTAACAATTTACTAAGGGAGGTGCACGTTATGGTATTCAGAGTTTACTTTGAGTACAACTAAAATGATGATTTGGGTATGATTAACTTATATAACCCCAATGCATCGGGTGAGAAAAATAAATGTGGCAACTACGGAAAAGTAGATGAGCGCATGCGTAGTCTTTAAAAATGAAAATATATGAAATACGAAATGTTGTGTTGCACGCTAAACCGTGGGTAAAAGAGTAGCCTCTGCTCTAGATTAATTAGTCATATGTGATTAACTTCGTCAAATACTACGTCCTAATCAGAGACTCTGAATACAATTTTGATAATCCTCCTTTAGTCAACTACGTAGTATGGCGTTAATCAGACGTCAAAACGTCTCTGCATAAGGCCCATACTCTCTCTCGCTGCATCTATGTACTTATTTACCTCTTGCAAAAATTCTTCAGTTGAAAACTTAATTACCCATTTCATGAAACATTTCCCGCTGATTATCAATTTTATCGATATTATCTTCAAATTCCAAGGTGAACACTAAAGTTAACTCAGTAAAAGACTGTTTCACTAGTTTCAAATCCTCTTTGACACTGATAGGCGACATTTTCTGAAGGGTGTCTATATTATCAGGAAGTTTATTATGAATTTCTTTAACGAGTATTTTCCTAATACTTACACGTCTTCTCCGAAGATTTTTCTCACTTCTGTCTACTGGTAACTTACAGGTTTCGATCTCCTCTACTATGTCTCCAAGATATAGTGAGGGATCAATATGACCATCAATGCTATCTTCCAGAGGGTCAATTCTAGCAGGGGATTTAGAACCCTACTACTTAGAAAACACATAAAACTTCAAAAAATAGTAAAATCACTCGCACAGAATGTTTAAGCTAACTCAGAAAATGGCTAGAAATGGCTAGAAACAAAACAGCATATGGCTAGAAAAACCACTAGTGTTTTTTTCGAAAATTTGTGGCTAGTCAGGTACTCAAAATGGCCAGATCTAGCCACAAAGTGGCTAAGTTGGCAACCCTAATCGGAAGTGTTCCTATTCATCTTATTGACTCTGAAAACTATGGATTCGACACTAACATCGATCATTTTTTTATTATTATTATTATTATTATTATTATTATTATTATTATTATTATCACACGTTTTCCTTCCCATTCACTCGATGGGCTAGAAGAGTCTTACCGCACTAGGGCTGAACTCGGAGTTAAACGGCAACAGGGTTTGTCACCAATTAGCTTAGAGATCTCGAGAACTATTCATTCGACGCTAATATCGGTCATTTTCGATTATTGCACAAGGCACCTTATTCCCCCAGAGATGCTAATGAGGGCCGTACTAGGACATACGGTATCGGGAGTATCAGCATTTACCCCACTCATCCCGAAAATTATAGATTCGACACTAATTTCGGTCATTTTCGTTTATTTTTAGAAATTCCCCTACCACTCTCCTAGATGTGCCCCCAAAGTATTCTTTTCCAGTCGTAGCGCCGGAAGAAGGCATTTCTACACCCAGATTGGTGTATACTTTTTGTGTTATCTTGGTATCATGAATAACCTCCCAACCGTCGTCGGTGTTGTTTTGAAACACTCTCTATACTGAAAACCCTCTACATTTCAGGTTATTTGTCTAAAAGGTAAGCAAGTATAATATGCTTTCGCATTTTTTTTAAACGATTGGTTCTTGCAGTTCCCACTCTATCAACTTGTTATTTTTAACTTAATTTTTAAAATACTTATTAAAATTTTACTCTCTTAAAAATATCGTTCGTTTTATTTCCTATTATATAACTTTAGCACTATTTATTTCCTTGTAATACGCACCTATAATGTTTGAACCAATTATGGATTTTCTAATTGATCATTTCCCAATTTTATCTAGCAACACTGATTATAAATAAGGAGGAAGTGACTGCGGTGAGGAGTTATTCATCACAAGAGATAACTTATGATAATAAAACTCAGCATTAAATGAATATTAATATGTAATGTAAGATAGAAAATTACTTATTTATGAGAATTTTAATATTGTTAACTCCAAATAAAAATTAAATAAAATATAGGCATTATAAAGAAGAATAGCGATTCGTGAGCAAGTTCTAACTTGCTTCGCAGATAGTAAGTATGCGAAGGTTTTCTTTAGATTTACTGTTGAGGCTAAATAAATATCCCCGTAATAATCTTTAATGAAATCAATAACAAAATAAAGCATTTTTCATATAAATAATCACACCTAGATGTTTTAATATAAATTACTGTGTGAGTTGCGGCATACGACAAACCAATAAAAGGTTTGCAATTTAATACCTGATTTACCGACCGTCTTTGTTCACTACGAAGCGTCTTTATTTAATTAGCTAGTACTAATATATTGTAGATTGCAATCCAATGTTCAAAGAGGTTCAGGAAATTATGCAATGTCTTTTCTGTACTAACTAATATTCAAGTTCCTGTACTAGAACTAATCGCCATGTGTTTATTGCAAGTTGTTTTGGGCCAATAAGCCCCTTGTACTTCAGGAAGCATAGTGCTGTATTGTTTCCTACATAAACTAGGCCTAACTCATTTCTTTGTTCTTTTTTGCCTTAGGAAAACTCAAGCGTGTTATTCTTAGATAGTGACCATAGGATGAATTTTCTGTAGCTATAGAAAGTTAAATACATGTACAGCACAACATTGTTTTATAGTTTTCCCTACATTGCATTACCTATGTATCATTTTATTTGCCTGGCCCATTAGGCAGTCGGTTAAATCTAAATAAATCTAATTAATTTTAAGTCGTAAGAAAGATAACAAAAGGAAGTGAATAAATTTCACTACTCAGCTGCAGAAGTAATTAATAAAAACGAAATCAATGACAAAATAAATACGGTATATTACTAATAGGAAATACATATGTAATTGTTTAGCAGACGGGGTCCAGAAGTACGTAAAAAATACAAAATTTACGTAAGAAATGGAAGATGCAAGTGCTTAGACCTAACATAACCTAACCAAATCTAAAATAACCTAAACTAAACAAACTTAAACTAATCTAATATTAATAGAAATAAGCGAAATTCTCTAACATTTTTGAAAATTATGCCAGACCCCTACGCTAATATAATCTAACATAAAGTAACCTAACCTAACCGGAAGTAATCTAAACTAACATAAACTAACCTAATGTGAACAGAAACTACCGAAATTATAACATTTTTTTTAGAAAACATAGCTGGACCCAAGGGCGCCGATTTCTCTGGAAATTTGGGGGGGGGAATTCAGATGCAGAAGGCATATATGAGGATTTTTAAGACAAATTGCATTCAAATTATGACAAATATTGTATATTCATAAATACAATGCCGGGGCTCACATGAGCTTTGGGGAGTCCGGGCCCCCTGGGATCGGCGCCCTTGGCTGGACTCCTGCTAAACATTGTCCAATACCTAATTACTACCATGACAAAAACCCAATATCATCAAGACTAATATAGAATTAAATTAAGTAAACACAAATGGATAAGTCTCCCCGACTTATTATGTGGATTTGAAGTTCTCATTAAAGCGAAAACGACAAACCAACAGACGAATTTAGAAAATTACACAATGCAAAACATCGTGACAGTTGCAGATCGTCGAATAGTATTCGGATAATAAAGTCGAGACACCTTAAACGAGCTAGATACGTTACTTGCGTGGGAAATACGCTCGTAGTACATACTAGTTCTATTAAGAAATTTGAAAGAAAGAGACATTTCGGTAGCCCAAGAATCAGGTAGAAAGATAATAGAAGAAATATCTTAGACTGCGTTGCCTCGTTACTTGAATCCTGTAGCTGTCATTTTTTTTTTTTTTAATCTTGAAACCCTACAATATTTCTCTATGTAAACATAGTCTCGAAAGGGACATACATTTTTTTTTTCATCTTGCAAGGAGTCCAACCATGTGCAGCTTTCTGGGTGGAGGGATAGCGCGCCAAAATACACGTTTTTAATGAGGATGTTCACTATTTGTCCACTAGAGTGCAGTGCTGCATGGGTGGAGATATATTTCTTGCTTTCTGAAAGTTGTAATATATAGAAAACATTAAATAGAAAGAGCGAGTTGCAAGATTTTTTATAATAGCTAAAAGATTCATGTAAAGTGACAACGCGGCCTTAGGGAGATGGTTGATACCAACCGAGACTGAATTGGCTCGGCACACTAAAGGTCTCAATAATAAGGTTTCTGTAGTGATGAACATGAGGATGGCTTCCGTCATAAAATTATTTTAGTTAGGAAGGATAACCAAAATAGTAAGGAATATATGAGTAAAAGTTAAAATTTCAGGTGTTTTTTTTTTTTAAATCAATATAAACTAATAAAAATAGTTTTACCAGTCATCAAAGGCAGATGTGAGCAATCTTACGATTATGTTCAGGAAGTTGATCATGTGTAGATACCTAGTATATAGATATTTATTAAAATTTAAGTCAGATATTTTAGACAAGATTTTAGCGAAAATAAGTGTTCACAATTCTGGAAGAAAGATGTGGAGAATATCGGAATCTGTGTAGTATTTCAACGATTAGTACTCTTGAATTTCAGATGGTATGGTAAGGGTCATGTATTATGTGATATATTCTTACAGAATGTCCTGTTTACCCACCAAGGACACCAGACTCAAGTTCCGGCGAGGTTCCCCAAATATAATAAAACCCGCGCCTCTCAAACCTTTATAACTGGGCAGTTATAAACTTGCAAAGTATTGCAAAGAGGTACAAGGTAAATCAATGAATAAGAATGAATGAAAGCAGGTAGAATGAGAAAAGTGGAAGGAAACGAAACAACCACGAAAAAATCCACGAACAGAATGTTCATCTACCAAAAGCCTACTTAACATGAGCTGGAAACGAACTAGGGATCCCACGCATCAGAGGTGAGTGCGCTAACACTGAACTATCCCGGCCCCAGATATGATTTAGAAACTGATTCGGGAAACGGAAGAACCACAAGAAAATCCACGCACACGATGTTCCTCTGCCAAAAGTCCGCTTAGCATAAGTTGGGACCGAACTAGGAACCTCACACGTAAAAGGTGAGTGCTCTACCATTGAACCATCGCGGCCTCAGATACAATTTTGAAACTGATTCATTGAAATTTATATAATGAAATCATCCGATCGGACTGATATAATCAATAATGAGTTTCCGACATACCATGCCAAAGTGCACCTCGTCCTTAGTCTTTTCGCAGCCCTTTCATATCTTACACTTTTAAGTTATCTTTTAGCCAATTCAAGGGAGATTAGCTCAACAGAATATTTAAATTGGAGACGCACAGTGCCGGATTTAGGGGTGACGCACCGGTGCACGTGAACCCCCTCACCTTCTTTACAAATATATATACTATCTAAAATCGGAAGCTAGCAGTGAAAATAGAAACACTTTCCGAAACTTTCTGCAGTCATGTTTCCATTTGAGGCTTTAAAGAAAGCAGAATTTTGCAAAAGCATTAGTTTAAGTCGATTTTCTGATGGTTGAAGGAAAGGATTCACCAAGGAAAGCAATATAACATTTCTCAAGTAGGGAAGAAAACAAAAGCCAAGAGAAGAGAACTCGAAAATGAAATGAAATCAAATGTTTGAGTTTTGCGTCCCACGTTTATGCGGGCTAGGCTAAGGGACGGTGATGATAAGAAATGAATGAATTGGTGGAATGCAGAAAGTGGAGAAAATGAGAGAACCTCAAGGAAACCCACCCACACGGTGTTTGTCCACCACAAAGTTCACTTGGCGCAAGCTGGGATCAAACCAGGGACCCCTAGCACCAGAGATGAACACTCTACCACTGAGTCACTACGGCCCAGAACTCGAGACCAGACACTGAGCATTGCCAGAGTAATTCCTCATTCACACCACATGCCAAGGGAAATTTAATTGGAAGAATTGGTAGTTATTGGTGCACCCCCCGTAAGAAAATCCTGGATCCGACCCTGGAGATACATATTAGAATTCCAGCCTGATATTACATTTTTATTCTTTTGATTCAATTGTGCTTATAACAATAGAGATTGTGGTAGAAAAATTTCGATTGAATCACGTATAAGAACAATGATCAGGGGTGTAGCCACGGGGTAAAGGCAAACAATGATCCTCCAAACGATACCTTGCCTTCACAAATTATAACCTGTTCCTATCCTTAAATGTGATTCGTCTCTTTTGTGTTTTGAATGTGTTTAATGCTTATTGTAAGTGAAAAATATTTATAATGGAAAATGAAAGATTCAAGATGAATTTTAAATCATTTCAGTATTGAAAATAATAAATCAACTGAACTTAATTATCCACTTGGACTTTTGTACTTGTATTATACAGTTTATTATCATCCGTCTAACTGGTTGTCTACAGTTGTGAATTTATAATTATACTATTGCTTAACAGTGATTGAGTTTTAACTATTTTTTTTCTTAAAGTAATTGCGATAAAAGTAAACGCAAACAAATGGACTTTCATAGGTAATTTTGTCTCCTTATGAAGAGTTTATTGGTATATTTCCTTGTACCTGCTATAATTTTACGCACTTTCAAGACCCATTAGAACAAAAACTACTGTGGTTCGTTATTTGTTTGACTTGTCACTAATTAAAATACCGGTAATCAATAATTATGAACATCAGTTTTCTTTTATTTCATTAACTGTTTGTATTTGCACACTTACTGTTTCACAACAACCATGTTTTTGTACGGCTGTTCAAAACTGCTTTCCATCATGAATTATGTATAAGATACAGCGATAGTGTAGGGTAGCATACGGAAAATAGAATAATGCAAGGGTAAGTCGTACAGAACGTACCTACGTATGTTTATTGCAGTATAATGAAAGTAGGTTAACATGCAAAGTATAACCCCTCGTGGTGGACCATCTGCAGCCACCTTCCTGGATTCTCTTCCAGTTTCTCGATTCCACGTCTTGGCCTTGGAAGCCATGAAATCAGTCACTGCAGCATTCATTCCTACTACTCGTAGTTGGTGAAGCATCGTGAAGTCCTCCATTAGCGGAAACAGGTAGTAATCCGAAGGGGCGAGGTCAGAACTAATATATTAGTTTGATGCCATCAATTTCCTGAATTTTTCTTGTGTTTTTTTCCAACCGAATATGGTTTTGCGTTATTCTGTTACAACAAGACGTACTTTCGGTTCACCAATGCTGGATACTTTTAGCGTAGGGCAGCATACATCCGCTCCAACTGTTCGGAATAATAAAGGTCGGCATTGATGGCATGATCTATAGGAACGAACTCAAAGTGAATTACCCTGTCGTAGTTCCGCCACATACAAAGCATGACTTTGTCCTCGAAACGGCCCTATTTGACGACTGGTTCTGAAAGTTTGTCCTCGCTCATGTACTGTTTTTGGCATTCGGATTTCGAAAAAAAAAAAAAACACCGTCACATATGACAATCCGTTTCAGAAAACACATACCAGGTGGATTTTGCAGCAGTTGTCGGCACACATTTATCCTCCTCTGGGTCTGAGCTGGAGTCAGCTCATGTAGCACAGTGCAGCAGCTCCTGATGGTTTTCCCGAGTTTATGAGTGATGCACTATAATGGACTGGATCATGCCGAGTTGGTTTTGACAATCATCTGCTGGTGGATGGGTGCATGGGACGACAATATGGGAGAACTTCGAGGAAACTCGCTAGAATAATGTCCAGTCAGAAGGGTGTGCTGGTGGATGGATTTTCCTCAATGGCGTGTCGTGTGCAAGGGCTCCGATTTCTCTGTAAATTTGGGGGGGGGTGCATTCAGATGCAGAAGGCATATATGAGGATTTTAAGACAAATTGCATTCAAATTATGCCAAATATTAAAAATACAATAAGGGGACCCACATCAGCTTTGGACGCCAGGATCGGCGCCCTTGGTCATGTGACCTCAGAATCCAAAACCTGAGGCGACCTTGGATGATCTACGACATTTTTACAACCTGCACTGGAATCTCTGGAACCAATGAATTGCTGTGCTTTGGTTTAATGCATCTTCTACTCGTGCATGAGGGATCCCAGACAGCAATTTAAACTTGCTGCAAGTTGCCACAAACTTGTTGTTGCAAGGTAAATTAGCTTGCCGCAAGCTATACTATGCAAGCCCAATTAGCTTGCTTTAAGCTTGTGGCAAGCTAGTTAGTTACATCTGGGCAAGGCTTGGGGCAAGCTTGTCTTCACAAGTTAAACACAATTCAAATTATCTTAAACGCAAGCCAAGTATTCTCATCAATGGCAAGCTTTATTAAGCTTATTGCAAGCGAAACACACGCCAAAGAAGTTATATGGAATCTTGCACTAAGCGAATTTAGATAAAACAGTATGAAATCAGTATAATTTAACCGTCTGACTAAATCTATGCTACAATATATTAGCTTGGTAAATTAGCTTGCCGCAAGCTATACTATGCAAGCCCAATTAGCTTGCTTTAAGCTTGTGGCAAGCTAGTTAGTTACATCTGGGCAAGGCTTGGGGCAAGCTTGTCTTCACAAGTTAAACACAATTCAAATTATCTTAAACGCAAGCCAAGTATAAGCGTATTCTCATCAATGGCAAGCTTTATTAAGCTTATTGCAAGCGAAACACACGCCAAAGAAGTTATATGGAATCTTGCACTAAGCGAATTTAGATAAAACAGTATGAAATCAATATAATTTAACCGTCTGACTAAATCTATGCTACAATATATTGTCCCCTCACCTCCCCAATTATTGAAGCATATGCACAACCATGAAAACACCCAAGTCTCCCATCCGCTTCTGCCAAACATCAAAATAAGCATAATTGTTACGGTTTAGTTGTGACACGCAACGCGCCGTTACTTCTTACAAATATCTAACATGTTGCTATGTTAGCGGCGAGTACTTGAAATTTCTACCTTTTTATATAAAAACGAAGAAAAATGTTTATACTTTAAACACAGCGTTCAGATAAAGTTTATAGTAAACTGTAAGTTAAACTTGAAGTTTATATTAAAATATCTGCAACAGTTCTGTATTCTTTCGCAAAATAAGTAGGCTCAAATCTGCTGCCATCTATGTTCACATTTATGCTTTATACGTAAATACTACAATTCGTTATGCCTCATAGTTACCGAAATATGAGGAAATAAAGAGCGATATTATAGGTACGTGGGACTAGAGTACTAGAGTGCTAGACGGAACAATTAAAAAAAATAATTAAGTTTGTCCTTTATTCAAGCTGAATGCTAACAAGACACTAACAACGCGAACACTACCTTATCGCCGCAAGTAAGGAGGTCAGCGTCACGTGGATTTTGAGAACAACTGAAAATCGAACGCGCGCTGGGTTTTTACTTCAATCTAAAGAAAAGCGTCTCGCAAGCGAAGCGTGGGTTGCCCGCACTACGGCTTGCGCTAAGCAGAAATAAGCTTTTGTGTATAAGTCAAAGCGAAATAAAATCAAATAAAAGCGATAGGCAAGCTTGCGGCAAGCAAACATGCTGTCTGGGATGTTTGGGTTGCTGCCGCAGCGCTATGCCCGAGTTCGAGCTCATACAGTAACAGTTCAGACGTTGTTTAACACTCATTGTCAAAGGCACTAGAAACTGACTGAAGATACTGACGGGAGTGACGACCTCTGTGCTAAATAAAAAGCTTGCCATATTACCTCTTGGACCAGTTTGACCTTGTACTTACGGTCGATTACGGCATATACAGGTACCTGCTTTTTGGCTTGTGAAAATATTGCAAGACATGATTCTTCTTTGTAATAATAATATTTTTGCCTTCCTCTATTATATCCTGAAAAATGACTTTGGTTTGCTTATAATGAGTGAAAGCCTGCCTCTCCTGAAAAAGTCATGATCCCTAAAACATCTTGCTGACTACAACAGTAGTAACGACCCATATTCATCTATAGTAGCTTCTATTGCAACGACAATAATATTCATGCACTTTCATTTAAATAAAATGAAATAAAATTTACAAAGAAAATATACCGATGTGTATTTCATGCTTATATTTAGCCGAAGAGTTCCTCAATTCTCAATACTAATTCCAAGGATCGTTCGTCTCCATCCCTGCTGCTAATAATATAAAGCTTCTGGCAATTGAGATAATAAAATATTCGTAAGGTAGAAACACATCAAACAATTATACTAGACCTATTAGAACGTGTAAATTCTTTTTACTAAATTTCTTGTGAAAGTAATAATCTAAGTTATTACAGCGGCTTTTTAAATAAATTTAAAACCAAGGATTCACATAAACCATTCCTGCCAAAAGTTTCAGAATGGTTTACACAATTTTCAAAAAGTGCGAAATGTCCCTTTCTTTCTTAAATTCGCTACTATTTTTTAGACATTGCTAAAACGAAGAATATTTTGATCAATATGCAGATATGCTTCTACCAACCCATTCCGCTTGCTATGAATATGAGGGATTTGTTTCTCTAGCTTCTCTAAGCTTACTCTAACTGAAATACAAGCAATAACACTGTTCGACCCGTGTTTTATAACAGGTACATCAGCAGCTATCTTTAAATAATTTTAGAGTGGTGAACTCGTAAATGACACTGAAAAAGCGAGATTGGTTCTTGTTTTTAAAGTTACAGGGGGAAAAAAACCTAGAGTAATGGAAAATTAATGTATTTTCGCGATTTTCATGACAGAATTACCAGTATGTTCACAAATCGCGCACAGTTTCCATAAATATATATGTTAGAACATTTGCACTGTTTTCATGCATTAAGTTTATGCTATTTCATTCGAAGGGAATAGAGAAAATTTTCGAAAATAAGAAAAAAAGAAATGTTTCTAAATTCATTAAGAAATGTGCAAATTTTTACAATTTTCACGCTGGCCGTTTCAAAACTTAAAGAAATCTCCCATTTTGGATCCTCACTATTTACTCGCTTCAGTAGGTACCTCCTTCCTACCCCGTCTGAATACTACCAACGTTCACCTAATACACCACTAACAACGTTGAGACACTACACGCGTGTCTTCAATGTTACCATCTCACACATCTTACGTATTGCAAACTACTAGTGTTCCATTATTTTGTTAACCATCTGTATCAATTGAATAAGCGTGGAAGAATTGGTGGAATGAGAATGTGGGAGAATCCCGACGAAACTCAAAATAATGTTCAGTCATATCCTGGGATCACACTACCTTAGAGCAACCGTGCATTCTATCTAAAAAAAAAAACAACGTTTACATTTTCTGACTTTTGGTTATATACATTAATTGTAAATTCGTTGAATTTACACTTCTCCATATTTTCTATGTTTACAATATCAATTTAAAGTTGTAGTTGTTATTGTATTGCAGTTGTTACTTTCTGCACACTATCAAATGCATTGTACAACTGTTTAGAACGCGCTAATTATTCATATTACGATTCCAGTTACATATAGGCGCCATGAAAAGTTTTTTTTTCCCTCAAAAATAGCAATATCTACTTTGATGAACATCATAATTTTTGGTAGGCTCCTGTGTATTGCTTTGTTATTTAAACAAAATAAATATGGGATGCTAAAAGTAGAATTCAGTTTTAAGCGAATTTAATTTTAAAATAAGTAAAATCTGTTAAGCGTGTACAGAAATATTCTCAGGCGTTTCAAGAGAAAGTAATATGAAAATATTTTATTAATTTACAGGTGCTAGAAATACGTTAGCAATGGAACATCGCGTTCGACCAGAGATGATGCCACGTCCTTTACCAGTCCGTACGCCACAGCGACAAGAGGATGCTGTGCATAACCAGCAACTTCGCCGTATGTGTTGAATATTATTTACTCTGTTTATTTTTAAGGTAACGGATTCTAAACTTGATGTTTCCTCATTTTAGAGGAATAATTTCATTTAACAAATACAGTGTTCAGAGTATTATCAATATTTAATGAGACAGAAAGTTGGATTTGTATGAATACAATTGGAATATACTTCACTTCACTTTTACAATATGTAATGATGGTAAAATGGCAAAGTTTTTTGCAGTGTTGAGAAGTAACGTAACGCAAGTAACGCGTTACTTGTAACGCGTTACTTTTTAAGTAACGTTTCCTAGTAACGCGTTACATTTTTTCCAAAGTAACTGTAACGGTAACGCGTTACAAATTTTTAAGTAACGTACCTAGTTCGCGTTACTTTTTTCGCGTTACATTTCGGATGAGTAACTACAATATATCTATATTATTTTTCGGAAACAAACGTTTCTTTCCTGCAAGTGAATTTCTCGGAATGGAGCAATGGAGAATGAACGATGTCACTGACCGACAGTCAGTCACCAGCACTCAAAGAATCAGATAAGATCATAGTAACACTTGCTGTTTTTGGAAGATGAGGAGAGCCTCAGGGAAATCACGTGTACTGATTGCAAGCACCTGGAAAGTTTTGTCATAGATTTTGACAGCTCCAATCCATTCAGTGAGTGAACTACGAGTGCAATTGTACCGATAGTCTATTTTACTTTGATTGGTGTTGTTTTTATAAAGATGGAGAACGAAAATATTTTACCGTTCGAACATTTGAAAGATACTTCTTCTTAAAAGCTCAAGATGATGGTGGACAGAATTTAAAAGTAAAGTGGTGTCCCGGCGGGAAATTTTGTCAACGATTAGGGTGCCATAATTTAACGATAGAGAGTAAGGGGTTAATATGAATAAACTGTGTTCTGATGAGCAGGCTTACTTTATTACTAGAAAATAGTTTCTTGATGGTTTGTAATATTGGAGTTCTTTCAGATCAGTTTGCGGATCCTAGAGTCCCGTAAATTATAGAGTTTGGAACAACTAGCTTTAAAAAGCATGTATCGATTTTAGAATTACTTGCAAGTTTTGATTCACCTTCAGTTAATATGTTCTCATTTTATTAGTTGTAGTGTAAGGTTTTTCAATATTCTGTATTTTCAATATTACATAACAACATTGTTATTATTATATAATTAGTTTAGCAAAAGAATAATAAGCATTTTTTCTAACGCATATTGATGGGCAAGAGTCGAGCTAAAACTCAACTCAGATTCAAGTCGAACTGTTTTTGGCGTCTAGTTTCGAGTCGAGTTGAGTTTGATAAATGGTTCAGTCGTTTTAAGTCGTTTTGAAATCATGGCCTGATTATACTGGAAAGCGAAAGCCATGAGAAATGTAAGCTAAGTAGTAATATGGAATACTTTTAGTGTTGCTCACTAGGGGGGGGGACACTGCTCGCATCTCTTCTCGTCTCAATATTGAGACCACAAGAAATTATTTTATAACAAGCTCACCTCGGCTCGGCTCAACTGAGCCGATAGCTCGAGCCGGCTTGCTTGGGGTGAACCATCGGCTCGAGCTGGCTTGCTTGGGATGAGCCATTTGCTCGATTCGGCTCATCTGGGCCGAAGGCTCTAGCCGACTCGGTTGGGTGAGCTGTTGACTCGGCTCACTTTTCGGTTCGGGTCGATAGTGAATGAGCTGTGAGCCGAGCTGCTCAAGTCGTTGACAATTCTAAACCTGGGCCGAGCAGTTTTGAAGATATTTGGCCACTGCCCTATAACTTTTAACAATGTTTGGCTCGAGCCCGAATTCTCAATCTAGACCCTTAACCCAAATTCAGAAGCTCGTGAACAATGTCCTTGACACCTAGACTTCACGACTATCAAGGTTGGCAATCAAATAGCTTTTTAGTATCCAAATACAAACCGCCTACCTTTCATGTTTAAACACATTGTTGTTATAATTAATAATAATAATAATAATAATAATAATAAAAGTTGTAATAGTAGTACTAGTATCATTGATAACCTATATTGTCTATGCAAGATACTTGAAGACAGTACTCGAAACTACACACCAGATTTGGTTCGATCCCACTTGAAACTCGACCCAAATTCGAGTCGAGTTGGAGGAAATTTTTCGAGCCGAGTTCTCGAGTCGAGCTCAAAGGTGTCTGTTTCTAGTCGAATCGAGTTTCAAAGAAAACTCGCCCATTCTAGAGTGACCAGATTCTAACAACGAAAAGTAGGACACAAGTATAATAGTATATGGTAGTTTACTGCGTCGGCAATACGCATACTCTTATTTCATTTAATGTTAACCTTAAGTTAATCAACATTAAAAAAAAAGAAGAAGAAGAAGAAGAAGAAGAAGAAGAAGCACTGAACTAAAGTATTCCAGGAACAGTGTTGAATTCAGACATTTTCACCCGGGGGGAATATGAAATCCTCGTAGGGAGGGGAGTTTGGGTGAAGTAATTTCCACATTTTGTGATTGAAATTTTGAGAGTTTCTCCGGGGGGAATAAATTTTCTTCGGGGGAGAGATTCCCCCCGGGCTACCCCCTGAATTCATCCCTGTCCAGGAATTCAACACAACTCCAAATGCTTTGATGAATGACAAAATGGTTTATTTTTATGAACATACAGTGAAACTTCGTGTTGGGCTAAAAAAAAAAATGATTTTCGAAGCGTGGTATTATTTTAAGAAATGAGAGAAAATTTAGACCGGCACAAGGGAACTTCTACAGGTACTTAACTTGATCATCACTAACATAAGTTGAAAAATAAACTTTTCCTACCTTACCGATATCTCAACAAGCCCTTCTCAGTAAAAGCAATGTATTGTAAAAAAAAAAAAAATGGTTTGTTGATTGTTCTCCATCCCTAGACTTTTGAGGAGTGTTAAAAAACACAGCGGTTCATCATTCAGGAAGAGTTCATTTGATTCAAAATGTGAATAAAGAATGAAACATT
The DNA here is from genome assembly GCF_964235325.1 of Thermobia domestica. Taxonomy (NCBI): domain Eukaryota; kingdom Metazoa; phylum Arthropoda; class Insecta; order Zygentoma; family Lepismatidae; genus Thermobia; species Thermobia domestica. Next base: position 143,605,157 of record NC_137456.1, on the reverse strand, counting down.
AAGATATTGCAAATAAATTAACTCTGGACCTGGACATTTCGCAGAACATTTAAAAGCATAATATTTCTCGATTTTCTAGGCGTCTTCGCAACACGCAGGACAGCGCTTTGAAAAACAGTACTGTACTGCGAAAATCAGTACGTCTGATCGCCGTAGCCCATCTCTATGAGTAACGTAGTACGGCATTTTAGTCAATGATACAAATATTCATATAGCTGTCAAGTAAAAATTTACATAAAGCAATTCAGAACGTGCACTAATAATAATAATAATAATAATAATAATAATAATAATAATAATAATAATAATAATAATAATAATAATAATAATAATAATAATAATAAAATAGCGGTAGTAATAGTAGTACGGAAAATTGAAGTAATAAGATTTTTTCACATACTCAAAATTTCGGACCTAAAAGTAACGCGTTAGTAACGCGTTACTTTTGAAGTAAAGTAACAGTTACTTTTTTGGGGCAAGTAACGCGTTAGTAACGCGTTACATTTTAAGAGAAAGTAAAGTAACTTGTAACGCGTTACATTTTTACAAGTAACTTACCCAACACTGGTTTTTTGAGTTGAAAACATAATTGTGCGTTATTTTCAAACATTTTAATATTTTAATATTACCAGGCTAAAGAAATAACAATAATAAAAGGTAGTGATCATCAAGGGTGCCAATTTCTCTGTAAATTGGGGGAGGAGCATTCAGATGCAGAAGGTATATATATATGAAGACTTTAAGACAAATTGCACTCCAATTATGCCAAATATTATATATTCATAAATACAATAGGGGGCCCACATGAGCTTCAGGGATCCCGGGCACCATCGGCCCCCCAGGATCTGCGCCCTTGGTGATCATATTTAATTACCGCTATAGTTATATACTAACAGTAAGCTCTATAGAGAAAGCTAGCAAGAACTTCTTCTTCTCAGGTCAACAATATTTCGATTGGTTTGACGCAGCTTTCCACTTTTCCCTGTCTTGAGCCAAACTTTCCATTTCCATGTAGTTTTTCTTCCCTACATCTTGTATTATTTGATCCGTATATTTGAATCGTGCCCTTTCTATAGATATTATTCCTTCTGTATAAGGTGATTCCTCCATGTCCCATAATGTGCCCAATCATCCTATCTCTTCTTTTGGAAATATTCTTCACCTTCAGTATACTCCTTTCCTCCTACCATTTCCATTTTCATTTTTTCATTTTATAACTTATGCATCCATCTAATTTTCAGCATCTTTCTATAGCACCACATTTCGAAGGCTTCCATTCTAAGTTTCTCCTCTTTTCCTAGAGGGCATGCCTCATATTCATATAACACCACACTCGATACATATGCTTTCATAACCCCTTTCTTGAGATTTATATTGATGTTTCCAGTTAGAAGCTTTTGTTTCTCTTCGAACTCTTCTTCGCCTGAGCTGTTCTGAATTGTACATTTTGTCGCACCTATTATCGGTTATTTTGCTTCCTAAGTAATAAAATTCTTGCGCCGTTTCTACCAACTATTTTGATCACCTTGTTGTTCCTTTTCTTGGAAGTTTCATAACTTTTGTTTCACTCTTGTTCATTTTCATATTGAATTTGCTACATTCCATGTAGAAATATTTCTTACTGTCTGCTAATAACATGATATCGTCCGCAAAATCTAAGTATGTGAATTTTCCGTTCCCGGACATTTATTCCTGAACTGTGAGTGTCCTTGCTTTCTTTTCTTGCTAAGCGAAACTTACGGAGTAGATATTACGAGTAAATGTATTTTTAGATAAAAAAAAAAAAAAAAAAAAAACAGTAGAGAAAGTGATGAAGTGTACTTGAATTACGTGCTTGAAATATCAGTACAGAGACATAAAAGAAAAAAGTAACATATACTATAGTAAGATTTCTATGAATGTACCAAAATTACAATTGTTTTAAAACTAATTATAGATTTCTAAGCATAAGAATGTACAGTCTACATCAACACACATCTCATAGAGAATTGGGTTAGTTCATATATTCTATAATCTATGACACATATTTTCTTTTATCAGTTATAATTCTGTTTATTAGAATAATAATATCAAAGTTAGTTCATTTACTCAAAAGTTACTAGGGAAAATATGAACAATATACTTTTAATTAAGTGACTGTATAAAGCTTCAAATAACTATATAAGCATGTATATAAGTCGCAAGTTTAAAAATCTGTTTATTTATTAATGTTTTTGTATTGTTTAGACAGTAATTCATTATTTATTTTCTTTCTGTAAATTTAGAAGCATATCACATTAATCGTCAACATCAGAAAGTAAGTTACCATGAAGTGCAGCAACCAATTGATCACCAGGATGTCCAACAACAAATGCAGCTTCCACAAGCTGGTCCTAGTAGTCAGAAAAATCAGGCTGTTCACCAAAGACAAGCACCTATTCAGCCTACTAAACAACAACAAAGCAAACAATTATCGAGTTCGCAGCAAGAGAAACAAAAGCAACAACAGCCTACCCAACAGAAGCAAAGCCAAGGATCAATACCCAATCAGCAGCAGAATGAATCGCTTACAAAGTTGCACTCTCGATTAAATTCTGAAGCTCAACGCCTGTTAAAATGGAAAGTATCTATGGAGGTGCAACTTACGGAAAGGGAAAAGAAACTTCAAGACACAACGGAACTAGTAGAACGACAAAGAAAAAACCTTTTGGACCTTCAGATGCAGAGTGAAGAACTGAGTGTAGGACTTCAAAATGAACTTCAGAAAAGAGAGGAAACCGCTGCAAAGTAAGTAAATTAACAGACACCATGGTGTTTATTTTATATGTGTGCAACATACCAGAAAACTCTTTGTATAAAATGGTTGAAGTTTTCAAATTGAAAATTCTTTCCATTATTTCGGTAAGATATGTGTACCAATAATCGACACATTAAGAATTTTTTGGTGCATTTTACCAAGTAACTTCGTTAGTTTATATCAGAGTAGTATGAAAGTTTGCTCGTTTGATAGTCCGTTTCTTTCTTTATAGGATTCCTGAGCGAAGTTAGCTTTGAATTAACTGGAAACTGGATATTATTTTATTTTCGTAAGGTCTGCAAGTGCACCAGTAATGAATACTCTAGGAATTGAAGTTTACCAATAACAGTCTTCCTTTGTGCCAGTGATGGGCACTTGCCTTTGGCGAGGAAAAGTACAATAACTATAGAAAACGAACTTATCATAGTTTATTAACAAACAAAAAAATCATCGTGATGTACACTTAATTAATTAAGAAAAACACATTAAAGTTCAACAAAATTATGTTATGACATCACATTGAACAAATTACATCCGAATAATAAAACAAGAGGTATTTAAAAAAAAATAGATGTAGATGAAATACAAATCAATAGCTGCTTTGGTATAAAAACTCCGACGTTGCTATTGATATTAGAAGCTGTATTTCTTTTCCCTGTCTCTCTTCTCATTGTATTTCCTACCATTTTTGGATATAATGGCGCTAGTAACACTTCTGTGGCCATCCTCTTTTCTTTATCTTCCTTGGCTATTGCCACATTGAAGCTCATTTAAACGAAGTTTTTTTTTTCTGGTATCAGACGAAGAGAACTGATTGCGTGGTTTTCAACCTTTAAGTTTTACATCCACGATTCACGGTTATGGCTTGTATACTAAAGGAGACGCGTGATAAATGAAAGTAAATTAATATGATCCAATTGGTGGAATGAGAATGTGCAAGGAAATGGGGAAACTCCCGAGAAAACCCATGGACACGATGGTATCCAACACAAAATCACTTAGTCTGGCATCGCACCAAAGACGAACGCTTTACCACGAACCCCTTTGGGTGATTCTCAGTTAAATAGCTTGGTTGGACTAACATTTCTTCGCTTGAAATACCAGGTGCCTCACAATTTTCCTGTTTCTGTCGAAAGTTTCCGCTTCTTTCGGGTTTCAGAGATTCGGTATTAAAAGTAAAGATTGCAAAGAAGGATATGGTAGATCCGTACTATCCACGTTATTAGATCCTTTGTTTCCAAGAGCAGCCAAACCATTTTTCAATTTCTCCAGACTTCAAATAGTGGCTGATTTCCAGGTTTCAAATAGTAACCATTTCAAGTCCCTGGACTTCGGAAAGACCGGCCTTCCTTCACCGTTGAAATCATCCAAAACTTACAGCGAGTCACTAGCTGTTGACATGAAGTGACCATTACTGATGCACTGAGAAATAGATCGATGTACCAATAATGGTCATACCCAATGTATACCCATACAAACAAAAAATACAAACAAAAATAGAAGCTCTTGCTGTTAGACACAACTGGGAGTATGAGCATTTCACTCCGCTTGATACATGCCTGTGCTCCCTTTAAGTGGCAACTGCCGAACGCTCGACGCTCAGCGAGCTCTAGTTCACTAGACTAGCGCTAGTGGAGGATGTAGACTGTAGATCACTGTTTATCTGAATGCTTTGTGTAATTCCATTCTCTTATTAATTGACAAAAAAAAAAAAAAAAATCTAAGTGTCCATTACTGGTAGGTATACTTACCATAAATATTTTTAAACCGTAAGACCTTGTACACTTTGTTACTCACATAAATAAATTACTAACATGTATGTATCCCATACGATCAGAATGTAACTGATCACATGTAACATGTAACACATGTAACTGATCACTGGAATCCAATTATGTATGAGTAAAATCAATTCATGAAATAAAATTTCAAGTTTTACGTCCTACGAGTATGCACTGAGGCTAAGGAAAACGGTGATGATGATAATCAGTGGAAAATGGTGGAATGGAGAAAGTGGGAGGAAACGGAAGAACCCCCGAGAAAACACAAGCACGCAGTGTTTGTCCACTCGAAGCCTACTTGGCGTGAGCTAGGGTCAAACCAGGGATTTCACGCACCAGAAGTGAACGCTCTACGACCGAGTCACCGCGGCCACAAATCTAATTTTTGTTGAAAAACAAATACGAATAATGTATTTGCTGTGTAATTTAATAATTTGTTTTGTTTGGACATTCAAGCAGTTTATTCAGTGCAAAAATAAATGCAGTGCTACCAGATTTCACCATACTGTGACAAGAAATATCAAAGTGCATCTGCAGTACGACAGACGTTCAGCCGATAATCAGTTTCACGCCAGACCCTGTCGAGCATGTCTGGTGTAACAGTGCCAATTGCCTCGTCAATTGATGCTTTCAGGTGGTTAGCATTATCGATTTTAACACGGTATTCGATAAAACCTCACAAGAAAAATCCGATGGTGTGAGGTCGGGCCTTCTTGGAGGCATACTGATATGCAAACACACTTACATATTTAAAAAAAATCAGTGTAGTGGGGTCTAGTAACACTGAATTTGTTTTCTGCTGAATAAGCTTTTGAGTTGCCAAACAAACCGGTGTATCAGTCAACCATCCAAATTCCATCACTCCTGCTCATCAGCAATACGATATCCAACCCTTCTTTCTCAAATATCCTGTATATGCATTTGATACGTGATGAACATACCTAGGAAGGAGATGTGTGATTTGAAGAGAGAAAAAAGAAACTTGATCAGCGTGAAACTTAGTCCTGAGAAAGGTTAAAATACTTTGAGGCCGATTGCTAGACTCGAGTATAAGTGGAGTCACAAAACGTTAGTCGAGATGGCATCCTTCACAAGTGAGGAATGTGTTGGTGAAGGTGCTGTAATCTGCTAGTTGTTTCTCGAAGCATGTCAGCGAAGGAAATGCACGAGGAAATTCGGCTCCGACATTGAAAAACTATGCTCCGACATCTGCAACGATCAAAAAAGTGGGTGACAAAATTCAAATAAGACAGGACATCATTGTTTGATGTGGCTTATATCGGCCGCCCAAAAACAGTGACATTAGACGAGTTTGTAGCTATAGTGGCATGATGTCGTTCTAAATGACCACTATGTGACTATCAAAACCATATCCGAGCGTGTGAAAATATCAACAGAACGTGTTTGTTCAAATGAGTAAGTGATATGCACGGTATATATGTATATATAAACAGGTTGGCAAATTCTTATATTCCAACCTATGTTTTCTTTTTTCCTTTTTCTTCATTGTAATTGTCAAATAAAGAAACTCATATTTAAATAAAAATTTTCGTATCTTACAAACATCCAAAAGACATCAAATCTGTGTGGTTTCGAGGCATTCCTCGCCTTTTCCTCGACGCATTCAAAGAGAACTTGTTGCTACATAGAAGACATGAAGTGTGAAAACCTTCGTTTGTTCATCCTATAGATCAGGAATTTTCAACCTGATACTCGCGGGGACCACTATACTTCTTAAATAGCATTAGGTGATCTCGTCATGACAAGAGAAACTTGCTCGTAAGTACGAGCGCTCTTGAGTTCTTGTTTTTCAATTCAGGTACTTTTTTAGTTTAACGTCTTACTTCAGAAACTTTTTTAGTTTAATGTCTTACGATTATGCTTCAGAAAGTTTGTTGTATAATAATAATAGTGTTGTTATTCATCTATTATAATATTGCGATATCTAGTTAATTGTATTGTATTGGACAAAACGTATAATATTGCAAGTTTAATGGAAAAGACACATATTACCTAGAAAATGGAAAAAGTAAAACCATGTTACATCAGGTAATAAAATCAGTAGTACGTATAGACAATAATATCTAATGTAATGTTTCGTTGGATTAATTGGAACGCTGCACTAGATCAGAACCAGAACACGTTGTGCGAGGTATCAAAATATGTACCTAATTACTTTATAGTAAGTAATGTACTTTCTTTACATCTACGACTGCCTGAAAATCTGAACATTTAAAAGTATAAAAATATCAACAAAATCATTTCAGTTGATTAATTTGTATTCTTCTAGGGTACGAAACACTCGACGAATATGTTCCGTACTGAAAGAGCATTGTTCACAGCTTTCAAATACTTTAAAGTGGTGCGTAGAAGAGAAAGAAGATTTAAAACAAGTGTATATGGAACAACTGAAAGAATCAGAAGAAGCAGCAGATCAGCTGAAGAAGACATACGAAGAATTCAATAAGAAAGTCGAATCTCTCAAAGAATTACGTATGTTATTATTTTATAGTTTTGCCTTTTTGCATGTTTGCTTATTATGTAAAGTTACTAATCGCTTATCATTTCAGAGTGAGATAAACCAAATAATAGTATTCCGTAAATTGCAGTAGATCATAAGATTATATCCTCCTGTGGGGTCAGAAGGACAGAAGTACAAAATTATAGTTTTAATCATATGGTCCCCAGATGAGGTGTTAAGCGCCAAAATGCAAATTTCTCAGGAGAGCATAAAAACGAATGAAACACTAATTAATTCCGATACTTTCTGTCTTCTAGAATTCCTATACTTTCTCTAATTTCGATACTTTCCGATACTCTAATTCTAATTCCGATACTTTCTCTCTTTACCTGCAGACCTTTCATATCGTCTCCTGCCATTTGTCTCCTTTCTGCACAACATTAAACATGGATTGGATAGTCAGGATATGCACTTAGTTGGAAATCAAAGAAAATCGCGCTTAACACCTTTTTGTTTCCTAGGGGTGATATGTACACATGTTCTGAAATGAAATAAAATTTCTAGTTTTATTTCAACCCGTCATGCCCTTTAAGCTAAATGAGACGAATGATTACTGAAAGTGAATGATTAAGAAATAATTTGTCCAATGAGAATGTGGGAGGAAAGGGGAGAACCTCGAGAAAACCCACAAACACGATGTTATTCACCACCAACTTGTATGGCTGGTGATCGAACCAGGGAACCCACTCACTACAAATGAACGCTCTACCACTAAGTCACAGGGCTTTTTATATATGTTCTGCAAGCAAGAAAGAAAATAAAGAGTTCATATCGATTGATATAAATGGGTTGTCTGTGTACAATAATTGCAATGAGGCATAAAGTTTTTAAAAGCCTTAAGCTAGACCTCGGGGAGGGGGAGTCTCATGCCAAAAACGAATTAACAATTATTTTTGTGAAATTGAGATAGTGACATTTTGTGAACTGAAACTTCATGCCACAATGAACCAAATCGTGGCATAAAGCTTCGTTAGTTATGGGGCGTTTACATTTGGTCGATTTAGTCGCACGACTAAATCGACTCGCTGCATTTGCCACTAAATCGAAGCAACTAGGCCGAATCAGATCGATGGATGTGTTCAATTATTTCAACCACAGAAAATAGAACGCCTTTCAATTTAGTTGCCAGTCGATTCGTCGCCTTCGATCAACAAGCGATTAAGTTGAAGTCCCGTTTACACGGTCGATTAAGTTGAAAGTGACGTCAATTCAACTGAATCGAACGCAAATCGACTAAGTGTAAACGTCCCATTAGCCAAGAGATAGAGTGAATTGTGATTAGTGCATTTTGTGACGAGTAATAAAACGTTCAGTTCTCAGGACAAACGTCACTTAATCTCAATTTCATATATATATATATATATATATATATATATATATATATATATATATATATATATATATATATATAAAGTAATTAGTTCGTTTTGGCAGGGTCCCCCAATTATGCTAGATTAAAACTGAAACTTATCCTGAAAAGTTGTCTTCAAACTTAGACCTCTTGATGCATTAGTAGTCTATATGTTTATTGCCTTTTGCTTCATTTTGCGGTTATGTGGTCAGATAAATTTTGTAATACACTGTAAATAGAATCATTAGCTCTCATAGTGTAAAATAAATTGCATACGACTACGCAGGTTTCGCCAAACTTTACCACTGCACTGTATGACTACGTGATGAAATTATGCAACACATTTCATTTTATTTTGCTCATAACTTTATCACATCATGCGGAACACTGCTGAACTCACTTACGCCGAAACTTATATTATAATTTATATCTACGTTATCTTGCTTAAATATTTCTTACCTTGTCATTTACCGTTATAAATAGATTTAACATAGTTCATAAACATTTAATCATCATTGCCGTAAGCACCAAAAATACTCTCTGAAAAGTTTCTCGTTTCAGATTTTTTCTGTGGGATTATTTGTAAGAATAATGTATGTTAACAACCCATAGACAATTCAGAACCTTAAGAACAATATACCGCTGCTACAGCAGCAATTGACACGCATTTAAGCGCAAGTGTCATTAAAAGTTTCAACAGAAAACATTGCTTGCCGCAATTCCAGAGGGGATCACTTGTATGATATCATCTTTCATTGTTAACCAGAACACGTATTTTTTTATTCCAATATCTTCATTACAAGTTTTAACTTTTCCATTCTTTAGTGCGTTTATTTAGCAAACATTCTTTAGAAAACTTCAAATGGTTTCGTCAATCCAATGTTGAATTCAGGATATAATATCCGTTAGATCGGGTATCTGCCTTCAACTAAAAGAAAATGAAAAATATATACACATGTGATGGATGCAGTAGATGAATTCTTAATGCATTATACACGGATGAAAATGGTTACCTTTCGAATTGCATGAACTTACTTTAAAAAATAAATAAAAAAGAAACGATAGTTGCATGTACTTCTGTTCAACTTAACACGCATTTATACTAAAAATTCGTGCTAAAGGCAGAAACAACAATTACTTTTTTCAGAACTACCAACCAACACTTGAAATAAGCATTTGAAGCAAAAACGGAATAACTGTGGGAGCCCAGTATTACTTTTTAAATGAATAGCCTTATCAGATGTATTCATTTTTCTTCAGTTTAAGTAATTAAAATAGTAACTATTTTCGTGTGCATATAGTGCATCAACAATTCATCAATCACATTTTTATCTATATTTCTCATCGTTCTTTAGTTGGAAGTAACTACGCAGTGGGATGAACCAAGCACTTTAGGTTTTCATGTACCCCGACGAAGTGAATAATGGATTCACAAAACCGTTTGTAGCTTTCAACCAGGATCTTTGAACGTAAACCCTATCACGCACATGTAGACATCATGGGACTGCTCCTGATCGGCAGCCAGGTTTCAGCAACGATCGATCATCGCCCATCTAGGCCAAGATTTACCTGAGTTTGTGGTACCGTATACTAGACAGATACTCAGTACCTGTACCATCTGAACAACTGCGTGTCCGGTTGCTTAGGGTGATTACACGTACTATTAATGTGATTTCTGTGTTCTCTGAATGCTCTGTGTAACATTTTTATATATTCCATGGGTGTCGTTATGAGAACACATGAGAACACTCCTACCTACTATCATTTTCTTATGAACTAACTTCGGGACATATCTGTGAATTCCTACTGGATTTTTTAAAATACTTTTCCACATTATAATTTCATGCCATAGATTTTCTTAATATCCATGCCTTGGATGAAACACTTCACGTTGTATTTTATTATGGAGAGGATCTTAAAATCTGCAATATTTAATATTCTTATATAGAGAATGTTTTAAAAATCAACGTATTTCTTTCCTATACTTATCTCCATGATAACGAATTCAACGTTTATTACTACTATTACTTAATTCTTCAGTTACTGTTCTATAAACTTCTTTTTTCAAAAGTTGTGTGAAGCAATATGGCATGTTCAATTATATTCAAAAACATAATTTAAAATTAAAATATTGCTTCAAAGAAAACTGAAACTATTTATTGATCAATATGCATACATTCTTGTTTGTATTGACAATTCGCTTAAGTAATATTCATTAAGTATAGTTTATTCTAAATGCTTGCAATACAATTCTATAGTTTTATAAGAAAACTTGCCATTAACTACCAGTAGCATGTTATTCAGAACTTCTCCAGTGCACTCACATATTCATTCTTTCCAAGCATTGATGTTGGCTAAATATTTCTGTGTCAACGTTGGTTCTTTATTATAAAGAGAAAAGACACTTTTCATTATTAATTTTGGAGAAAATGGATCTTTTGCACCTTATATCTTCAAAAATTGTTTTCAACTTCTTCCAGTAGATTTTTTTATTTAATATTTGCTACCAAATTACCTACAGAGATTATAAATATAATTTTAATAAGAATATAATAAAATTATTTTTCAAAGTATATTCAAATACATATTTTATAATGAAGAATATAGTTTATTGCAACCTATAAGATGTCTACCGATATTAGAAATGCTTGAAATACTGGAAATCTACTCGAAGTTTGTATCAACACAGGAAATATTGAAAATGTACTGAAAATTATTGTGTAATACTGGAGAAAATTCCTCTTGAGATCTTTCTAGATCACAACCCCATCATCTGAGTGTACGTGGTGATAAGCCAACTGAACAATCACTAAAAAACTATATAATCTCATTTATATATTTTTTATATTTATATTAGGTTACTTGTCTAAAATATTCATTGTAATATTTTGATCCGTTCTGTTTAAACTAACAAAACACTTGAGAGTTAACTTGAATAATGGCACACACCGGTATATGCCTTTTTTTATGGAGGACACTTTAAAGGGCTTGCTATATTCTGTGCAAAATGTTTGAAATATTTTAGTTTTTCTGTCAAATTTCAGATTTTGCTTTGACAGTTTGACAAAAACAATTTAGATCGTTCTACATCAGTAGAGTTTAGTATAGTTACTATTATACAAATATTGCAAGATTTTTTAATAATCGCGGTACGTCGTGTCGGCATCGTTTTGATGAGAACAGAATACTTCCTCTTCAATCTTAAAAAGGGGTTGACGAGAAAATTCGAAAATACCAAATATATAGTTTTTATATATATTTGATAAATATATAGTTTTATTGGAAATCAGTTTTTTTTATTATTATTTGTTTGTTTGTTTTCCTTTCTAGAGAAAGAATTTCGAATCTTTGTTCCTTCTTGAAGTCAGTTAATTGTATTCAAGAATTAGAAATATTTTGGCTTTCTGTATCTCGTTCACTCGCTAACACGTCTTGGCGCCTCCCTTCTTTCGCACGGTAATATACACCATGAAGGTTCTGAATCAACCAGACTTTTTTCTGAAAAGACGACCTCCCACAACGAAATAATTCCATCAAGTTTTTTCTGTCGCTGAAGTTCGACTAAACTGAAAGCCAGTACAATTATTCTGTTGAGGCTCCAACTCTGTACTTTCTCCGGAGAGGAGCCTTTGCTCAGTTTCTATTTTAATGCGTCCAATTAATTGTGTTTATTCATTATTAGGAAGAGGATTAAGTGAAAACATCCCCTAGATTTTTTTCGAAAATTTTATCCATTAATTTAGTAGAGGTTTCTAGAACATTTTGCTAACATGATTATTATTCTGAAAAAACATTATGTGAACTATGTACTGTGTCTGCATTGTTATTGAAATTCAGTAGTTGTGGAACTCTTAATGCCTTTTGAAGACTAACAATATCAGCTTACTTTAGCCCATTTACAAAAAGAGAGAAAGCCAAGAAACAAATCACTAAGAAATATTAATTTACATTTGTTGCATTATAAAATTAACATGTAAAAATCAGAAGTTTTTAAAGCATCTTTATATATAAGTTGTGTACATAAAGAGTTTTTAGTTACAAGATTGTAGTGGTATGATACTGGATATTATTATTATTATTGTTGATAATAATAATAATAATAATACCCTGATTGGTATGCAATATTTAACCATTATGAACATCAGGTTCAGCGTACCGGCACCTTTATTTTTAGAAATAAACGCTGTGTATATATATAAGTAAACTCCAATAGACCTTGAATCTAGGACTTAAGAAGTTCGTTTGCGTCAATGTTTTTAGTTACCGAACTCTTTCAACAGAAGGCATCTATCTCTGCCAATGGTAATAGCGAAACTTTCATTACTAATCACATCATCTCTTGTGGCAATAATTTGTACTTCTTCAGTTTTAAATTTACGTTTAGTTCGTAAAAACGTGTAGCACCATGTAAATAAACACCAACTTGTACCGTATGCGTACTTTATTTATACTTTCTCTTAATGATAATATTTTATTTTCATCATCCGTACAAGGTAGTTATGAATCGCGAGTTTCATTACTACCGTTGAAGAAAACAAAAGCTTCTGTGGAAACTATTCGATAGTGAAAAATATTGACGGAAACGAAAAAAGTTCTTGATTTTAATTATGTGCATATTTATCTTGTTGATCAATATAGTCTGTGTTAAATCTTCAGAATGCCTTACTTACTAACTCCACAATTTAATGTTAAGGCCGCTGTTTCTTTTAATTTTTTAAGAATATTATATAATAAATAACCATAGAATTCATTTTGTTAAATTGCTTCATATATCTGAGGCTGAGAGGTAAACTATGCCAAGTCAATTTTTTGGCCGAAATAGAGTTATCATATTTTTCTTACTTTCATTAGTATGATCTTTTCTGTGGTAAACTGATTTCGGTCCGGAAACAGCTAGTTTAAGAAATAGCAAGTTGTAAACTAATCCAAGTCACCGTTTGTGTGAGAGGTAAATAATGCTATGCCAGGGTGTCTATCGGTCACGAAAGTCATGAAAAAGTCACGAAAACAGAAAAACGGTCATGAAAGTCAAGAAATAGTCATGAAATTTAGCTTTATGGTAACGATCTGCACACATATAAGTACAGACTGGAAAATTTTATTGTATAAAACGTCAAAACTCACCGCCAAAAATGTCTGTTGTCGGCTTCAGACGCTACCAAATCGAAAGCAAAGCATGCTTCTATCGCATGCATGAAAATTCGGCTTAATTCACATTCAAATTCGCTCTTGAGACTATCCTTCGACTGGCATCATTGAGCAGTGGCGATGCAAATCACATTGCATCGCCGAAAGCACCTACGCATCTAACCAGTTTATTCAACTATGAGAAGATACCACCTTTTATCACTCCAAGGAACAGCCTTTGAAAGTAGAGATAAAATGAAGATAAATGCTGAAGAGTATAAGTACTGTTATTAGTTTTTGAATGTTACGAAATTTTATGGTTTGGTAAAGAAAAAGTCACGAAATTTCATTTTTGAAATTTAGTAGATACCCTGTAAGTGCACTTATAAAGGTAAGAACTGGCAGCAACTTGTTAAAAGTTGCAGACATAAACAACCCTTTATTGTTCTTAACATAAAGTTGGAAAATTTTAGGAGTTTCAAGGCATTGTGTGGACAACGCTCGAGTCCTTTGCGTCTTCCTAAAAAAGATAGCAGTGAACAAGATGTGTTTATATCCAAAATGGTACACATGCAAGTGCTTATAGAAGCCCTAGAGTGCTATACTACAAGGAAAGCTTTGGTGAAGACTTTCAAAGTGTTGATCTAAACAAATCCACCCGACATGCTACATGGACAGATGAAGTTCTGCAATTAAGTGGAACACTGAAGCTTGTCAGTTCCGCAAAGTACAAAGATATTCAAAGACTTTTAAGGTGGGTCTCCCACGTTTGGCATGGCTACTACAGAAACCTACCGCATTGTGATCAAGTTCTGAAGAACCTGAATGATTGTCAGTTTAATAAATGCTTATAGTGAGTTATTAAACCATTGAATTCATAATTAGATCTATGTAACTAATAAACACACTTTAAACAAAAATTTCTATGTATCTTATGTGAGATACATTGAAATTACTGCTTTACAATGTGTTTCTTTCATTATAAGCAGTTCTTTCTTTGTTAATATATGGCCGAAATATAATTTTGTGGAAACTATTACAAGTCATTTTACACTAACACTGAAAACATTGTTGCTAACATTACACAATACAACTATAGGACATAAAAAAGAACGAAAGTGTTTAATTTAAAGATCATGTTAGAGAAGTCCTGTATAAGTTTTACAGTATTCAATAAACAATCGACGCAATTCAACAAAATATTGTCTTGAAAACACTTTTTCGCTTCTCCTGTAAAATTGATATTTTATGACTTATACTAGTTTGCTTCTCAGCCCCAAATATTTTCTTTACAATTTCATCAAGCCACCAGAAGCAGAAAACAATCAATTAATAGATTTATTTTTATAGTGATAGATAGTTTCATCTAATGTAATATCATGTTTTTTTCTTTTACTTTTAGTTGAGAAAGAAAAAGCAAATAGACTCAACGAAAGAAAAGACGCTGAAACTAAACAAACAGAACTAGTAATTCAAATCGAAACTATTGAACAGCAACTGAGAACTGAAACAGAGAAGGTTGAGTCCCTTTCCAAGGAGCTTTCTTTGAACAAATCTAAAATAGAAGAACTGACAAGAGAAGGAGAAAATTTAAGTGAACAACTAAAAAAGGTAATCCAGCAAATAATTAAAAGAAAAATCATAATAACTATAATTCACGTGTTATATTACACTTAAAATAGATTAAATTAATATGAAAAAATCTATTATATGTAGATGTTGTTTGAGGTGATTTTTACATTGTTGAGATATGAATAATAGTTTACAAAACAGATTTACACTAGCACAATACCTTATCCAAACGTTATATTGTCCATGAACGTATATTTAAAACTTTCTCCACTTACAATGAAACAACTTAATAATCATTTGCATGAAAATATTTTATTAATTGGTAGAAGAAGGCTAGAAAAATTTTTTTTCTTAACTAGGCGCCAGTTTTGGAAACCAGTTGCCAAACCAGAACTACTGATAGGTAAAATCTGGTAGTAGCAACGTGTAATAATAATAATAATAATAATAATAATAATAATAATAATAATAATAATAATAATAATAATAATAATAATAATAATAATAATAATAATAATAATAATAATAATAATAATAATAATAATAATAATAATAATAATAATAATAATAATAATAATAATAATAATAATAATAATAATAATAATAATAATAATAATAATAATAATAATAATAATAATAATAATAATAATAATAATAATAATAATAATAATAATAATAATAATAATAATAATAATAATAATAATAATAATAATAATAATAATAATAATAATAATAATAATAATAATAATAATAATAATAATAATAATAATAATAATAATAATAATAATAATAATAATAATAATAATAATAATAATAATAATAATAATAATAATAATAATAATAATAATAATAATAATAATAATAATAATAATAAAAAGCCAGATAATGGTTTCCAGCGCCACGGCGATCTCCATGCCTTTTTTCAAGCTGTGTACTAGGATATTTCATGTCCAGGTACACACACCAACATCGGTATAATCTTTCTAAAATTGGTTAACATACAACAAAACGAAGCAAGTCAAGGAAAAACTATGAAGCTTAATAAAAGAAAAGAAAAGAAAATGTCCTACGCTTATGCCCGCTACTTTAAGGGAGACGGATGATTAAGACAAATGAATGATGATGGAAGAATTGGTAGAAAGATCTTAATATATAAGCATGTTAGATCACACTTAAATAAAATCTACTCCTTAAGGCTAAGAAAATTACAGTGAAAAAGTAATAAGGTTGAAATGAAATGAAATATTTCACTTTTACGTCCCACGATTATGCCGGTTAAGCTAAAGGAGACGGTGATGATGAGATATGAATTAAATGGTGGAATGAAAAAAGTGGGCGGAAACGGGAGAACCCCGAGAAAACCCACGAGCACGGTATTTGCCCACCACAAAGTCCACATGGCGCGAGCTGGGATCGAACCAGGGTCCCTAAGCACCGAAGGTGAGTAATAAGGTTGTCTGAAAAAAATACTTAATAAAGTACATCTCCGTTCTTTGCAACACTTAATTACGGCTTACGTCTCTCATGTTAACTCACTTCACAATTAAAGTTTGCAACATATTTTCTCAAGTGAATAATATGTGATAATCTATAACATATGATCCAAAAGTAGTGTTTATTTGTAACATGGCCATGGATGTTTTACATTGCATTTTGGTCTGATAGTATTCCTAGTATTCAGTAAGACTATGTGGTTCATCAGGGGTGCAGGAATGCTGCGAATCTGGGAGAATAAGGAAATATTTGCAGACACTGCATCAGTGTACTCATTCGATGATTTACAGGATTTTATGCTTACTGCATGTTGCATTATTTGTTAGACATGTTCTTTGTATTGGATTAGAAAAGAAACGTTTTAGATGGTAATTAACACTGCAAAATTATTTATACGTGAATACAATCACTAACTGAGGTTATATAATTTACACTTTTCCCATAATTATCAATAATGTTTCTATTAGTTTTTCTATGTTACTTCTCACCATATGAACAAGACTTGCTTGCCAAATATGAAAATAATTCAATATCTGCTATCTCTCACTTCTTACTTCTTAAATATTTTACTTGCCCCCTATTCTAAACTAACTAAGGGAGGACGATGGCTCAGTGGGAGAGCGCTCACTTTTGGTACTACGGGACCCTCGTTCGTGTTTGTGGTAGACAACATCATCCGTGGATTTTCTTGGAATTCTCACGTTCCTTCTACATTCTTAATTATTTCATAATAATTCACTTCCATTAATCATAGGTCTCAGTTAGCCTGAAGTACATGACTGTGGGACGTAAAACTTCTTTTTTTCAACTAGGTAAGTTACTATTCGATAATTTGGGGCAGGTTTAGATACCCTGTTGTATATTATGTGCCACTTTCTTATGTATAGACTTAAATGCATCATTAAAGCCATTTTGATTTGTTTTTTCCTTTTTATTTCTTCTTATTTGGTTTGTTTTTATTTATTTTTATCTGTTTTCTACCCCGATCAAGTATGGTGTTGCAGTTTTATAGTGCTACTTAGGAACTGTCAACGTGCCATTCGTAGTACTTGGGACTTGTTAGTGAAGTCTTAAATACGTTAACCATATTTGTATCGGACTTGAAACTACTCTAAGGGCCTTTCGCATTTATTATAAGTCTTAATTTTCTTCATCATGAAAGTAAGTCACGCGACAAACGAATAGAGTCATATATATCAAGTTTTAGTCAAATTTTAGGGAACTAAAATGTATTTCTGTGTTCCCCATTCCAGCTCCTCGTATCTGTTACATCTATTCCTTCTTACATTATATTTGTTTTTTTAAAAGGCAAATGAAGAATTAGAAGAACTACAAGAAAAAACTAGGTTGGAACAAGCAAAAAGTTCTCAGGAGTTGAAAGAATTGACAGCAGCCTTGAACCAAGAGACAGAGAGGTCAGTATACAATCTTGTTGATCTCAAAACCTTTTAAATGTATCAAGTTACTTTTGAAGTGTAACCAAACGAAACGAAACATCATTTTTCTACTTTTATAAATATGTATTTTGTGTTGAAAATAGGACATTTTCCAAGACAGAGAAGTATTCGAGGCAGTTCCTACATATTTATATCGTAAATTTAGTTTGCTACCATAATTACGATAGGAAATGTTCTTGTCCATACTGTAATTATACATTTAATTTCTTAGTGTAAGTTAAAACATATTGTATAAAAATCGTTTTAGTACAGAAAGTTGTCGTATGCAAATATATCCTTGTTTGCACTTACAAATTTTGTTATATTATAATTTCTTCCGTAGCAAAATTTAGTAAATACGCACAAAAGCATGAATACATTTTTGGACAAATTTTCGCTGGCTTTATTACAGCATTTACAAACCAATTTCCCAATCATTTTTGATCTAATCTTAGCTGTGTATTTTTTACTTTTGTTTTGAATATACTGACAGATATTCACCGCAAGTTTGGTATGGTTGAATGTATTACATTAAAGCAAATAAGATAAGTTACAAGTGCGTATAAATATCTGTACCTATGCTTTAACATACTGAACTTAGTACTGTAAGTAATATAGTATACGATAACCATAGAATTATGAACTTTGTAGTTGAAAGAAATATTCGTATTGTTTGTATAATACATTCAAGTTTTGTTCATCAACTTTTTTGATTTCTTTCAATTTACTCAAAGTATTTTTACCACGTTGGTATTTTTTTTTTAATGCATAAATATCAATTTATGTTTGTTGAATTCTTTAAAACAAGAAATTAGTTCGAGTACTTTTTTCTCCATGAACTTTTTTTATATTTTATGAATGTTTTTCAATAAGTTATTGATTAATTTTATTTATTTTTTGTGTAATATATAAGATGAAATCCTTTCATTGTCTGTAGTAGTATAGTAGGAAACAATAAGGGAAACTTTTATAACAGCGAACTTGGAAAGTTCCTTAACGAACATGCAGCGCGGACTGTCAGTATGTGACTATTGATTTCGAAAGTATTGTATAACAAGAATGTAAAGTTTGTATCATAAGAATGACAAATTTCTAAATACTTATTTGAAAACTTTATACTCACTAGAAAGTAAGAAAAATGTTAAAATTCACAATAGATATACCATATACTCAGTTTATCAGTGGATACTCTCAAGAAATTCATATATAGATATAATGTTAACAAAATTCATACTTAATGGTAAGGTATAGTTTCAATAACTTTAGAGTAGATATACCTTAAAATGGTGTTCCTTTTTTTCCTATTGGAGAAAGTTCAGTCGTATTGCTTTAAATTTTAAAACAAATAGTCATTGTTTTTTTAACATTATTGTTGAAATTCCCTTATCTATAGTCACAACAGATGCGGATAGAAGAAAACACCATTTTTTAAAACTTATTGTAAAGTTCATTGAAAGGGCGTAGTAAGTTCATTGTCTGCGTAATAGATCGAATAAAGATAGAAAAATAGATGATAGTGAAGAAATGATATATCTATTTTACTTCCATTTACTTTAGTTTTAATAATATTATTTTCAAAGAGATCTATTCTGATTAAGTCAAATAATCTAACGCTTAATTTTTAATTAAGCTTCTTCTTCGTTATTATTATTATTATTATTATTATTATTATTATTATTATTATTATTATTATTATTATTATTATTATTATTATTATTATTAATTATTTTCTTTTCCTTTCTTCCTACTAGTGTTTGTCAACTAAAGACTGACGTACAGGAGCTTCAGTTGAGTCTGAAGAACGTAGAAAAGTGTCGAGATGATACTCTAACTGAGAACACCAACATGAAAACTAAAATTGAAGATTTGGAAAATCAGAATACAGATTTGAGCAAGGTAAGAAAAACGAAATTGGCAAAAAGATTTCAAAAAAATCTGCACAATCAATTCATCTTAGTTAAATACCTGATACATTTTAATCAAGAATCTTTTTTTTAATTAAAGTTATTAAAGTACACAATTATGTGTAGAAAGTGGACCAAAAAATGTATATTATGCACACTAGAAAACACGTAACATATTCATTAAACATTATCTCTATTTTATCATCAGTACTGTTAACGTTTCCTTGATAATAGGGGATACTAATATTGAATAAGATTCATCATTAACACTGAGATTCATGACTCTGAGACAGAAACTTTGTATTAATCAGACTAATGGTTGAAACTTCCAGGTATCTTCAGTTTTATTGTATCTACCATATCACTTCTATGCTAGTTTAAACAATAAAAATATAATAAACAGAAATAGGATGTAAGCCGAATGAAACTACGTGAGAAAATGAATTACCAAGAAATAACAAAAACATAATCACATACCCACACTGCAAGGACCTTCATCCATCATAAAAATAGGGCGCGAACAAGCAGAAATTAAAAGAATAAGAGAAAATGGATCTGAAACGTTCAGATGAGCATCACCATCTTGAAACTCAAGGTCACGTGTTCTCATAATGTTACCATGTCACTAAACCCTTACCTAATATCAGTCTGGCAATAGTATTACATTCCAACATGGCATGAATTTGGACGCTTCACAGCTACTTTTCTGATCTTTTCTTCTCCCCTACATTTACCCTTCTTATCTAATGAAGTATCTAGCGAAAAGCATGTAGTGTACTTTCTTCGAGTGTGTAATTATGTTTTCTGTACATCTAATGCATGGTAAGCACCGACTTTAAAATTAAAAGTATCTATTTTTCCTGAGATCGGACCGATGATGTCCTGATTTGGTTTGCGCCAGCACGGTAAGCCGGAGATCTTTTTCTATTCTGGGCTCAGCTGCGCTTTTTCACTCTTTAAATTTTAGTAACTGGATGCACATTACGCACAGTAGAGACCGTGTTTCTCTTGTGCTTTAATCGTGATGTGAAACACTCCAAATGATTTCCAATTTATGGCTATTAATAATATAAACCACAATAATATAAGTGGTTTCGAGGCCGAAATTGTCAATTTGTTAGGTGGTCTATGTTCAGAAATTACATAAAATGATATGTTATAACATGAAAGAATAAAGAAGATCTTTAAAATTTGATTATGGAAAAAAAGTATATTTATAAAAGAGGCAGAAAACTACACCATACCTTTGGTATACTAAGCACGAACAATAATCTACATTTATCTAATGATATCTGCAGCACAAAACTGTCGATTGCATACCTTACAGGAATCACATGAAGGAACTCATACGACAATAACCAGAATTAGTATTGCATAATAATATTAGAGAACTTGCTTTGATCTGAGTTAAGTTTAGCGTCTCTTTCATCAGCAAGATTATATGAGATGTGGATCTACTGCTTAACGCGAGATCCGAACCACATGAACTCCATCCAGAAACCGAACCCTGGTCTCTCGCACGAAAGGTGCTTACGCTATCCACACAGCCACGAGGAAAGTCTATTAGAGAGCTCTACAGTTCAGTAATATTGAACATATTCTGCAAAATAAGTATATTTCTTGATTAATATAAATGAATGTTAATTGAAGAAAGGAAAATTATTATAAATATTAAACTGTTCCGATATTCTCGGTTTGAATAACCAGTATGAAACCATTTACGTCTTCAAATTAGCGTCGGATTTCCTACTAGGCAAACAAGGCAACTTGCCTAGGACGCAGAATTCAGAGAAGCCGCAAAAGAAAGAAATCAATATTTGGAACAATTCTTTTAACTGAATTATTGTTATTGCAACGTTTTGTGTTTTGTTTGGTTTGGTAGATTTCATTATTAATCCAAAATAACGAACCTAATTTTAGTCAAAATTTCATAGTTCAAACTCAACACTGGTCAGAAAGAATTTGTGACGTTAGCTACTAATCTGCTGACCCACCTACCCATCAATGTTCACTACAGATGATGGGTGAGTGAACAAACTCAGTCAGGTAAGTAGTGGCGAGCGAGGGGGTTCTGCTCATAAATCGCCTAGAACCGCAAGGTGCCTAAATCGCACTCCATCAAACAATCATAATGCAAAGTCAGTTTCTTTTTATTCATAAAAAGATATTTTAATAATAATATCATTAGCTGTTCGATACATACACATATTATATATTGAATGATTATCAGAGAAGATGATGATAATTTAATCACACGCTTTAAAAAATCTACTAGCGTTTTCGTTAAATATTTCATCAAATAGGTGGAGAAAAAGTAGAAACAAAAAGAAAGAAAGAATAGGAAAGGAAGAAAGAATGAAAAGAAAATTTAAATAGCAGATAAATAACTGTGAAGTGCCCAACTAATCGGCATCATCTTGGAATGCAGTCACAAGAGCATGTGGTAGTATTGTTACCAGGCTAAAAGTAGATAGAGTTTATTGGAGGAAGAAAGAACTATCGGACGGGATGAGTCAGTAAATGTTCAGTAGAGCTAAGTAACAAATGAAGGAAAAAGTTAGTATAATATAGAGAGAAAGGGTTGAAAAATAAAAATATATGAATAAGTAAAAATCGTAATAATTAAAAAGTAATAAATAAAAAAGGAGATAAAGCAAAATGAAAAGTATATGGGAATAATAATTGTAAATTCAGTAATGCTTACCGTGACAGGGACAAAAAGCTACGTTTGCATCCCCCCCCCCAAACAATCAATAATTGTAAATGTAAAGAAAAAAGTACAGATATATATATATAAAAAAGGCATTGTAGATTGCGAAGACCAGAGAAGCAGTTCCCTGATAAAATGGTAGTGAAAGTGTCTTCCCATCTCTTTCCGAGGAACATAGAAGAAAAATGAAATGAAATCTTTACGTCCCACGATTATGCCGGTTAGGCTAAAGGAGACGGTGATTATGAGAAATAAATGAAATGGTGGAATGAAGAAAGTGGGAGGAAACGGGAGAAAACCCACGAGCACAGTGTTTGTCCACCACAAAAGAACATAGAAGAGTCTAACGAAAGAATTTTGAGAACATTTATGCAAAAGGTATGATCAAATGTAATAGTATTTTTTTACTTTATTTTCGTTCTTTAAAAACTTTGCGATTTAAATGACAATTAATGTGGTCGCCAGATTCGTGTTTCTTACGATCTCATTCTCCAGTTTCTAATCTATAAAATATATTTGAACTTTGTTGTTATGTTAGATCACACTGCTATTGTGTCTTGACTTATTTTATATTTCCGTACTCTTCTAAGACTACTAGCACTAAGATGTTATTCTCCAAGCAACTTGAAATCCTGCAAAGAGCAAACTCTAGAAAACTAAACTAATTTCAATCCTAAACTGTTTGTCCCGCTATTCTTTCTCTGAGGTTCCTTGTTCAACGCACAATTTTAATGGATAATGTTAAATCTGCCTCGGTATTATTTCTAAAGATATTACGATATTGGATCTATTGCTATCCGGTAGACAATAAGCTAACATCGCTATCTCAGGAACACGCTCCAAGCTTCACCTTGCACCTTTTAAGTGGTTGGTTCCGTTCCAGCTAATGAGAAAGCGTGACCAGACCGTTTGAACAAAGCGGTCCTCACGAAGTAGCGATTCACTGGAAGAATAAATCCAACATTATAATGCCAAAGTTCGGGACTTGGCTACTGCAAGCTGATCTAGTGGCATGTAGGTTGAGAATAGGGTATGAGATTACCCTACTTTTCCCTCTGATTGTAACACAATACTACCATGCATGAATTTCATTGGAAATTATAATTTACTAAAGACAGTTCAAATCAAAAGAAGTATTACTCATTACCTGTATTTGTTTATTTAATAATAGCAAAAATCATACATGATTATATTTCACAAACTACAAAACCTGTATCAATCTTACTGTAATTATTCAAACTCCAGAATGAGCCCCAAATGTGTCAATGTATATATACTAATGAAAGGATATATGAAATCACAACCGTCATAAGGTGCTCGGTATATGGACACAGGATTGTTCAGTCATAGCACGGGTCTGGTACAACCCACGTGGTTCGAGATGAGAGCACCGATCTCGAGACTGAGAGTGTGAGTGGCTGTTCTGGAAAGCGGACTGGGTGGCGTAGTGGTTAACGCATCGGCATGCTGTGCACGAGGTCGCAGGTTTGAGTCTCGATCTAGTCGGCCACTTTTTCACTCTTTGTGTGTTATATAGAATTCGCACCTATCTGGTGTGTGTAAAAAAAAAAAAAAAAAAAAAAAAAAAAAGTTGTTTCCTCCTTTGATTAGTATATATGAATTTATTAAATTAGACTTGAGAAAAGATTAACTAACTGCAGCTTGATAAGATTGCTATCTCCAAATGAAATTAAACAGTCATTACAGAATTTTCCATAAAACATATAAAATATGCCATTATTACTTCTTAAGAACTGTTTAGAAACTGTATTTTTTTAAAATATACATTATATTTACCTGTTAAATCAACTGAAACGAAAAGAAGATTCCTATTAATTTATTTTTTAAATTAATTTACTCATTTAAACCCAAACTTAAAGTTAAAGCATACAGTTATGTGCTAAATATTTGAGATATTTTTTTTCATACTTATTTTAATCATTTCAGTTACTCATAGTTTCTTTCGTTATATATTGTCTTCTTCCAAACATAATAATCCATTTCTATTAAAATTGACACCATAAGAATCTTAAGCAGCCAATACATTTGCGATAAAATTAGAACGTAAAGGAACATTAACGAGCTTTAGAAGAAACGAATCAACAAATAAAAAATTAATAGCAATATAAGCAAACAACTTACAACATAAAACAGTAAATATTTAAAGCACCAGCCCCATCTCAATTATCTTGTCTTGTGACTGAAATATACGTACTTACTTTAATGTCACTCTTTGGTTGGTACGTTTCCAAAGATACATTTATACCTGTTTTAATAACTTATTTTTATTTTCCTATTATAAGTTCCGTAGGTTCTGCATATAACTCCAATTGGACGTATTTTTTTCTACAATAATTTACATCTGCTAACTTGTAAATTGTGTTCAGAAATACAAACCTTTTTATTTTATTTATTTTCGTACTTTCTATTTCATCCTCGAAGAGTAGCTTATCAAGAATACAAAAGAAAGAGAAGGTTATGTAAATAAGTCATGAATTTAATATAATTCTGCTAGCTTTAGGTTTCAAATTCACTGTTTTCAGTATCATTATTCCATTTTTGAATCTGTTTCAGTCATTACTTCCTTTTAATTGCATTTATTACTTCTGTAATGATTATTATTGTTAATGATAATACTGGTCATTGAAGATACTACATGGAAATGAACTAAATATACAACTTTTCTTCTCTAGAAACTTGAAGAAATGGAACAGGCGTTATCAGTATTGGAGAATAACAAACAGGTTCTAGAAAGCCAAGTACTAGAATTGTCTAAAGCTCAGAATGAACTGTGTGACTTGAAAGTCATTCTTCAAAAAGTTACTGAAGAGAAAGAAAGTTTAATTTCTCAAGTTCAAACACTGGAGAATGATGTCTCTACCAAAATGTCAAAATTAAAATACATGGAAGAAACTGTGCAGTCGTTGACAAAAACAGTGCAAGAACAAGATACAACAATTAGTAAATATCGAAATGAGAAACTTGAATGTGATGAGCAGTTGAAGAGCATGGAAACTTCATTACATTTGCTCAATGAGAAGTTAGAAGAAGCTAAAGTATCCGAGGAGAAAAAAATGGAACAAATATTGACTCTATCCGAGGATTTGAAAACCGAAAGGTACTTCTATAATTTTTTAGCATAGTATTAGTATTAGTATCATTTTAGTACTTCCTTATTTAAATAGTGAATAGTCAAGTTTCTTACTTGTTTTGTTTAATCCTTACAAATAGTATATATCGTAGTACTTTGTTTCACTATATCTTTTAGTGACAATTAATCAAGTTGCTAATTTGCGGGGGATTTCCCTTTACTGAATGCTCTTATTTCCTGACATGTTGTTATAATTCGTCTCTGAAAGGGCATAGATTATATGAAGAGGAAAATACTTTGAAGATTCGAACGTTGATAGGAGTGCAGAAAGCCTCGTAGTCGTGAATAAATCAAATTTGAGATTTTAACATATTTTACACATTTCATAACCTCGTATATCGAAAAACTGATTTCTGAAATCCATTTTTTCATATGTGCGCAAAAATCTAGAAGCCATATCCTTCGAGATATCAAGGCAAATTTAAACTTAACGGTTTTTATTTAATTTTAATTTTTCTTCCTTTTCTTCCTTTCTAACATTCCTCAACATCAAAAAACAAAGTGGATTACTGGTGGATGAAAATGAAAAGTAGTGATTTTCTCAATAACAGCTCGTATAGTTTTGTACATATTCCATTACTTCATCTGTAGTAATGCAATATTGGTTTCTCTAGGAGAAATCCAGGACTGGTGTGAAGATGATGGGAAAAGGTTGCTATAGCCAGAAACTAGTTATATAGTCAGATATAGACATCAAAAAATTAAAACATAATGGAAATTTTATATAATATATTGACTAAATATGTGACTAACCTAAATAAATATTTGATCCTCTGTAAGGAAATAGAATTAATATATTTCTCTTTTCTGATTTTTCAAACCAAATGCACAAGACAAAAATTTAGAATAAATTGTTAAATGAATTATTTTAAGTTTAAAGATGTGTGTAAATATCGTCTTATATTGTTTTTATTTATGTCTTGGTATAGCCAAGTTGAGTTAGTGTGTGTAGCTAATCACCAACATTCTAAAAACGTTATTGCTAATTTTAATGTGTATGACTCAGGGTCTGAAGAATGTAAGCAGAATACAGAGTGAGAGAAACAAATACTGTACTTAAAAACAGTATATCCAATAAACGCAAGGTTCTAATAAGCAGCTCAACCTCTTAACAGGTTAATTACATATGTATTTATGAAAAATATCATCGTAATAGCTCTCAGATCAATTGTAAAATAGCTTTCTACAAAAAATTAGATTATGACATGTTGTAGGGCTGTTAGTGAAATATTTATTTTTGAAATAAGCTCAGATTAATGCCGATTTTTTAAAAAATAAAATAAAATCATCTGAGAAAAAGTCCACCGTTACCGGTACATTATCCCTTTCTTCGAGAATACTAAATTGTTTCACGCTATAGAATTATCTTCTTATATATAAATATGAATATTTGTTTGTCCGGTATACAAATCCACATCATTGGCTTGGCATATTTCTAAGTAATTGTATCGAAGAGACCGAAGTCTGGAAGAGACCATGGGCTATTTAGAATTATATATGCATATCCCAAGGAAGAAGGAAAAAAGTGTTTAAAGGGGAAGGAGTGTTTAAAATGTATACTATAAATAGAGTATCACACAAGATCCTCATGTTAGAAAGATGAAGTTTGGTGCGAAAACTCATTTTTAAAAACAAGTTGACACATACAAATGACTTACAATCTGACAACAAAATAAATGTAGGGGTGAGACACCTCTAGAAGGGGTA
Source organism: Thermobia domestica (assembly GCF_964235325.1). Classification (NCBI taxonomy): domain Eukaryota; kingdom Metazoa; phylum Arthropoda; class Insecta; order Zygentoma; family Lepismatidae; genus Thermobia; species Thermobia domestica. The sequence goes on along the minus strand of NC_137456.1, from coordinate 143,577,627 downwards.
ATATGTAAAAATAATCGAGAACAACCGATATTACTATTGAATCCACAGTTTTGAGGGTCGCTTAAATGAATAATGACACTCCATGTGCCGAATAAGTGGAAGTTCAGCCCCTATCGGCATGGAAGAGAGATGAGAAAAGTGAAAAATAAATATTCAAAATAACTGAAAGTAGTGTCGAATCCATAGTTTTGTGGTCACTAAGTTTACTGATGATAGTCCCAATGACATTTAAACTTAATTTTCGTCCGTAATATGTGTGTCAGGAGTTGCACGTCGTTATTGATTCTACTCTGATCTTCATTTTCAAATATTATGCAGAAACATTATTCTTCCAGCGCAAAGTCGGGCACTTTGTTTTCAAGAAAATATTAGTTTTCAATTTTCACCTATTAGTCACTGAGATATGTGAAAAGCATGGGAAAAAGCACAAGGAAATTCCTTATAGACCTTAAATTTAAAGTTTACTTTCAATATGGCGAACAGTCTGACCTCTAGTCTCTCTGCACGTACAAACGGAAAGATGAACATCCAAAAAAACACATTTTCAGTATGTGGGGATCGTGAAAATGTAAATTCATTGATATCTTGAAATTCGACTTTTCGCTGTTGTAGGACTTTCATTCCTTTTGCCGCTTGAAATTTGAAGATGAAAACAAAGCAAGTAACTTTCTATATATTATTTATTTATTTTCTTTATTTATTAAAAAGTGGGCATGTGAAATTTGTATAAACATATTTCACCCTTCCTATCATCTCTTCCTAACAATATTCTACTTCTATCTTTTCAAGAAAAGATCAAATTTAGATTACTTTCTATATTCTAGTAACACTAGCTGCTACATTGTTTTCTTACCTCCAGTTCCTTTCTTGCTATTAACTGTTGAATACCGTTACTTTCGATGATCCAGCTACGTTTCCTGTGTATTCATTGATTTGCACTCTTGCCCATTGGTTAGTCTGCAATTATTGTGTTCTCACATTTTATCTCTAATTAATGTTATAAAAATAAGATTAAATTTAAGAAAGTGGGTGTATATGCAAGCCATTATTTCCAAAATAAACATGTATGACCGCAAACAAACTATTTCCTAGCAAAACAATGTATTCACATTAAAAAACTACATACGTGTGACAGTGATAAAGATAGTGTGACAGTGATATCTGATGAAGCCAAAGTGTTGCGAAACTGTCACACGTATGTAGTTTTTTAAATGTGAATATATTGTTTTGCTTAGCAGATAGCTTGTTTATGTTTAATTATATAAAAGCAAAGCTTCTACTTATGGAAAATATTACGATGTATGACCGGTTAACTCTCAGATAGTAAGACTGCTGCTAAAACTTGCCATATCTTAACATTGATCCTCAACCAACCTCTAGTACTATTACGTTATTTATTTTAATTTCTCCGTGTCAACTTAATGCCGGTCACTTTAATTAGTACATGTGTGACGAATTTCTGATCTCTACACTGCTCAGAAATTAATACATATATAGTGCTTATATGACAAATTATCCCATTCTGGCTACTTTCTCTTTTTCATGTACATCGTACAGTTGATTCTCTGGTTCAGCTACACCACGTCGCTCACTTCTGTTCTCTTGTATATACAACATTAACTCCAACCCCAATTACTTACGCCAGTCATCACTTTATAATATAAATGTATTATCCAATGTCTAAATTATCTACCTAACACTACAAAAAAGAAAAAAGATAAATGAATCAGTTTATATACAACTCTCTTCTTTTCTGAAGAAGGCGACTCAAGTGGCTTGTTTTTCCAACAGAAAATAAAGAATCTCTTTATTTCAATTTTCTCTGACAATGTATTGGTTATTATTCGAATTTACTCAATCTGAAACATCAAAAATGAAATGAAATCTTTAAGTTTAACGTCCCACGATTATGCCGGTTAGGCTAAAGGAGACGGTGATAATGAAAAATGAGTGAAACGGTGGAATTAAGAAAGTGGGAGGAAACAGTAGAACCCCGAGAAAACCCACGAGCACGGTGTTTGTCCACCACAAAGTCCACACGGCGCGAGCTGGGATCGAACCAAGGACCCCAACCACCGGAGGTGAACACTACCACTGAGCCACCGCGCTCTGAAACATCAAGCTTTTCGAATAATTAATAACATTTTTACTGAGCATCAGTGATTATGATGTCGAAGAATTGCTTCATTAAATTTCAGATAACTAGAAGTGCCTGTTCATCATTCTATTGTAAAAGTCAACATGTGTACCTATAGACTATTTTTTCTCTTATTCTATAGCAACGATGTCATTCCTATTCTTTCCGAAATGTCTAGGTTTACATGATTTTTAGTTTGAGTCAGAAACATGATTAATGTGTTTATAGAAAATCATCGTTAATCATTATCATTAGTGTTAGTGCCCAATTTTGATTACTATTTTCGTCTACGCTGTATAGTATTGATAATACAATTTCTTGGTGAATGGCGATTTAGATCACAAATTTTATCATACATCCTTTTATATTAATAAAGATATTGTACATAGGCTCATTTAATGCATATATCGTTGAATAATAACGTTTCTAATTTGAAAAGGCACACAAGTATATTTATTAATAAAAGCAAGCAAGGAAACAGTGACGTGTAAATTTCATAACCTTTGTGCAATGCTAACTGAAAATTTTGAAATGTACAAATGTCTTCAGTCAATATATTGGTATTCCTAATTGTATGAAAAGATATCGTAAAATATATGGAAAGAAGAGAAATTACTTACAGCAGGTCATACTATTCATCTGAGCAGAGCTTCATTTCATAAGAGTTACATACCAAGAGTCCAAATTGTATTTCCTTCATAATTCTTTTCTGTATGGGCTTTGTTCCAAAGCGATGACTCTCTTAGTCGGCATTTCTCTTGATATAATGTCACAAACGCGTAAATTCACTTAATAACGCTTCCCTAACAGAACACGTTGCACCCATTATTTTCACTGGGATACTCCTTGAATATTATGATATAAAAATTTGAACATTAGAACGCCAAACGCCAAAAATACATATTGAAGATATATGATTCCTGAAAGGAACATAGTAACCATTCTTCATTGTTGACAAATTATTGGAATCGTTATAATTTATAAATGAATTGAGAATGATAAGATCATTATTGAGTTTACGAAAATTTGGGATATGAATATTACTTTATAAAATTGACTGTATACCTTTTTAAATTAAATAATTAAATTTTCAGCACTTGTAACATGCTATTAATCCCTTCAAACTAAGACATATTTTTAGCGATTTTGGGTACTTCACTCAAATGGCTCTAACTCCTATTTTAACCTAGAATACTTAGCTCCTAGATTTATTTCTAATTGTACAGGGTGAGCACAGAAATAGTCCCAGGTTTCAAATTAATGTAAATTTAATATGCGAAGGAATATTTTGCTGAAATTTTGAACAGTGATACATAAACTCAAAAAGTTTGTGTAGCAATAATTGAAATCACAAATACTCGATGTGCGCGCCACCTGTAACGCGGGAAATATCGAGGCGGTAATCTAGCTCCAACCACACGTTGTGAAGCATATCCGGTGTGATGGAGTTGACAGCATCACTGATGCGTTCTTGGAGATCGTTCAGAGTTGCGGGTAGTGCATACACTTTGTCCTTCACAAATCCCCACAGAAAGAAGTCACAAACAGTGAGGTCAGGTGATCTTAAAGGCCACTTGCAAAGAACTTGATCATTGACTCCAGAGCGCCCTATCCATCGGTTTGGGAGGTTCTCGTTTAGAAACCTGCGTACAGCACGATGCCAGTGTGGCGGCGCTCCATCTTGTTGTAGAACGAAGTCGTCTATCTCTGCATTACTAAGTTGCGGAATCAACCAGTTACGTAGCAATGCTAAGTAACTTTCACCTGTAATTGTTTGTCCCTGAAAGAAGAACGGATCGTGCACCCGACGCTCTGATACTGCACAAAAAACATTGACTTTCGGTGAGTCACGTTTCACATTTACAGTTGCATGAGGATTCTGGGTTCCCCATATCCTTACATTGTGTCTATTCACCTTTCCACTTAGGTGAAATGTCGCCTCATCGCTGAAAATGATCTTCGTCAGAAAGTTTTCGTCGCCCTCCATGAAATTTTGCATAGTCTCACAGAAATCAGGCGTTTTACCTTGTCTTGTAAGTATAATTTCTGAACCAACTGCAGTCGGTACGGGTAACACCGCAAACGTTTGCGTAAGATCTTGCTTATTGTTGTTTGTGGCATCTGCAACTCTCTGCTAGCTTTACGTGTAGACTTCTGTGGGCTGTGTACGAAGGCTGCTCTTACGCGCTCCACAGTTTCCTCGGAGACTGGACGTCGCCCTGAATGTCCTTTTCTTTGATTACAAATGCACCCCGTCTCAATAAACGTTCTATGCCACTTCACAATGGATTTGTGTGTGGGTCGATCAGCATTAAATTGTCGTTTGAAATCACGTTGCACTCTCACAAAACTGCTTGTTTTTGCAAATTGTAAAACGCACCAGCTTCGTTGCTGTGGGGTGAACGCCATTTTCGATGTTACTGCCCTCTAGCTGCCCTGGTCAGAACTAAGATTCTGAAAAGATAGATGGGAATATACTTTGAGTTTACTGAGCTCTGTTCAAAATTTCATGTAAATATTCAATTAAATATTAATTATATGACACTTTAAAATCAGGTACTGTTTCTGTACTCACGCTGTATATATCTATATCTATATCTATATCTATATCTATATCTATCTATCTATCTATCTATCTATCTATCTATCTATCTATCTATCTATATCTATATATATATATATATTGTATCACTTGCAACAAGTATAGAATTCTTCCAGAAATTCCCGTTTAAAATTTTCATATAAGGATTTTCTTGAGCAAAAAATAAAAAAATAAAAAATAAAAAAAATGACCTGATTTGTATGAACGAAACCTTTTTTTTTTATTTATTTTTAAATATAGTAGTAGCGTTATTGCGCAAGGAGAAGAAATGTACCGGTAAATCGGAAGCGTGAAATCTTAGTTTTCATTTTCATAACTCTGTTCAGTATATTACAGGAACAATACATGTTATACCTTGTTTTGTTCATAATAGTAACAATGAATACTGAGGCAGTACCACTGCGTCATGGAACTACCATATAATCGAGAAGGAAAATATATGTTAGTTTATGCAACTTCAATTTATGGTAAAAGTCACAAAACACTATTAGAGCTCGTCCTCTTAATAAGGTACGGTCAGCTTCACGGACGAGCAACAAATAAACTGGCTGTCTCAAGTGACTAGAAATAGTTTCTGCACAAACACAGAAGTATAGAGGAGAGGAAGTTGCCGAGAACAGCGTGATTTTGTGTTAGGTTCAAAACTGGAGTATGCCTTCAATGTTTCATACCTTTCCTAACAGACGCGCGCTATCAATCGCTCGTTGTTGAAAGTTCAAAGAAATTACCGTGGTCTCTGACCTGGTGCTACATCTGTCATATTAGATCTAATACTTTATTTAGTTCTGTATTATGGTTTCATGGGATACATATGTTTTAAACTGTAAAAGGATTTAAACAAGTACTGCAGAAGATGTGACACAAACTGCTTCCTTGCAGCGTATATCCAACTTTAGACGTGTAATTATATTCATGTTCATCAATCTTTTTCGAGAATATATCGTCCCTTTCCGGCATTAATGCAGTAAGCGACATTTTGAAAATTTTACAGGAGAGCCGAAAAACTGAAATTTTGATGGTTTTTCTTGAATAACTTTTTTGTTTTCTGGACTATTTTCGTAAGAAAAATACAGCTAATATAATTAAACAAGTTCCGTCAAATAGGACAGTGACGTATATAAGAGCTTAAAAATATTCACTTATTTTGGCGCTTAATTCATTTTTGCTTACAAAATTTTTAACAAATCAATACTTCAAACGACATTCACTCAAATGTAACAATGCATTAAGGCACACGGTGTCATAGTGAAATTGCGTTAAGTGACATTTAGGGGGGAAAATGGTAATGAATTCCTGATTCGTTAATTGAAGAATGTTAGTTGTATACTGATCTGTAAAATACTGAACGCTTCTTGAAATAATGCTGCTTAAAATAAATTTGGCAAGAAAAATGCTTTGGCTTACCTCTCCTTTATATGTAAAAATTAATCTAATCTTCTGAATAGTTAAGTTAATAATAGCTGACACTATTATTTAGTTTTCTCATTTATTTTTAGGTTTTTTTAAAATTTATTAAAGCTTAGAATATTGCAAATTATTACTGATTTGTTAAACTTACTGATACAATGAAAATTTGCATCATTCATTTACTAAATAAATGCAAATTGTCGAAACTTCACAAAGCTGTAACTGTATCAATTTTTAACTATTGCAAGAAAAAATTAAAAATAATGACAACGTGTTTCAACCTTGAGTTTCTTCTTCATCTTCATCTGTCTCAGGGAGGGTATCTTGTGTTTCTCCAATGTGTGGCAACTGCTGGTAAACCCGTGTATATGCTTTGGTAGAATATTCTGATTACACAATTTGACAAGACCCTGGTACTTGGCTTTACTGATAGGGATGGCTGCTGCATAAAGTCTGCTTGGCTGCTTTTGTCCTAGTGGGCGAAATTTCAGTGTAAGATACACTGCGTCCTTAGTCATTGAATACTTAACTTTGGCAAATTCATTATTTTTTGAAAAAATGACAACTCTCATTTTTGACAGCAAGAAAGGTTCCCCTGACTCATGTTTCTTAGCAATGAAGATTTGGGCTGCCAAAGTTGACCAATTTCTAAAAGAATCATGCTTCCACAATTAATGGATGTTGCTTTGTTCTTGCCATTCTCATGACGGTAATCCACTCGGATGGACTTTCAATTTTTTGATTATGAGATGCTTTCTCAATTTGACAATGCACACTGTCCACAGGCATATATGTGTGACCCGGTACCAACTAATTGATATGGATTCGTTGTAAGTTTTTGGATTTTTCAAGTTCACATTTCAACATGGCCAAAATATTTCTATTTTTGTTTTCACCGGCACAGTTATTGCAATACAGGATTACAGTTGAAACATTACCTCGTTCGTCCACTACATCTATATATCTCGAAAGGATATAAGCGATTTCATTCTAACCTCGTTTACCTTCGCTCTCACCCCATACATAATTGTTCTGCTTTTTTATTCATATATCGAGAGGTTGTATACAGAATACTTTCGTCTGTAGTACAAAGGCATGGAATCGCCATGAGGTACGCTCAAAACTTTCTGCAAATCGAAACTCGCGACAAGTGTTCCTTCCTGACTACCACTCAAACTCTGCTGTTTTTTGAAACGAGCCTTAGTTGCTTCTTCATCTTCAATATGTCGGGTGTAATCAGCCTTCTCTTCTTGGGTTACGTCTGTCTTGTTGGTAAAGACGATACATTTCTGGCACTTGTTCTTTTTGTGTCTATGAAACCCAAGGTTGAATTTTGAGTTAAATATATAACGAAAAACTCTTTCACTCACAGGAATATTTCCTTCTTCGTTCATTCCACGTGAGTAAATCGTATAGAGATAAACGATGTTTTTGAGATCCTCGGGAAGATATAGTCGTGTTGTTTTATTTCTACAGTAGTGGGAAGGCACTACAGGAAGCCTTTGAATGAATTCAACAACGAGCTTCACATAGCTTCGCAGTAGGTTTTCGACCAAGGGTTATGTTTCCTTTATCACGCTCGTATATAAATTATTATGAAGAGAAAATAAAATACTTTCTTAATGCACTTTTAAATTTCGGAATTTGATAACACGTGGTGTATAATAACTTTTTTCTTTTCTTTTCTTTTTTTATATAAAACAAGCATTCAGAGAACGAACGAATATTCTTGAAGTACATTTTAAATTGATTTACCTCTGAAATGTTATTGTGAAAACAAGCATGCGAAGACACAAATATGTGTTAGACTTATAAAAAAAATAAATAAATAAACAACTATGAAGTGCTAATAAGCAGAGAATAGAGTTTGTTGCTGCGAGATGTCCAGTAAATTAGAATCTTCATTTTATTTTCACTACAACAGCATCACAAATTTCACTTCTAAAGCTTCTCATATCAAGTAATCTTTCGAACTCTCAATAATCATATTAATTTCCTTCTTTACTCTCTGAATGTTCTTTACGAAGTTGTAAATATGTTCTCTAACTTTAACAAGGCTAGTTACTTCCTCTTATAACTGTGCAACAATGATCCCAACGTGCAGAAAGACAGGGACTAAGAAAACACTTTCATGTATGTGCAAAATACCTACCCTAGTTGTTATGTCGATGTCATGTAGGTTGTTATATTACATTCTACATTTCTACCTTTATTTTCATTATCCACATGTAGTAATTCAGCCAGAACTTCTTGAAAAATCTCAAAGTGAATATGAAATAATTTTAAAGTATTCAAAAATGTGTAAAGTTTACACATAATTTTGAAGCTCAAAATGGCTTCACTGCTGGCCACCTACATATCGTCCCTTTCCGGCATTAACGCAGTAAGCGACATTTTTTTCGAAATTGACTTTTTTTCAGTTTTTTGCTCAGAATTTTAAGGCGCATCGAATGGTCTAATCGCCATGTTTCTATCTTTAACCGTTGCCGAGATAGCTATGTCGCTTATACGGGTGTAATTACACTTGCTGGAGGCAAAAATGTCGTATGTAACACTCAGTCGTTTGTATTTACTGCATAAATGTTTCCGATGATACGAAGAAACTGACTTGTAGTCTAGATTGTTTCAAACACCAAATTATTTTCGTGCTTGGAGCAAATAAATGTGGTATGGACATGATTATTAGAATATTTCATGGCAAAAGTGTAGTAAGCGTCAGATTGAAGTTGGTTCTGAGTCGCTTGAAACAATTTTGATGTAATGATATAAATGATTTCCAGTATTTGTTGCAGTTCTATTTACCTGCTAAGAACAAATACTTTTCCTTACAGCAATTTTGCTATCTTAAAAATATACGTTAGAGGCTCTCAGCCTCACTTTTGAAATAAACGGTAATATTGTTATAGCTACTTACTGCTATTTTACTTGCAATAACAGTTTGTAACGTCGTATAATACATTTTAAGGTTTTATATTTCGGTGCAGAAGTTCTTCGGTGAAAACTTCCGAAGCTGCACAAGCGTCCAATTTACACGACTTCAGAGCGCCTATTGGGAAAAAATAGTGTGTTGCGAGCAATTAAGGGGGGAGGAGCTAAGAGGTTCTACGTTTGGCGTTTAATACATTTTTCCCAGTAGACTGAAAGTGACAATTGTATTGACCATGCAAGAGGAAAACAATAGTAAGGTTTGAAGCAACTTTTTGCAAGTTTTCACAATGATTGTTTCAGTTCCCTTTACTGTATGGTTTCAGATATCAGTTTTTTAACATCATTTCACTAAATAGTAGGATAAAACCAATAATTTCGTTTTCATTTATAATAAATTTAATAATTTCAAAACTTGTCAACAAAATAGGAACAGAAATTCCATAGTGGGCCTGGTGTGTATTAAATAGTCGGTGTTATTTTAATGGTTTCAGGGAGAATGGTAAAATTATTGTACATATACGTCCTTTTCAATAATATGTGGGGGAAAGCAAATTTATGTTTATTTAACCTTAGCACAACAACGCTTCTGCGAGTTGAAGTAAAATCCTAAACAACAAACTATTCGCAGACAGTACATGCAACGGCATTCTTTGTGTGAATATAAGCCTAACGATGGTAATTGTTGTCGGGCAGAAAAGAAACCTTAGGTGTAACTAGGTGCAGCTTAGATGTAAATATGTGTAGCTTAGGTGTAAATATGTGTAGCTTAGGTGTAAATAGCGGGCCTAGGGGCATAATCCTTACCTAAACCAAAGGGTAATAGTATACATGAGAACACCCTGTCTTCCGTGCGCGAGGATACTTCATATTATATATTTATACGTTACCAAATTAAATCACTGCGTTGTCTTCATTATATGTGCTTAACATTCTATTTTTACTTTCTAGAATAAATTTTGTTGGTTTCGATTCGAAAAATGTTAAATATTTTTAAATTTATATCATGATGCAGACCAAAATCCTTGTTGCATATAATGTAATGCGCTATAGCATATAAAGTACAAGGGCAAATAGGTACGTTCTTTTTTATTTTCGTATCAGTGGATAAGTAAATGAAAGTGGGTTTGTTACCCCCTTTCTAAGTTCGTAGATACTCAATGAATAATCCCTAAAAGTATGAGCGTCCAGCTTCTTCTGGAACTCAGACGGTCTTACGTATACTATATCCAACCAAAGTCTAGAAAATCTTTAGAAAAATCAAATTTCATGAAAATAATTATGATTTTTTGACTAATTTCTACCAGTTGCATCCACTTCCAAAAATATTTTCATTGAAGTCAGAAATATACATTTACACTGAGATTTTGTTTTTCCTATTGAGTAAGTTTATATTAAGAACTATTAGAAATTATTTATTCATTGTTTTACAGTTAACTTTAGTATGTCAATTATACAAGAACCCCTTTGATGTAGCATTCCATAACCCCACATGACCGTATCCATCCTAGACTTTCCTGCTAGGATCGATACGCCTATGATATCGGGGAACTACTATCAACTTACATGGGTTGATATTCACCGTAATGGACTGAAGATTTTTTTTAAGAATATCAATGGGTCTTAGAAGTTTAAACTTTGCCTTTAAAACGCTTAAAATATCGTTGAAAAGCCGGACATTTTTCTGCTTAATGAACGATTATCGAAGTTTCGTGAACATGTTTTTCAGTGTTTAATAAACTTCCTGTGTACAACTGGATAAAAGTCAAGGTAAAATATGAACAATCACAAAAAGTGTGTTCTAAACATCCTATCACTTAAATGGAAAGGTGCAAAACAATATCCCGGTTTCACACACTGAAAATAACGTACCGTAGGACTTCAAATAATTCCTTTTTTTAGGATGTCTTTATGTGTGCATGTATTTTGTTTGTACACTAATGTATTCGAAAATTCTTATTTCAGCGCAGCTTTTTGCGTTAGGTAACACTGTTCAGCTTACGGAATGGTGAAGGAGTCGTTAAAATTCAGTAAACATGTTATATAAAATATTCCTATTGTTGACAAGTTATTAGGAATGATTATTTTATACACTAAGAAATGAAATCTTTATGTTTTACGTCCCACGCTTATGCCGGTTAGGCTAAAGGAGACGGTGATTATGAGAGATGAGTGAAATGGTGGAATGAAGAAAGTGGGAGGAAACGGGAGAACCCCGAGAAAACCCACGAGCACGGTGTTTGTCCATCACAAAGTTCACTTGGCGGGGGCTGGGATCGAACCCGGGACCCCAAGCACCAGAGGTGAACGCTCTACCACTGAGCCACCGCGCCCCCTTTATACACTAAGACTAAACGATCACTACATTAGGGACCTTATCTAAGAGCGTGTTCATTCTGGGTAATCAAAGCATTCATACGCTTATGAATAGATTCCTCAAGGTATACTCCTTGTATTCTGCAGGTTCAGTCCAAGCCATCCTGCAAGTGGTGCACATTTGGACGATGTGCAGCACATTGCACAGAACATCACAGCATGTTCCATACATGCGTAATAGGGTTAAGTCGGGCAATTTTGGATATCAGGGCAGTATTGAAAACTCATTTTAATGTTCCTCCAACCATTATGTAAAAAACGCAGCCCGATGACACCTTCCGTTCTCCTGCTAGAATATGGCGGTGCTCTCTTGGACTTGGAGGTATGGGCCATGAAAATTTAATCGAGTAAGAAATACTTGTGCGTCGCTTCCAAGACCCAGACAATAAACAGCACCGCCACCGTCCTATTGAATTACCATGCTGCAACCCGGAGACGTATACTCATGCAGTTTCCAACAATATCATCGACATGGTTCAGTGAAAAGCGGGACTTACCACTGCAGATAACCTTTCATTGATCCATAGTCTAATGATCCCTTTGCTTTTGTTCATGTCAGCCGTATGTTATTTCTGTGTTATTGTAATAGTGTTGGTCTACGGCTATGTTACCCTAACCGATGTAAGGTACGTCACATGGTCATGGTTGAAATTTGTTGTAGGATTTATTGGCCCATATTGTACTGGTGCGTCAATTCCTCCATTGACATACGCCTGTGGTGAGATACCATAGTGCTATTCGTTGTTCATTTTCTGCCCACCGCACGTACCTGATCCAAGTGTGATCGCTTGGCGGATGACTGACCGTCATGAGCACTGTTGGTAAAACCTTGACACTGTAGCGCTTTAACATCACACAAGTAGGACTGTCTCAGGTGTACTGGCAGCAGTCATTTGTGCCCCAACAGTTTGCGCTAGTCAAAATTTACTCACATAATTTTGTTTGCACATAACGGGCATCAGCTGCGTGCTATTATGTTCGGTAGCCGTGCGCGTCTTCTTTGTTACCTGCTCATGACGTGGAAGTTACGTGTTATCGATATTTGATGGCGGTTATTCCTATTGTAATGATCGTTCTGTCCATATCAAATCTAGCTGTTAAGAAAGGTTGCTTTTAGTAACTAATTAGCAATGTCAATTAGTTGTGGCCTTCAGGAAAATAAGGGTCAGGCCGGAGAAGAATAGAGGGCAAGGATGTGGAAAGCCAGCGGCTCTGGCCTTACAGAAGTGCCGTCCCGGCATTCGCCTGTTAAGACTGAAAAATATTACGGAGATCTTCAGTTTCGATGACTGGCTAGAACAAGGTTCGTGCTCACGTTCGACCTATCCAATGCTATTTGGCAGGCAGGCAAGTTGCCCCCACCCGTCCGGCCAGGGAACAGATTGTCAATATTAATTATATAAAAATTAAACCGATTTCAAAGAGCGTGATAAAAATAGCAGAGTAATATTTTCCTAAAGCTTCGACTTACACTATCACATGCTAATACTTATAGCTGACCTTTTAGGTCAATGGAAATCAAAGCTACCTAATTTATTTAATGAATGTAAGATTTCTGCCAACTTCAAAAGTCAGATTTATTTAGTAAACAGGAGGTACTATTAGTCAAAGCTTTTAAAACTATTACTTTCCACTCCACTTACAAAAAATATTGCTTTTATCACATTTTAGGTCGGTTTATTTTTTTGCTATTTTCTGCTTTTAGTTTTCCCGTGGGAGGAAAATTTTAAATCTAACCAAACAGCAAGTTTAAAAACAAGTCATGAAGCCGAGGGTACCAAGCGGGACATATTCCAATACAGTTAATTGTTTGAAGAGTGAGATCATGAAAATTGGGGCTGAAGAAAGGAAGGAAAACCCAAACAAGCATCAGAAGAGAGTAGCAGTGGAAGATACCCTAAACCCGGATGAGAACAAGGCTGAAGAAGGGAAGAAAAATCCAAATAAGCATCAGAAGAAAGTAGCTGTGGAAGATACCCTAGAAACCGGATGTTAATAAGGCTGAATAAGGAAAGGAGAATCCAAACAACAAGAAGAAGAAACTAGCAGTGGAAGATACCCTTAAAGTCGGACGAGAAGAAGGCTGAAGAAGGGAAGAAAACCCCCAACAAGTATCAGAAGAGAGTAACAGTAGAATATACCCTAAACCCGGATGAGGAAAAGGCTGAAGAAGTGAAGAAAAACCCAAACAAGTATCAGGAGACAGTAGCAGTGAAGGAGACTTTAAACCACATTGAGGAAAAGAATGAAGAAGGGAAGGAAAACCCAAACAAGCTTCAGGAGACAGTAGCAGTGGAAGAGACACTAAACCAGGATGAGGAGTGGACTGAAGAAGGGAAGGAAAACCCAAACAAGCATCAGAAGAAAGTAGCTGTAGAAGATATGCTAGAAACCGGATGTTAACAAGGCTGAAGAAGGAAAGGAAAACCCAAACCAGCTTCAGAAGAGAGTAGCAGTGGAAGATACCCTATACCCGGATGAGAAGAAGACTGAAGAAGGGAAGAAAAACCCAAACAAACATCAGGAGACAGCAGTAGAGGGAGAGACCCTAAACCCGAATGAAGAGGGAACTTTAGAAAAGAATCGAGAAAGAGATGAATATTATTTCGCTGAGAAACGGAACTTGAGAAAAAGAACAAATTTGGGACTGAGCTATTTAGACTATTTCTCTGACGATGATATCATATTTAACCAGGCTTGTCCTTCCGAAAACTCAATAGATTGGTTGGACAAAACACCAACCACATCAGATGAATATACCTAGGTATATTATATGTTAAGAGAAAAAGGGTTTCAGGAAATTCAGCTGGATAGTCGAATTCAGGTGATGGTTGCAATGAGGAAAGCGGTGCTAGGAAGCGGAGGAAGATTACTTTTACACCAGAAAATAACATCGTAGGGGAAAAGAGATTGAGAATTAAAAAGAAACCTATTCACAAAAAATGATTAAAGCAAAGTGGCCAAGCTTACAACAGAAACAGGCAAGAAAGAATGGAGAAGAAACAAATACTGTACAACCAAACAAATGCAAGTCTTGCCCAAATAAATGTTCCGATATTACGGAAGAGAGGCGCCAATCCTTATTTAGACACTTTTGGTCTTTAAAACCGAATGATCAAAGGAATTGGATCTTAAGAGCAACCAGACAAGTTCCAGTGAAAAGAAGGAGGATTCATGGTAAGAGCCCACAGGCATCATCTTTTTAGTATTTTATTAACGAAGGTGAAGGCTATAGAAGAGTTTATCTTCAATTCTTGCTCTCAACATTAGATACCTCACAAATAGTCTGGAGGAAATCCACCGAAACTAAAAATTTCAGTATGTCTAATGTTTCTCGGTGGCTTTTACCTAATTTGAGGGTGCTGAATCTGAATCTGCCGGGTGTACAAATGTACACCTTGAGCGTTTTGAGTAATTCAAGATGGCGGCCAAAATGGCGGCTGTAAAATTGATAGGAATATTTTTGTATATTTTATCAAGATGGGTATCAAATTATATGTTTTTTTGGGTTGCAGATTCTAATAATAATGTCAAAAATGTTATGAAATTGATACAAATCGAGATATTCAATATGGCACCCAATATGGCGGCCGTAAAATTGTCAAGAATATTTTTGGAGTATTGTATCGACATGGGTATCGAATTATATGTTTTTTGGGTTGCAGATTTCAATAGTTACTTCAAAAATCTTATGAAATTGATAGAAATCAATATATTCAATATGGAATATTCAGATTCGCGACCCTCGAGTTAGGTACATACTTAGAACAATATCTGATACACTGAAATATTGTATTGGGTGTTGATGTTTTCTCCGTTACTGCAACTCACCTTGTTTGCGCTTCAGAACATTTTTCCACATTTTGGGCTTCTCTACATTTTTATTTACAAAACCATTCCTTTCTGTGTGCAAAAGAAAACAAACAACATAAGCTTAGGTTTGAAGATTTTCTTATATTTTTTTTCCTGGACGTTTTCTTAATCAAGAATTATGTTGCTGGCCACATTAATACGAAATATGTACATTTACAATACAAAATGCTGATGTTTCTATGTTACTCCGCAACAAAATAATAAATATCACAGATCAGTCACTTGTCAGTCTTCGTCAGAAGAGTATCCAAGTTTTCGTGTTCTAGATTCCTAGTATTTTGACGTGTGAAGATATTCTGGCAACGTTTAGAGGCTTCACAATTGCAGAAGTCAGTGTAGCTATTATGATTTGCCACACAGCCACAACGTTCTTTACACATGTTTTCAGAAGAACAGCCGCAACTCACCATCTTCAAGATGTCCTTCGGTGCCATCACAGTTCCCGGCGGTACAGTAACTGGTTTCAATGTTTTGTTCAGCTCATCACGATACCACCCAAAATGTGTCGGATCCAGTGTCTGGTGGGTCTGGTTTATCTGCTTGTTTCCAAATACAAGTCTGGAAATGATCTCTTTTTACATTTTCAGAGAACGTCTCTAGTTGTTGGCAAGCTCTTCAATTTCGGCATATCTACGGCAGTCTTCTTTGACAATTTCTTCAGCCAGACATTTCTTCTGACATCAGACATTGTAGGGCCAGTTATCCTACTACCATAGCAAGAAGCTGTAAACTCAGTTGCCTCCTGAATCACATCTTCAAGTAGTGATGTCTTATTTCCAAGCTTTTGAAGCTCCTTATCACTTTGTAGTACTTTCATTGCCTTCTGCTTTCCAATGCCATAAAGAGTAGGAACTGTATCGCAGCCAGAAAGTGAATGAAGTGCTAGTAAGTTTGAAACAATATCACGGTGTTTGGACACAGACAATCCAATGTCAATAACTCCTCTCTGACTTTGAGTTGCCTCCATAAAAATGTTACAAGTAAGTTTTTGTGTGTGGTGCATCAGGAGGATAAGAATATCCGTGTCACCACTAATTACATTTATTGTACAATTTCTGGCCAGCTGATTACCTATCATCACTACTTGTGTGATAATTATGACATCAGGCTCTTCGTGAGTGTTTTTCATATCTGGACGTTCCTTGATACAATCAGCAGTTATTTCTGTTGTAACGTCTTCCGGTCCCGTGATGAATAGGCTTTTGGTGGAATCTGATGGCAACTCTACTGTCATTAGGTACTTGCAGATCAGCTGCACTAGCTGTACCTTATTCTTCGTAACATTAAGCACAACTTGTTGGGAGGGCAAGGACGTGTTGAAAGACAATTTATGATACCTGCTACATGTTGATCCTGTTCTGACGCTTCTTATTCCTCCTTTGGTGTTGTACTCCTTGTATTTGTCAAATATCAGGTACACGTTGCATTTATTCAATTTTTCAAGCACATATGACCGATACAATTTTATGAAGTCAAGAACAGTTGTTAGATGGCCAGTTGATCACCCACAAAACAGCACACCCAAGTATGATAGCATCTTCGTGCTTGTACGATCTCATAGACTTCTCTACCTGTAATATTTGTTTCAGTTTTGACTTACTTTTGCAGAACCTGGAAGTCCTATATTCATCAAAAAAAGATGTGGGGACAGCGGCAAGCTCATATGAAATCACTCCTTTAGCATCAATATCTCTTGTAGATGCGAGACACATTGCACGCGTGTACAAGAGTTCTGTGTCAATGACACCAATATTAGCTGTTCTTTTGACGTCATCGTAGGAAACATTACGAACCGTTGTTGAGATTGGATCGTGAAAACCAGTTGATAGATTTTCTTCGTAAGAACACAACGCCTTCTCACCTATCTCAACAGCATTATCAACATTCACTTTCTGGGAACAAATTTTCCCTGTCTCAATATTCACAATAGTTTTTGGGTGATCATCGGTCTTCAGAGGATCTATACAATAAGACAGCTTCTCCTTTAACTTAATTCGGTCTGCAGCATCTCCTTTTACTCGAGATGACATTTTTTCCTTATGCTCAGTTATTTCCATATCTCGTCCAGCATCTCTCATGACATACATATCATTTACTAAACGACTGCAGGTGTGAAGGCTGAAAGCCCATCGCTTCACTACTGATGGATCTAGTGTAAGTTCGATTATTCCCCCTGGTCTATGGACATAACGCATAAATGTATTCTCAAAGAACATGTCTGACCATATAGCATTCCAGATACCTGGTTTGTGACGCAGAACATGTTCGCCTTTCATAAATCATTCTTGTATTTCACTTGGAAGTCGCTTCACTGACCGCAGATAAAGAAGACCATATCTAGCGTGTATCAAATATTGTTCTAATTTAAACATAAAATTTCAGTGTATCAGATATTGTTCTAAGTATGTACGTAACTCGAGGGTCGCGAATCTGAATATTCCATATTAAATATATTGATTTCTATCAATTTCATAAGATTTTTGAAGTAACTATTGAAATCTGCAACCCAAAAAACATATAATTCGATACCCATGTCGATACAATACTCCGAAAATATTCTTGACAATTTTACGGCCGCCATATTGGGTGCCATATTGAATATCTCGATTTGTATCAATTTCATAACATTTTTGACATTATTATTAGAATCTGTAACCCAAAAAACATATAATTTGATACCCATCTTGATAAAATATACAAAAATATTCCTATCAATTTTACAGCCGCCAATTTGGCCGCCATCTTGAATTACCCAAAACGCTCAAGGTGTACATTTGTACACCCGGCAGATTCAGATTCAGCACCCTCAAATGAGGTAAAAACCGTTGAAAAACATTAGACATACTGAAATTTTTGGTTTGGTCGGAAAGTAGGGTTTTTCTTCCAGACTATCACCATGTGGAGCGCGCAAAACCAGCACAAAGCTGAGGAGCTCAATCAGTCTACAGAGAAAAGAATATCCCTTTCAGCAGATACCCTTACAATTGTGAATGCAGAACACACTGCTTATAAACGTTGTGATTTCCAATATACTCAACAAATGGCAATTGAGTACTTGACAACTTATCATTCAGACACTCACAAATGTACTTGACAACTTATCATTCAGACACTCACAAATGTGCTTGTAGCTAATTTGTGTACTTAAATCCTTTGATTTTTGACAACTGAAAGTAGTATTCACAATTGTGAGGGTATCTGCTGAAAGGGATATATTACACTCAGTTTGTAATTTTGGAATGCTGGAGAATTTTCGGTAATCACTTTTCTATTTTCATAAGCTGGCACTGCGTAATAGAATACAATATCAAATTCTGAAGTCATCATGCGAAAACTTTAAGGCTGAGGAAAATTTCGGAGAAATTTGTTTAAAAAACCTCTGTAAATTTCCTTTTCTGGAAATATTTTCTTCGTCCTTGTAACTAAGGTGCCTTCTAATACCCAGCGCGCCTAATTTTGATATACAGAACCCCAGATTTGATTCCCGGTGGAAGATCATTGAATGAATTACGATGGTTTGGATTTCACCTTAAACTAAGTCACGGTTATTCAGCCTCGACCCTAAAAGAAACCTTGTAATCAAACCAATTGAACAGCACACTCATTACTAAACATCTAATCTTAGGTTTGGTTTCCAGGCCAATGGGGTCCTACCAGCCCCGTGACAACTGAGAAGCACTGTGAGTAAAGGAGAAGAGAACACTGGTTAGAAAAAAATAAAGTAAATAGAACAAATGGGAAAGCTCAAAACAAAGATTATGATAAACTTCAATATTCCCCTTTTACACTATGATTAATAAGTAACTGTACAGTTTTCAATAGCGTATCTTCCTTCCTTTCTAACTTTTCCCTCTCTTTACCGAAATAAATTTGCATAAAGGTTTTCGCAACCTACGATAAAAGCTTTCGATCAATTATTTGGAAAATTTACTGCATTCTTTTTTCCCAAATTGGCAGATAATACTGTAAAGTGTCGTTTGTTATCTGCCCAATAAGAATGTTAATTATCCTACCTATTCTGATGGTGAGCGGATGAATATATTGCTGGAATATTTATATTATGTTCTTCTCATCCTTCGCATCAACAAGAACAAGACTAGCTCTTTTCTTATAATTAGTCAATTTTATTGTTATCTTTTTCCATCAGGCCCACTGACAGGGATACTACATTGCGGACAGGATAAGTGAAGAGGGAATTTAATCAGGAGAAAGTATAAATATAACCTGTCATTGCTTTTACCCCATCTTAAGATTTTTTTTTTTTTTTTTTTTTTTTTTATGACGAACATGGTGTTGTTTGAAGAGAAAGTATTCTTCGACTTGATATATGCATGCTATATACCTCACGTATTTAAAATAGAAAGGTGAGTAATTGTAGCTGTCTCTCTCGTTTCTTCAGGCTTAGTTGGTAGTTTCTCACCTGTCGTCCCTATTTCATGAATGTGGTGAATGACATATGTCTGTATCATATCAGATCAAGCAATAACATACTTTCGCTTAGTATCACACTGCTTAATTTCCATAATGACGCTATCTATTTGGATGTTTGCAGTGAATGAACAGAATACATTCGGTAATAACTGCTCCCCATACTATAGTACTGTGAGAACATTATTAGTGGGATAATGAGGAATCAACGAACAAACTAAGCATGTTTTATATTGGATCAGCAACACAATCTTCTTGATTTTCAAATTTATTCGTACATCCAAATTATTCTGGAATTATTTCATCAATCAGAATTTTTGTATTGTATAATATATCCTTTAGTAGCACATGGAAATACTGTCTGGTGTTTTCTTACTTAATCTGAAAAGTAATACTTTTTCCAGATGTGTACTGAAAGTAGACACGAATTCTTTAGCCTTCGATGTTAAGTCATTACCGACATTAAATCACTGAGTTGGTAATTTCACAATAATGGACCTTGGAATCAGGACATTGTAATATTGTACGACAATAATGTTGACAATATTCCAGGTTATATTTGAATGAATGCTACAATAATATAATTTTTCCTCACACTCATTTGGCGTAGGGTTCTTCAAGCCACAGTTATAAAACCATGAGTTCAAATAACTGTGTACCGTACTCAAACCCACGGCAAATACGTCTTTCTTTGAAACAAATTTTATAGGTGATTTAGGAAATTTTGATAATTTTGTTATGTACAACAATGTAACAAGTAGGATTAGGATTTCTGGGCTTTCGGCATCTAAGGTCATTTAGCCCTTCACGATTTGAGGGATGACGTCCCTCGGCGAGCACACAATCCGGGGAAAGGGAAGGAAGAAAGGATTGGGGAAGGAAGAAAGCGGCCTATGACCTATGGACCTATGAGTGGGGTACCACCCCGGCATTTGCCTGGTGCGAATGAGGAAAATCCAGGAAAACCTCATTCAGGGTGGCTGCCCTGAAAAAGCTGTTACACTTTTTCGACCGAGTGACCCTACCGGAAATGTAACAAGTTTTGTGCAAGGTAGACACAAATTCTTTAGAACCAAGCTAGTATTCAGATTTAACAGCAAGTCCAATGATGTTCGATTTAAAATATAGTAATAGTTATGATATTAAATTGAGTAGAATAGGCTCAAAGATTATTGACGTTTATTCCAAAGCGGATTATGTAGTGACTTATACATCTGAAACAGACACACAAACGAAAGCTGTGTTCCATGGTTTTAAACTTAAGTCATCAAATTAAGACAGCGCTCTAGTCTTTTGCACCTTTGGTATTTCGTTGACTCACAAGAGTCCACCTTCAGTCCACATGATATAGAGCATTTATATCGTTAAATAAGATGAAGTGCTTTATAACCAGAGGTACTTTGGCAACTTTCTTATCATCTCGTTTTTTGCAAATTTTCAATAACATCTTTCAGTGGATTTTCTCCATTTGATATTCTGAACAAAATGAGTAGAAAAGGGATGCCATTCGCATATATGCATCCGTACTTCTTTCTATATAAACGTAAACATTTTCGAAGTTAAGAGGGTGGGAATTTTTGTTAAGACGGCAATAATTTTCTTGTTACTAAGTTATCTAAATCGGCAATCTACTATTGAGATACTTACATCATTATGTAAATACTTATATTTAATTAAATATGAAGTTATCAAACTGACACACAATCATAGTCAACGTCTTGCAAATAAAATCAGAAAAATAAACACACTGCTGTACAAGACTGCATTTATTTAATATAAAAACACATTTACAAGTGACGTTTCGATCTTCTAGCCAAGATCCTCATCAGACGTACACTGAGTGATACAAAAAACTACTCAAGTATATATACACACAATTCATCTCCCTATCTGCTCTCTCACTGGCCCGTTCAAACAGCCAATAAGAAACGTAGAAATCTATCTGAACTGACCAATGGGACAACATAACATTCTACCAGAAAGAAACAACAAGGAGCAAGCAACCATTGAATACATTAATTCATATACATTTTTCTCCAGTCTTTATTAATGCTGATACCTTTGGTCCAATTCATTAAGTTTACATCCCCTTCCTTTTCTATCCACCAAGCCTTTTTCCACTTTCTCGGCCACAATCTTTTTTCCCGTTCCAGCACAATAACTTCTTCCCAGTTCACATCATGTCCTTTTTCGTTTACATGTTTAAAGATCGCGTTAGTTTAGAATGTGTAGATTTGGCATCTATTTTTGTAAGAGACTGGTTAGTGCAATATTTAAGAGAATGGGAAATGTGTTTTAGTGGCAAAGTAGAACAAAAACTTAAAAAGAAATTAATAGCGTTGGGCATAAGCGAGGAGAAGACCAAAGAAAGGATAGTGGTGATAGGGGAAGTGCAAGTGTCAGAAGAAGAGAAATCTTATCTTTCATTGTATTGTAAATTTAAAGTGAAAGACGGAACGAGCAGGGTCGATGACATAGTCTATTCTATAGAAGAAGCGTTGAACGAAGTTAAAGAAGAAGAGGACAGAGATAGGTTAAGAAGGAAGGCAATGGTTTTGGTAAAGAAAGAAATCCACAGAAGATCTTCGAATTTGACAAAAGAAGAAAGAAGAGGATATGATAGCATTAGGAAAAGGAAGGACATAGTGGTAGCTGACAAAGGAGAGGCGACAGTGGTAATGAATAAAGCGTGGTATGAGGACTAGGTGAAGGATTTGGTGGATGGACAATATGAATTAGTTGACAAGAAGAAATTTAAGAAGAATGTAAAAGGAAGGGACTTAAGAAATGAATGAATGAAGATGGAAGAGAACCAGTGTTAAAGGGTTTTCCAAAAATACACAAAAAGGAAGTAAAGCTTAGGCCAGTTATGGACTGTAGGAATAATTATTTGGAACCGCTAGAAAGTGAATTGAAACCAGTGTTAGAGTGGGTAAGAGACAGACAAAAGACTTTGGCAGTTAAAGACTATAGAGAAGTAATAAACTACACCAGTAATGCTAAAATTAATAATGATTGTATTTTGTTTAGTTTAGATGTTAAAGCCATGTTCCCTAGTCTAAAGAGAAGTGCTATACTTGATACGATTAAGAGAGTTATGGGGGAGAATGTGTTAAAGGCTGGAAATGGGAGAAAGTTAGCCTCAAGCCCTCAACTTAATATGGGAGTTTGGTTTTTGGAAAGTTAAGAATGACATATATAAGATTAAGGATAGTTTAAGTATAGGATCTAAGATAAGTCCGGTATTGTCTGATATCATTATGAATGTGTGGGAGAAGGATGTGATAGAAAAGGGGAAAGAAAAGATGCGATTTTTATATAGATACGTTGATGATTGTTTTGGGAAGGATCACAAGAAGAGTTGATAGAGTTGGTTGATAGTATTGAAGATAAGAAGAAGGGAATAGAATTAGAACTAGAGACGGAGTAGGGAGGTGTATTATGTTATCTTGACATTTTAATGAGTAAGGAAGGGACGAGCATTAAGACTCAATGGTATCAAAAAGAATGTAGTGCTGGTATTTATTGTAATAAGAAAAGTAATGTAGATAGAAGCACAAAAGTTAATTTCATAAGAAATATGTTAGAAAGAATTACCAAAATTTGTAACAAAAATGTAGAAGAGAATGTGGAAATCTTTAAAGGACAGCTGTATGAGAATGGTTATAGTAAAAGGGATATCGTTAAAGCATCTGTGGTCTCTGGTAAAGGTAAAAGTGGGGAGGATAATGAGGGGATATGGAAAGGCATTGTAGGGCTAGGAGAAGACACCGAGATTTTAAAAAAGATGTGAAGAAAGCAAGGGGTCAAGGTGTATAGAAAAGGTAGCAGAACGTTGTTGGATATGGTCAAAAGCAAAGGGAAGAAAAAAGAAAAAAGAGATCAGAAAGGTGTCATTTATTGTATAAATTGTAAGGATTGTGATATGAAATATATTGGGGAGACGGGGAAATTATTGAAAGAATTAAACAACATAAGAGTGATGTGAAATATGGCAGAGAAACTAACGCAATCTTTAAACATGTAAAAGAAAAAGGACATGATGTAAACTCGGAAGAAGTTATTGTGCTGGAACGGGAAAAAAGATTGTGGCCGAGAAAGTGGAAAGAGGCCTGGTGGATAGAAAAGGAAGGGGATGTAAACCTAATGAATTGGACCAAAGGTATCAGCATTAATAAAGAATAGAGAAATATTATTGATAAATACAGAAAAATTTATGAATTAATATATTCAATGGTTGCTTGCTCCTTGTTGTTTCTTTCTGGTAGAATGTTATGTTGTCTCATTGGTCAGTTCAGATAGATTTCCACGCTTCTTATTGGCTGTTTGAACGGGCCAATGAGAAAGCAGATAGGGAGATGAATTGTGTGTATATACTTGAGTAGTTTTTTGTATCACTCAGTGTACGTCTGATGAGGATCTTGGCTAGAAGATCGAAACGTCACGTGTAAATGTGTTTTTATATTATTTGGTCTAGGAATTAATTCGTGCGGTTTTACAAAAGATGACGTAACTAGCTTATTGTCCCATAGTTTCGTTGATCCAAACATGCGTTGAAAACTACTGTCATTGAGCATCTTGTTTAGTATATGTCAGTTGCTTGAAGCGGAAACAACAACATTTTTTCTTCAACTGAAAATGGCGCATTTTGTGCCTGATAAAGTGTTTCTGCGGGGAGTTATTGTTCATTGCTTTAACATGAAGAAAAGTGCTACCGCAAGTCATCATATTTTAGTGGAAGTGTTTGGTGACCATGCTCTAGCTGAGCGAACGTGTCAGAAGTGGTTTGCACGGTTTAAAGGTGGTGATTTCAGCTTGGAAGACCAAAAGCAATTTGGACAGCCAAAAGAATTTGAAGATGAAGAATTGAGAGCATTGCTTGATCAGGATTCGTGTCAAACGCAGGACGAACTTGCAGAAGCATGTGGAGTTGAGCAAACAACAGTTTCCAAACGTCTCAAAGCCATAGGAATGATTCAAAAGATGTCTTATTGGGTTTCACATGAATTGAAAAGAAAGACGTTGAAAGAAGAAAAACCGTTTGCGAATTGCTGCTTCAAAGACAGAAAAGGAAGGGATTTTTGCATCGAATTGTAACTGGTGATGAGAAGTGGATTCATTACGAGAATCCTAAACAAAAAAAGGCCTGGGTGAAGCAAGGTGAACCAGGTCCTTCACAACCGAAACGAGATATTCATTGTGCAAAGGTTATGCTGTATATATGGTGGGATTTGAAACGTGTGGTGTACTATGAACTTCTGAAACTTGGTGAAACTATTAATGGACACCGCTATCGACAACAATTAATGCGTTTGAAGCAAGCTCTGGCCTGAAAACGACCAGAATGGAATAACAGGCATAATAAACTTATTTATCAAGATGATAACGCTCGACCACATGTCGCAAAACCGGTCAAAACCTATTTGGAAAATGTCGGATGGAAAGTGTTACTCCACCCGCGATATTCACCAGACACTGCTCCGTCTGACTACTACTTGATCGATTGCATGAATAACGATTTGATTGGACAGCGGTTCACTTCTTCAGAAAATATCGAAAAATGGATCTTTGATTAGATTGCGTCAAAAGATGAGGAATTCTTTTGACACGGAATCCGTAAATTGCCTGAAAGGTGGGAGAAAGTAGTGGCTAGCGATGGACAATATTTTTGTTAACGTATTCATTTACTTTGTTTTTGAAATAAAGCTTCAATTTTTATTAAAAACCGCACGAATTAATTCCTAGACCAAATAAATAAGTGCAGTCTAGTTTAGCAGTGTGTTTATTTTTTGAAGTTATCAAAGTAAGCATGTTTTGAAGGAAGACTGGTTACATTATTATGACAAGATGTGCGTGTTTTTTATATTGGCCTATTGTCACTGTTATATTCTTTGACCTTATGTTTCAGACAAGAAGTAGAACGTCTTAAAGAAAACTTGACATCCCAAGCCGAACAGCTTCAGAAGTTGTTAGAAAATGAAAAACAAGAAGCAGCCACTTTAGAATCCGAATTGAAATCTCAGCAAGAAGCAAGCGATAATCTCAGAAAGAAAACCAATGATATTCAAGAAATTTTAAAGGAACGTAACAAACAGATAAAAGAGCTGGAAAAAGAGGTAAGAATTATGTAAATACGTTGCATTTTATTTTCACGTTTTGAAAAATTACTGTAATTAATAATGTAACCAATATTTTAATGGTAATTAGTATAGTGAAGAAAAAAGTGAAGAGAAACCGTATAACTCAGAAACTACTCGACTCTCAGTAATGCAATTTTAACCACTTATTACTGCATAACTATCGTCTATTTTGTGCAAATTTTGAATTCTTCACTTCTGTCCTTCCTGAGATATTTATTTGATGGTGAAAATACACGATTTTTGAAAATTCGCAATGTTTAAAAATTTCCAAAAAAAGTCAAGTATATAGTTCTCAGATCTGAAACTTGTTTAGGACGTTGTCTATTATTTAGTCTCTATGCAGAAAAAGAATTGAAGGTGACTCTCATTTATTTCGTTTCAAAATGTACATTCCAAAATTGCAATTTCTAGGTTCCAACCTCAATGTTCAGAGCTTCTTTTCTCGACGTTCTGAAGCACGTCTCAATGTGTACAGAACACAGACTATTGTCCATTAGATTATTTTTCATATGGTTTTAGTTTGAACTCGTTATCTTTAAAACCTAAAAAATATATGATGCTAAATAACCACAAAAGTGAGTATATTTCTTTATTTCTGGTTTAAGGACTGAAAAACATTGATATTAAAAATTGTCAGTTCAAATCTACTTATTTTTATTATTTGAAGATTTTTGTTCAATATTGTAATTGAATTTCTAAATTTAATCATATTTATAAAGTTTCATATATTTCAAAGCATTATGATAATATGTGGATTATGGTCTCATCCCTTAATGTTTTAACCGTACAAAATTAGTTAATAATGTCAGCAAATCTCCAGCATAACGATATGCTTGGATTTCATTGTTTCTGTTCTTAAATGGAATTAATTTCCCATAACATTCATTCTCTGATACTTTAAATAAATTTGAAGTAGATGTATAGTTTGCAAGCTTTCTTTTATTTTTTACCTCTAATATTAAATGAACATTAATTGTACTGTTTCAGTGTACAATGGCACCTTCCTCAACAGCAAATAAATATTAATCAAGTACAATATTTCAACGAGTAAAAATCATAATGGGAGGAGCATACTGAAAGTTGTGAGCAACATTTTTTCACAACCGTAATCTTTATTTGTAAGTGAAACCAAATATATCATCTCAATCTACAGACCTTTCTTTCACTTTTCCACATAGTCTCCGCTTTTTTGCACGCATCTTTCCCATCGTCCTGCAAGTTTGAAAATACTCTTACGGTAGAATTCTGTTCCAGCTGCCCGTAGACAATGACGCACTACTTGCCGAATATCCTCCAGTGTCTCGTAGCAATGGCCTCGCATCTGTTCCTTCACAAAACCGAAAAGATGGTAGTCGTAGGGTGCCATCTCGAGGCTGTAGGGAGGTTGTGGAAGTGTTTTCCCACCCGAATATCCTGACCTACTTCATAGTGGCACGTACAGTATGCGAAGGAGCATCTTCCTGCTAAAGGATCTTCTTTCCAGGATGTTTATCACGCAAGGCACGACAGAGCTTCAAAAGTGTCTGGATGTAGCGGGAAGAATTTATGATTTGTCCAGGCCAGAAGAAAGTCAACCAGAATGCAATCCTGTGCATCCCGGAAGACGCTCCTCATAACTTTCCCTACAGATTGCACTGCCTTTGCTTTCTTCTTCGGTGTCGAATTCAAGTGGAGCCATTCCATACTTTGTCGTTTTATTTTAGGTTCATAATGATGGAACCAGCTTTAATCTCCAGTCACGATACTCGTCAAAAATTCATCACCTTCATGTCGAAATCTTTGAAGAAAGGTTTGGGCAATGGTTAGTCTCTAACGTTTGTGGCTCTTGATTAATAAAAGTGGGATCCAACGGGCACAAACCTTCCGATAACCTAAGCTGTGAATCATTTCTTGCACTGCATTATGTTCAACACCAAGTTTTGCAGCGTTTTCATTCACAGTGATATGCCTATCTACCCTAATAAGCTCATCAACCCTTACCTTGTTGCATTCCATGGAGGCAGTTCGAGAGCGCCTGATGCGAGGCTCATTTTCGATACCCATGTTTCCATCCTTAAAATGTTTCACCCTCCTCCTAACACTGCTGGCACTCATGCACACATCTCCATAGGCACGCCACAGCCTGCAGTGAATTTCAGAAGCAGATTGATCCTCTTTAACAAGGAATTCAATCAAAGCACGCTGTCAAAACGAAACATCGCTGAACGCCAGTTTGGAAATCCTACCTCTGGGCACGTGCTAGCAACAAATAACGTCAACGTCTGTAAAGAAAGAATCAAAGGTCTGTAGTCGTCTGTATTTGGTTTCACTTACAACTAAGGATTACGGTTGTAAAACATGTTGCTCACGATTTTCAGTATGCCCCTTGTACATTGTTTAAGTTAGAACACTATTAGCATTTGAAAGAAGAGAGATACATGCTTAATCCACTTAGTCTCAATACAGAATAAACTCTCGGAGGAAGAACTGGAATTAAACGAAGTCTTTAATGTATCACAGTTGTTCCTTTTAGGATAATGTAGACGGATGATTAATGAATGCTAGTTATTATTACATAATTCGTAGAATGAAAGTGTAGGAGAAGCGGAAAATCCCAGACAAAATTTACGGATATGATGTTGTTCATTACAAACTTTCAAACTTTCATTACAAACTTACAAAATTTTTAAAGCAAATCTAACAATATAGTTATTATTCAAATTTACAAAATTATGCACTTATTTAGGTTTAAATTTATGAGATTAACCTCCAATTCAATTCAATTCTTACAATTAACTTGATTTCCAGTTTTGAAATTTGCACAAAAGTTAATTATTCCACACCATCTTTTACAATTTGAATACTGAAAGTGAATTAATCCCCGTCAAGTATAATGTGATTTTAATTTCTGGAGAAAATGATATTTATCAAATAAAGTAGGTTTAACTAAACGAACAAATACTCGCTTACTACTACTTTAATAAAGCAAATTACTACGCCACTTTTTCCTTTTAAATTCACTGTTATTTAATTTATTTTTAAATACATTCAAACTATTTAACACAACTGACTTTAATTCATTCTCTTAATTTGTTCCAAAAATTGCGATATTTAAAATAAAAATAAAATCTACGCATGTAGAACTTATAAAGGGCAGTTAAATTGCTTCAAACCAGGAAGAGAACGACAAATTGTCGTATAGTAATATTTCTACAACACTTTTCTATAAAAAAAAAATCTTTACTGGTTACAAATGGTAAGTGTTCGTCTTTTTTTAGTAGATGATTGGTTTTTAGAAGTAGTGTCTTAGTTTTGCACAAACTTAAAGAAACGAATAGCTGAATATTGCATTGCTTGTCAATAAAAATTTAGTTGAAACAAGAATTCTGATAAAATTTGAAGAATAAAATTTTCATTTGTAATTATTGAAGTTGAGAGTGTTTGTATCTATTTGGTGTTTTTCTTTTTAATTCGTTGAATAGCTATAAGTCATAGCATGAGCATTCGTGGAATTTAATTAAAATTTCAGTTAACATCATTGAAAGTAATTTTACATTTGTCACACGAGAAAAACGTTCATTACTAACAGTAAAATATTTGGTGAAACCTTAGAAAATTTCAGTATTCAAATTTTGAGAGAATGTACACATTTATTAAATTGTAAATTTCTAGTTAGACCTTGTTATATGTTATTCCTATTGAGACCATTAAAATCAGCAGTTTTTAAGATCTAATTTGATTTCCATCCCTAAATATTTCTGCACTATAGAAATAACTGAATAAATGAAGGTGTGAGAATATTCGTGTCCTTTTCCTTTGCTTTTTTCTTTCTTTTTTTAACAGTTTCTTACAGCAAAGACCACATCGTCAAGAATCAAGTCGCTTGTGGTTCAAACTGTTTGACCAATTTTTTCTATGCGACTTTGCATGGTGGTCAACCTGAAGTGTAACAGCGAGAAGTACAACAAAATTTAGACTACTGAAAGAAGCATGAATTCGGCAGACATACGTTGCCAGCACGAGTGGAAGAGCGGAAGCACAAACTAGCTCCCCTCTTCCTCTACATCAACACGAAGACATCCGAATTCACTTCTCCTCCCACTACAAGCAATACAGGAGCAACATTTACAGTTTTTTTAAAAATCTTTTTCCAGAAACCTTCTTTTCACTATAATTTCAAAACTACAAATTCTACCTGTGACATATTATATTTATATATATATCATTTCAAAGCTCTTCTTAATCTCTATACAATCATCGTACTATCTTTCATCGTTCTATCTTTTGATATCAAAAAGGTTTTAGTCCATTTCTTTTCTTTACTTTTCTGCGTTTCCTATCGGCTTCAGAACATCTTAATGCAATTCCTATTCGTTGGAACGTTAACCGTTACATGTTCTGGGTTAATTGTAAGAAAGTGAAAATTGCGTGAATAGTGTATAAAGACATCATATATCTTTGATTTGTGAGTCTTAAACATTACTAATCGTATTATGGATAACAAATTGACTCAGCTAGCTCACTGTGATCAAGAGACGGACAAATAGAATTCTGCTATGTCGAAGTAAAAAGCTCATAGCCAAATGACAAAAACATCTTGCAATGGCAGGAGACTGCGTCGAAAAATAGCACATTTAACTTCAAATTATATCTGATAAGGTATATACATTAATCTGTGGGGATACTTATTGCAAGCTCTCGAATTAGCGTATTTCACATTACGATTACAACATTTAGCAGGTGTTTTAAGGTCAATTCTAAAGGAACAACGTCTTAACCTTCTTAACCTTTGAAACATTCAGTGAAAAGTATTTTAAATTCGGAAAAAAAAATACAGAAACTAACTGAAGTATTCTTAACGTTAACGTTTAGTAATTCAGGACATTGGAAACGTATTAGGTATCGCAAATGAAACGCATCTATGGAACATAAGTTAGAAGAACTTCAAGAGTAATAGGGAGAAAATACACTCAGGAAGCAAATGCAATAGAAAGACAAAAATGTATAATAGAAAGTTCAATAACACATTAGTTAAGGGATCTAAACACCAAGGATAAATTTTACAATAAAAAAAAAACTGTGGGAATAGAAATTAGGAAAGTGTTGGATTTTTCGTGTAGTAAAGACATTCTTAATAATTGATCTTTCAAAAGGTACCATCTCCTACATAATATACATATTTTAATATTTTTCGTAAAAGGCAAATCATACAAAAGATGTGTGCATCGGAATAACAGTTCTTTCTTTGAGAGTTTATTCTGTACTTAGGCAAAGTAGATTAATAAAATATAAGAATTTCGAATTCTAACAATGTTTTTCTAATTTGAATAATGTATTATGAGTTTTACTTGTTGAAATATTGTACTTGGTTGTTATTCATTTTCCTTATTCAACTTCCAATCACCTTTGCGTTGAGCTTGCATCACATCCAATTGTGCATCAATCTGCAACTAAAACTAATGGACGTTCCTTTTTACTTGACTTCGATTCAACATGTTGTTCTCGAGTTAGGGCTCTTGTTACATTTTCCCTACAAATTTTCAGTTTTCATAGCGTTGAAAGGAAGCATTTCTACACCCAGATTGATCTATACTTTTTGTTTTATCTTGGTGTTAGGAATCACCTCCCAAATGTTGTCGGTGTTGTTTAGAAATACCCTGTTACACAAAACTACATTCAGCAAGTACATAGTTATTTTAGCTCATTTGTTTTATTTCATTCATTTATTAAACAATCAAGACTTTTATTATCCTGTCACCACGGCATGGCGCGTCCTCAGGTTGCGGATCGAGGAGAAGGCCTCTAGATATAGAGGTTAGCTGCGAATATACTGAATAAGCAGTCGCGGACAGCCGACTAGGAGTGGTCCTCCAGCTTGGGGGTTTGGGTAGGGCTAACAACCTCATCCTGTAAAAAAAAAGCACTTGTTCAGAAATATTCACAAAAGCCTCGGACAAGGACTGATAACTTGGCACGACCTCAGCAAAAGAAAATGGACATGAGATTTGGAACATGGAATATTAGGAGTCTTTATAGGACAGGCGCGTTAAAATCCGTAACGAGGGAATTAGAGAAATACAGGATGGACGTAGTAGGACTTCAGGAAGTTAGGTGGGAAGGAAATGGATCTGAGAATTCCGGAAATTTTACGTTCTTTTACTGGGAAGGAAATAAAAATCACCAGTTAGGAACAGGGTTTTTCGTTCATAAACGTATATTACCAGCAATTAAACGGGTTGAATTTGTTACCGACAGACTTTCTTTTATTACTCTTAAGGGACGGTGGTGTGATATTATTGTTTTAAATGTACATGCCCCAACTGAAGATAAGGATGACGATATAAAAGACAGTTTTTACGAAGAAGTGGAACAGATATTTGACCAACTCCCGCGATACCATATGAAAATTCTATTAGGGGATTTCAATGCGAAGGTAGGACGAGAGGATATTTTCAAACCGATTATAGGGAACGAAAGTCTGCACAAGGAAAGTAATGACAACGGTGTTAGACTCGTGAACTTTGCAACATCCAAAAACCTAATCGTGAAGAGTACAACGCGACGATCGCGACGTTCATAAATACACTTGGACATCACCAGACGGGAAAACACATAATCAAATTGATCACGTTTTAGTAGATAGAAGAAGACAATCTAGCATAATTGATGTCCGGTCGTTTAGAGGGGCTGATTGTGACACTGACCACTACCTGGTAGCAGCGATAATACGAGAGAGGTTATCGTTGAATAAAGGTAATATTCATTGTCCGAAAACGGAGAGATTCAATTTAAACAAATTAGAAGAGAGCCAGGTAAGAGAGGAATACCAAATTGAAGTTTCGAATAAATTCTCGGCTTTAGAAGATTCGGAGTGCACTAGTGTTGAGGATACCTGGATTGAAATTAGAGATAGCATTAAAATTTCAGCAAAAGAAAAATTGGGACACGCGGAAATACGTAGGAACAAACCATGGTTCGACCAGGAATGCATAAAACTAGCAGAGAAGAGAAAACAGGCAAAATTACTCTGGCTACAAAATCCGAATGAAATAACTACACAAAATTTCGCAGATATCAGGCGGGAAACTTCCAAAACTTTTAGAACAAAGAAACGCGATTTTCTGAAAGCTAAAATTAAGGAACTTGAAGATAATAGTAAAAATAAAAACATCCGGGACATGTATAAGGGAATCAACGAATTTAAGAAAGGCTATCAACCTCGTGCTTATATATTAAAGAAATCTGACGGTACAGTTTTCACTGACACGGATAGCATCTTAAATAGATGGAAAGATTTCTTTGACGATTTGCTTAACACGCAACCAAAAACTAGTGTGCGTGGAGAAAAGGAGATACACACCGCAGAACCGTATATTCCAGAACCCAACCGAATAGAAGTAGAAACCGCTATAAAGAAATTAAAGAAACACAAATCTCGGGTGTAGATAAAATTCCGACGGAGTTAATTTTAGCTGGAGGCGAAAAATTGTGGAACAAGATACACAAACTCATTCTCCTTATCTGGAACAAGGAAGAATTGCCACAAGAGTGGAAAGAATCAATCATTGTTCCAATCCACAAGAAAGGCGACAAAACTGACTGTAATAATTATCGAGGCATTTCTCTTCTGTCAACATCCTATAAAATCCTTTCAAATATTCTGTTAGCAAGACTGACCCCATACGCAGATGAAATTATTGGAGATTATCAGTGCGGATTTAGACGAAATCGATCAACTATCGACCAAATATTTACCATTCGCCAAATACTCGAAAAAAAGTGGGAATACAATACCCCGGTACATCAACTATTTATTGATTTTAGAAAGGCTTACGACTCGGTTAGGAGAGAAACATTATACAACGTTCTTACAGAACTTGGAATACCGAGAAAGCTAATTAGATTAATTAAGATATGTTTAAATGAATCCCAAAGTAAAGTCCGGGTAGGAAATTTTTTGTCCACGAGCTTTCACGTCGAAAATGGCCTGAAACAAGGAGATGCGCTGTCGCCATTATTATTTAACTTTGTTCTGGAATACGCTACAAGGAAAATCAAAGATAGCAACCAGGGCCTACAGTTGAACGGTATTCACCAGGTTATGGCATATGCTGATGATGTAAATTTAATAGGAGATGATAGGAGAACAATAGAAAGAAATGCAGAGATCTTATTAAACGCTTGCAGGGACATGGGTTTAGAAGTAAATGCAGAGAAAACTAAATACATGGAAGTGCGTCGGGACCGGAATACAGCAAATTATGGATGCGTTAAAATATTAAATAATACTTTTGATAAAGTGGATACTTTCAAATATCTAGGATCAATATTAACAGAGGAAAATCATATTCACGGAGAAATTAAATGTCGACTAAAAGCAGGGAATTCGTGTTACTATTCGGTTCAAAATCTCTTGTCGTCGCGAATTCTGTCAAGGAATTTGAAACTTAAAATATACAAAACGATAATCATGCCTGCTGTTCTGTATGGCTGCGAAACATGGTCGCTTACTCTGAGGGAAGAACATAGACTGAGAGTATTTGAGAACAAGATCCTGAGACGAATATTCGGACCCAAGAGGAACGAGAATGGGGAATGGCGGAAACTTCATAACGAGGAACTACATAATTTATATGGTTTACCCAACATTGTGAGGGTCGTCAAGTCTAGGAGGCTTAGATGGGCGGGTCATGCAGCTAGAATGGAAGAAAGTAGAGACGCTTTCAAAGTCTTGACTGGAAGACCAATCGGAAAACGACCATTAGGAAGACCTAGGCGCAGATGGGAGGACAATATTAAGATGGATCTCGCAGAGATTGGAATACAGAGTAGAAACTGGATGCAGTTAGCTAAGGATAGAAGTCAGTGGAGAGCTTTTGTGAACGCGGCATTGAACCTCCGGATTCCATAGGCCATAGAGTTAGTTAGTTAGACTTTTATTATAGAAAACTTAAGAGCAACATTTATGTAGATAATTAATACTTGCTTATAATGTAAATTCCTGTTGTTGTATTGTTTTATCTTCTGAAATATTGTCTTCTTTGTTCACAGGTAAAGAATGCGAAGAAAAACTTAACCAATGAAGTAAAGAAAAGTGAAAAACTGACTTGTCAATTGGATGAACTAAATAATCAATATTCTGAGCTGCAACGCGTACTGCAGGATAAGGAAGATGAAATTGACAAGTTGAATGACGAAAAGAAGGAACATGAGAAAGAAATTGAGAAATTAAAGAAAGAAAAAGAAGAAACGAGTCAAGAACATGAGAAAGAAAAAGGATCATTGAAAGTTAAATATGATGCTGATATAAAGGTAATATTAAAAACATTTCATTCTATGCAGCCACTTTCAAATTTTCATTCATTTGCATCAAAGATTTCATTAATTGTAAATTTACTGTTGATTTTATGTTTAAAAGTCGATTTTATAT
Organism: Thermobia domestica; assembly: GCF_964235325.1. Lineage (NCBI taxonomy): Eukaryota > Metazoa > Arthropoda > Insecta > Zygentoma > Lepismatidae > Thermobia > Thermobia domestica. The sequence continues at coordinate 143,542,330 of NC_137456.1, read as the reverse complement.
TCCAAGTTTTTGCTGAAATAAATAAATACGAAAATAATCTGAGTAGATATAAATGCATAAAGAAAAGAAACTCTTATATGAAACACTGTATATAAGGTTAAGGAGGAGAGTTTTTCATTACATAAAATGAAGAAAATAGCTTTGAGAATACAACAACTACTGAAGTTGAAATGCTGGAGGAGTCAAAAAAAAAAAAAAAAAATGATGAGGTACGTAAGAATTTACATTATATATTCAATATGTACACATTCAACAACAATACGTGTGTTTAAGCAACGTTTTCCGTTCTCCTGAAACTTCGACAGAACATGCGGCATAATTGTCTACACAATGCGTTCCTTCAGATGTTGGATACTCTCAGTCTTATCTGCATAGACTACTGTCTGTTGATGACTCCGAAAGGCAGAAATCTACCAGTGTCAGATCTGAAAATCGCGATGGTGACTCAGCAGAATCACGTTGACTTATTCATGTGTTAGAAAGCTGAGCATCATCCAGCCATTCATAAACAAGGAGATCGTAGTGAGGCGCGACACCTCTCGGTTAAACTATGAAGGAGAATTCCCAGCCTCATTTAACATGCTCAGAAACAAGTCTTCTCAGAAAAAAAAAAAAAACTTACAGTTTTCTGCAGTAAGAGTGTTTTCGATGAATAACGGGAAAATTATTGTCTGTTCTAAATCCCACATTACATTTTGATCTTATCCTCTTCCTACATTTTCTAAGAATCTGGCCAATCAAGACTTATACCACTTCAACATCTGAAGTTTTATTTGTTAACTTCCCCATTAACGTGAAACAACTCGTTATGGAACGAAATTCGATGCAAATCAGTTGATGGGGCCGTGTACTCAATCTCAGAATTGTAGTCGATGGTTAGGGTCATCCTCATTGAGGAGTTGCAACATTTACATTTTGCATGGATGTCATTTCTCCTTATGCACAACGCGATACACATACGATTGGCGTACTCCGTGTTCATCAACATACGACACGATCATTTTATTAGGCTCTTGCACACACCTGCTGATACACTGGTTTATATCCCTTGATCTGTGCAATATTCGATCTCCCGCTATATGATTTGGCGTACACGCTAACATCCTCTTAAATCGATGTACCAATTTTGCCACTTCTTGATGTGTGATAGGGGATTTGTCTTGGTCTCTGCGGTTAAATTCCTTTACTGGACATCTTTAACTGCTACTTCTATTTAAGAAAATCATTTCCACTCTTTCGTCTTGCATTATTATCTTTCTTCACGTATTCGGTTGTACACAGTGTTCTCAAACGAGAAAATTCGTATGTAATCTGATTTTTTTTTATTCGTCCTGTATTTTGGAGAAAAGAGATCAAAATAAGAGGAACATACATTCTTTAGAAATACTGTAGATTAGTTTATTGTTACTTTTAGAATATTTAATCCTTGAAATTTAATTCTTGTTCTGTCAATAATCTGAGAAAGAAAAAATGAAATTTTCCAAGATATTAGCTTAACCTAGACATCAGGAAGAAGTAACAACTTCCGCTTCACTTCTTTCAAATATCAAGAATTAAATGAATTCTTAAACTGCTTTCCTAAACCTCTAAATAATGGACACTGATGAAGCGTGATTGTTTGTCCGTAAATGAGAGATACCCGATACAGAAAGTTTACCAAATTTAGACTACTCACATCATACGGTAATGATATGCGGTATACAGTAAATACATAAATGTAAATGTAGGCTAATATTGAATTACTTTTTACTTATGGTTCTGATTACTAGGGGATAAGAGAATCACTCTATCTAAAGAAATAAAAGTATCACTGGGGTTGCAGGAGAAGATACAAGTGTAAAGGAGAAGGGCAATGTTTATCAGAAAAAAGAGAAAGTTCCGCATAGAATTTTTGGTAATGTCACTGTCTCTCGACAATTGTTCCTACTTATTCAAGGTTTTTCTACCATTCTCACTACAAAGTAATTTACTATGGAGAGAAAAGAATTATTTCAAGTTCAGCCAGGATCGGCCCTATGCAATTTGCTGCCCTGTGCAATAGCATCATTTGCCGCCTCCTGCAATAGTATCATTTGCCATCCCACTTTCTCCAGAAAGAATGCATCTTAATCCTAGAATACAGAGAGGAGTGCTTTGGCACCCCCAATTATTTGTTTACCTACAGAAGTCGTACTGGTCGCTCTGGGTGCTGTGCTTTTTCGTATTCTTTGTTGAAGTCATAATTTACTATTATGTTTGCGGGTTTTTATTAATTTAATTTTTAGATCGGTAGACATAAATTTTCCCCCAAAGTAGGACGATGGTTAGCACTATATGTTATTTTATCCAAGAGTAAAATTTTTGTGGAGTAATATGCCAAGTGTGGAATTTTGGCAGATATAATCCTTAAAGCAGGCAGAAGCAAGATGTCCGTCCATAAAGATGGACTGGAAGTTAGCATAAGTTGTGTTATTTCCTCTTAGTGAATTCCAGATCTCATGTTCTTCTTGTCGGATGAAATAACCGAAACAGAAAGATGTTTTTGCTTCTTTTGTTCAAATCTCGCAGCAACCGATCCTGGACATAGAGCTCTAATTATTCCCAATCCCGCACGCACTAAGCTAGTCTACTAGAAACTACTATATGTTAGTTCTTGACTCTTAGCACTCGAGAGCGGCTATCTACCTGGGTTCTAGCAGAAAAAGATGAAGAGACGGCGATTACTAGCATTAATAAGTTTGAGAATGTGTAGATGCTGAAAGCTGAAAAAAACTGCTGAAACTCAGAAAGCTGAGAAAAAATATCCCACGCCTAGATTCTAACATCTGAAAAATCTGCGTACCCAGAGAAAAGACAGAACAACAAAGGGCAGAAAACCAGATACTCTACTCCTAGTATTCAGGTTGATCATGGATTGGGTCCACTACAGGACAAGAATAAGAATTGTTTTACCAAGCACTAAGAGCGAGTTAGAGCCAGTGCTGGTAGTCAAGCGGTTTTCCTACTATGAGACTTGAGAGTTGGCAGATAAGTTCTTGTTAGTAGTGTGAAGTGTGCGCTCAACGGTAATAATAATACAGTACTAATGATAATAATGATGATTATTAAAATAACAATTACAATGATTTGGATGTGAAACTTATTTTGAAAAATATAAACATTACTGATCTGAAGAAACAAACATGTTCATATTTGGGGGGGAGGGGAGTGCACTGTAATTCATGATTGTTCACTGCGTTTCTGAACCTCGCAAACGCAAGCAATCATTGATCCACACAATCGACTTTAACATATCTTTATGGAAATTTTAAGGTATCGCAATCCTGAATTCTCCGATTTAAGCGTCGTAATAGAATCGTTAGTCGTGCTACCTGTATAACTCATGGCGTCAGCAAAAATTGGAAATCAAAAGAGGCAGACCTGGCAAAAGCGATCGATGATTTTGTAATGTTGATTCGTGAGCTGATGTTGAATGAAGACTGCAGGTAAAGAATGTGTTCAATGCAGACCAAAGCCGCTTTGAGAAAGAACTGCACTCCTATCGGTCTCCTCGCCGTCGTGGCACAGTTGCTATACGAGCTTTTGTTGAATTTATCAGCGCAACTACGCACTCGTATACGATCTTCCCTGTCATCTCAATCGCTGGAGACATCATGTAATCCATGTATGTACCGGATTGGAATCCTTCCCAGCATCGAAACCCGACAATCCTGCAAATAACAAATTTTTCGCCGGGAAGGCGGCAAATATAAACAAAGCAGACCTAATAAGATTTTACAACGACTGTCTCTGGCCTAGGCTTTCTACTGATCGTTCGAAAGTTCTTCTCTTACCTGATTCGTGGTCAGCAAAACCCGATGATAGTCTTACGCGTCAGATTGTTCCAGAATCAATTAATCCAATAAAACGTCTAATCCCTGAAGGTTGTACTGACTTAATCCAGCCTCTGCATGTCCATTTCTTCATACTGTACAAGTCATTCCTCAGATACATCACTGATACAGTGATTTCAGAGTCGGAGAAACACGTATGACACCGTGACAAGTTTTTTTTATGGCTTCAGTAGTTCACTTTGTACAATTTTCTCCATCACGTTTCAGGAACTTTTTTCTTTTTTTTTTCTTTCTTTTTTTCTTTTTTTTTTTTCGTTTTACAAGGCTGGATACTTAGATGAAGCGCCCGGACTTTGTATTTCACCGCATGACTTGTTTTGACTCTATAGAGAACAACAACTGTCTCAAATGTAACGCAGGTGCATTTGTCAAATGCTAGCTGCGAGTAGTGTTTGCATAACTCATGCTTTCTTATCTGATCTTCATATTGATTGCCAATACACATTATTTGCCATTGACTCTCATCTGAACTTCTTCAAATAAAAATTTCCAGTTCTCTTACTGTGCAATTCCTGTCTTATGAACCTTTGTTAGTCTGCATATAAACATTTTATACAGTAGAAATTCGAGACTAACGTACAAATAAGATTTTCCATCGATTGCAATGTTAGTTTTCGATCCTTCTAACTCCTGTACCCTTTGATGCCTGCCGCTCAGATTTCGTATATTTATTACTCTTGATATTACGAATATATATACCATGTCTAGATCTCCGATTGTTGGATGAAAACATTTACTTCTTAGTACTAAAAATATTTTAAATTACAATGTTATATACGAGGGGGGACCCAAAAGAAACCGGATTGAAAGAGCGCAGACGTTCCTAGGCGTAGTAGAGAGTTCTCTTGCTAGGTTGGTCTAGTAGAGACCTTCCCAGATCAGTTGGCCAAGCGGCGTCTGCGTAGGAGGTTAACGTTTGATCGTATTATTGTTTTTTCTCAACTGCTCTCGTTTGGACCTGCGAAATCGTTATGTCAGATTCAAAGGAACAAGGAGTGTGTTTGCTTCCTACTTGGAAAATCGGAAACGAATACTTACCAAATGCTTCAACAGGCTTTCAAGAAGGATACTATGAACCGCACACAATTTTTTGAGTGGTTTGGGCGCTTTAAGTGTGGTGAGATGAGTGTTGAAGATCATGCTCGTTCTGGGTGCTCTTCATCATTTCGAAACGACGAAAACATCGAATAAATCTGCCCCAAAATCAACGAGGATCGTCGTTTCATGATTGATGATATTTCAAAACAGGCAGGAGTGAGTTGGAACTCGTGCCAGCGTGAGGTTTTGCAAATGAGACATGTTGCCGCTAAGTTTGTTTCTCGCCTGCTCGCACAGGATCAAATCATTCGTCTGAATTTGAGCCAGGACTTGAGAAATCAGATTGAAAGTGATCCAAACTTTTTAACCAACATGATGACATTTTCCGAGAATTAAACAAAATCTAAAAGTAAAATGTTTTGATGGTGTAGAGGCTGTAAAAAGAACTTCGTAGAGCGCATTAAACGATATAAAAGTTCCAGAGTTCCAGAGGTGCTTCAAACAGTGGGAAAGAAGATGGGAGAAATGAATCACATTTAATGGAGAGTACTTTGAAGAAGACTGAAAGAATTTTGTAAAAAATGTAATAAATTATTTTTTTAGAACGAAAGTCCGGTTTCTTTTGGGTCCTCCCTCGTATACCTAATCCACAGTATTACGAAGTGTGTTCAAAAAGTATCGAACCTTTGGTTGGCAAAAATACATTTATTAATTTGGAAATCCGAAACACTAATTTCCTTCAAAGTAATGCACATACTTCTCCCAGCGCTCCCACCATTGTTGGAAACATTTCTGGGACGCAGTTTTTTGGCATGGTGAGCAACCGTGCAGTTGCATTCCGCGAGATGTCTTCTCTTGATTCAAATCGGATCGTATCCATAAACCATGTTTCATCGCCTATGATCACAGTTGGGGTTACTGGGATTGGGGTTCAGAAAGTTGGGGTTACTGTTTACACTGTCTAGCATGTCCTGTGCGATGTCCAGACGCCATTGCTTCTGCTCCATTGTTAGCAGCTTCGATACAAATTTCGTGGACACCCTTCTCATGACCAAACTCTAGTGCAAAATTCAATGTAAAGATCCGATGCTTACCCCTATATCGTTCGCAATTTCTCGGACTGTGAGACGACGGTCCTGCAAGACCACAGTCCGCACTTGTTCAATGACATCGTCATTCCGGCTTGTTGGTGGCCTACCTGAACGTGGTTCACTGTCCACTGATGTACAGCCAGCTTTGAAGCAGTTGTACCACTCCTTTATGCGTGAGGTGCTCATTTCATCATTCCCGAAAGCCTGTTGAATCTTGCGAATGGTTTCCACTTGGGTATCAACAACTTTTGGCAAAATTTGGTGCAATATCGCTGCTCAAGCTTTTCTGTCAAAAACGGAAATCCGAAGGCCGCTCACTACACGTCTTCACTCGTTGGGCGACTGCCAAAGGCTGATGCTTTCTGCTGGACGGAAAAAATCATGACTGCGCATGAGTGTCCTCTCTACATCTAAACTGAAGAAAATCTACCGCGCTTCATTGGTTTACGCGGGAATAAAAAATAAGGTTCGATACTTTTTAACACACCTCGTATATCCAGTTCATAAAATAAAACAATTTATGAATATTTTGTCTATAGTTTTAAACTTGTTCATCCCATATTTACAAATTGTTTAGTATTGCCCGCTAAAATCATGTTTTGTGAGTACAATATTGTCAATCTATTCATATTTTAAGCATTTGTATTTCAAACCAAAGTTACAACCACATAATCAAATAATCAGATATGGCACTATGTCACATTAATAGAAAGAAACTTATTAAAAAATTGAAACAATTAATTTTATCTGCTTCTATTTTTCTTAAGTTCTTACGCAAGTATATTTCTGTATTATATTACATTTCCAATGATTATGGCATGTACATGATAACTTTCAAATATTTCCTGTAAGCTTTTAACAGACACAGTTATAATGCATATCTCCAATTATATATATCATCACTGGTAATGTGTTCTTTGTTTTCGCCTCACCATTCAACTGGCAAGTGGTAATATTAACAACTAATAAATGGTAATCTAAATTTTTACCATTTGTATTTTAATACGGTATTTTTTTAATCATTTATATGCATTTATATTGACAGGAAATGGTGGCGCAATTAGAAAGATATAAGCACGAGTGTGATAACATCGTAAAAGAAACAACAGATACTATGAACAATCTCCGTAATGACTTAAATATGTTGAAGGGAAAAGAGGAATCGTATCAAAAAGAAATTAAGCAACAAGAAAAAGATATATCTGAGTTGACAGAAAAGTTAAAAAATTCTGAAAAAGACAAGGTAAGATTAAGATTTTTTAGTTATTCCTTAATGCTTATTGGACAGTGAATTGATTATATGCTGCAGATAATTAGATTAGTTACATATAAGTGTTCCAATATGTTGATAATAATGAAGTTCCCTGAAATAAAAATTAGCTTTAAATTTACAATTCCATAGTTGTTGTTAGTAAAGACACATGTGCACATTTCCTGTACGTATCAAATAATTGTATATACAATTGTATTAGAAATACCTGATGTGTGAAAGTAAAAGCTGAGAAACACTTTAGGGAGCTTTATGGATGATTTTATATTCAAGGGAAACATATTGTACAATACTGGAGAGAAGTAATTGGTAGTGTCAGGGAATCTATTATTATTCATTAGCTACACATGCAAAACAACTGAAAAATTCAGAAAAGAAACTTTACTGGATTGGCGGCAAAAAGTCTGGTCTCTATCTTCCAGAAAATTTAAGAATGACGAATTTTTCGTGAGGATTTTTCTGTCGTAATAAATTGCAGTAAGAATACATTTAAGTTCCAACAAATATATTTGCAATAAAACTTGTACATACCTTTTGGTATTGTAAAGGAAAGTATTTCATCAAATATTTCGAGTTTCGAGTTTCCATTATAAGGACTTTAGAGGCTTATAACCTTTAGAGAAGAGGCCTTCACATGTATAAAACTTCGTTTTCAATGGATGTTTTCATTTTTTTTTTAAACTTACCTCTTTTAACCTGGTAACTTATCTTTTGATAGCTCATACTATTTTGTGGGAGCTACCCTGAGAATACAATCCTCCTCCTTTATGATTAGTAAGCGTACTTAACACTAAAAAAACTATACCGATTACAATTTATTTTCTTTTGCAGTATATAGAAGCATTTTGTCCAGTTCCTCACACTTTTTTCGGTCTTCCATCCTATACGCTATGGAATTTAAACTAGTACAATGTTGTCATATTCTTTATCCCCATGCATTTATGATTATTAATTTTCGAAGCAGACAGAATTCCTCGAAACTTGTACATGGAAAATTCGGTCTAACCAAGAAATTTTTAATTTAGTAAATCATTGATTATATTTTACACAATTTCATCAATAAATAAATGTGAAACCAAAATTCAGATATTTAATTTTCTTTTATGTAATTTGAGATTATGGTATCCCATTCTCTATCTAGATTCTCTTGTTAGGATTTTAATTTTGGATGTTTTTGTCCTAATAAATAATGCTTGAAAACATTTCTTTCAGTCAGTGTTTCAGTCTTCCGTAAAACTTTGAAATCTTGTAATGTATGTTTAGTTTCTTTCAAATACTTGGATAACACGTAAATATTATCTTTGTTCTAACGGGATTCCCTCAAGTGTTCTTTTATTATGATATTGATATTCATTTTTCTCATACTTATATAAGTATCTAAGGAGAAATAGGATTCTCATTAATTAAGCTTAATGAGTTTTCATCCATGAAATACCTCTTGTATATAGTTCGCAGTATATAGCCAAATAGCTCATATATTTTTTTAGTGTTAATTGCGCTTACTTGAAGCTTAATTCATAAAAAAGGGTGATTATATACTGAGAGTACTCCACCCCCCAAAAAACATATATAGTGAGCTATCAAAAGAAATTACCAGGTTGAAAGAAGATACATAAAAAAGAAGACTTGAAAATATCCATTGAAGACGAAACTTAAGCATGTAAGGACCCCTTTGTCAGTCTCGGACTGGGGGGATAGGGCACCGGCAGGAGCCTGACTTGAAGGCCCCATCTTCTCTACGGGGGTTGGCTTTCCTTCATAAAGTTGTCATCTTCATTTACACGTAGTAATAGGGCCCCAGGGTTGAGACCTGTCCTATTTCTTTATGATGCAGTAACTAATAAACTGCTAACAGAAGGCCCCAGCAGGACTTTATAAAACTCAGTCTCATTTCAGCATTCATGGGATCCCAACACACATTTAGACAATATGATGTTGGGCCCCACGGACGTACGCAGGGAGTGGGTTCTGGGGGTCCGTACCCCCCACCGAAATTTAGACTTTTGTGTAAATTTAGTCTAATTGAAGGGGCAATCTTTAGGAATTTCAATATAAAATACCCTCATATTGAGTTTGGACCCCTACCGAAATAAATTCTTGCGTACGATACTTCTGGGCCCCCATTCTTCGTATTGTTGAAATATATTCTTACTAAGCCACAAAGGGTCCCAAAAAGGACTTTATAATACTGTTAGTTTCATTCCAATAATGGGACCCCAAGACTACATTCAATGCTGGGAGCCACTGAACTCTGGAAACGGAACAAACTACAATGAGTAAGTACGCTACAACACAGCAGACATGTTTTATCTTACTTTCCATGTTATTCAATATTTTATATATATAATTAGAGAGGGGGCACCAGCAGGGATCCCTGCTCTCCTCTCCTGGCTAGTCCGCGCCTGCTCTTTGTTGAATATATTGAGCATGAATATCAAGCCTCTAGGGTCCTTGATAATGGCAACTCCACTTTCCTCAGGAATGTGAAACGATTTGTGTTAATTTTATCGGTAATATGTATTCTATTCGCTAGTAAATATATTTCCATTGTTTACATGTTTGTTTTTTACTTATTTTAAGCAATCGATAGAACCAAATGCAGTCTATTAAAATCATTTTCTTTAATATGTTGAGTTAAAAGAAAATTAGTTTACGTAATACTTAAAAAGAGAGAAGAAAATCATCATATTTACTAATATATAAAAGAACGTGTTTGTGTGTGGATGGGTGTCATCAGCTTTTCGCATAGAAATGTGTAACTTAGAGCCTCCAAATTTTGTACACAGATATATCTTGACTAGATTTAATCACGTACAAAGCCATTTTTCAGTTTTCGATTCGATGGGGCTTTGGCGGGGGGAGGGAGGTCAAACATTCCGAAGATTCAACGAAAGAATATATGAGGGTCAGTCAAAAGTTAGTTACAGTGCTTAAGAAAATAAAACAGCATAGAAATTTTACTATAACTTTATTTGTATCGTAAAGTTCCAGTTATAATCTACTTTTCAACGTTATTTAAGCATTTGTCAAGGCGTGGTACAAGTTTTTCTATGCCTTCTGCAAAGAAATTCCGTCTAATGCCCGATAACTATTCTTGGGCTGCAGCTTTCACCTCGTCATCCGAGTGATATCGTCGATTTGAAAGTTAGTCTTTCATGGGACCAAATACATGGAAGTTTCACGGATTCCGGATTTGTCGCAATTGATGGTCTTCCCTTGCTCTCAGCATCGTCAATATATTTACGTTCTTTCTCAAACATGTTGCACCACTTAGCAATATTTTGATGTGACATCGCATTTTGACGATACACTTCATGCAACTGCCAGTAAATTTTAGTACAGTTATACCTTTTCGCCCACAAAAAACGATTCACTGCACACATTTCCAATTTGGACGCCACTTGCAGCTGTGGAGACGTGTTTCCGACTGATTATCAGAACACCTCCACGTGCCTCGTGAAAACCGCTACGTCCCACGATACAGCTACATGTCTGCAGTATTGCCACATAGTTTCATCAAAATAGCCAAAAATATTTACGAAGGAGTGCAACTAACTTTCTGACTGACCCACATAGTTTCTCAGAAGCTCCTCAAGTTACACACTCAAAACTATTCGATTCTGTTGCAAATTACATGCTGTTCAGTCCATGCGAAGAATAAGCAGATTGATTAACAAACAACAGTCGTATCCTAAGAACGTAGGAGAGTTCAATAGAATATCTTATTCGTTTTATTATTATTATTATTACTCTTTCACTAAAATGCGTATCCAAAGATGCAAAGAAGGTTCATGTATTTTCTATAAATTTATTCTTCCTGTGGAAAGAATGAGTACTTCAGGTAGTTAAAAATAAAGTTATTATACAGGAGAGACCAGAGTTTATTACTTATCGAACAAATATAGTGTACCTCGTATGTTTGATATTGTAAGGTGGAGTTCGTTTGCATTTGTTTCGCTTTCATCTATTTTATTTATAATTTCGTTGAATAAGACAAAAAATAAAAGTTTTTTTTTACCGTATTTTCTTTCTAGGAACAAGCTTTGGATCGTGTAAAGAGCTTAGAGAAGGAAATAGAATTACAGAAGTTTGACCTAAATGAACTACGTCTAAAGGAGAAAGAATTATTTGACTTGAAAAAGAAAAGTGATGATATCATAAGGAAAGTACCGCCAACTTCACGGGTAGGTGTTCAAGAAAAACTTACTACAGATTCATCATTTTATAGATCACCAATGCCAAGAACGCCTATACCATCTCTTATTAATGCAACATACACTGAGAAGACAATAGTAAGTTGTTTTTTTCAATCCATGTTTGTTTTCTATATATACCAACATGTTAAATTGTCGTCTATGGTTCGTATTTCTTATCATTTGTGACGAAAATATCTGTTAAGGGTTTGAATCTATGTTTCTTCGATTTATTTTACCTTGGCGTCTGATATTTAATTTTTTTAAAATTTTGATCGAATATTAGTACTTTACATGAAGGATATGAAGCCTCCATTTGTGCACAAAAACCTACATGATTAATTTTAAACTTCTTTAAAATCAAAGAATTTTTTTTCAAAATTTATGTTAAATTTTAATGGTAAATTGAAATTCTATTGAGAAGTGGATTAATTTAAATACTTATTAAAAGCTGACAGAGAAAATGAAATTTATTTATTACTTTAATTAAGATTAGATCTAGCACATTTTGTTAAAAGTAACTAACACTTTCTTATCATGAGCTTTCTGGAGATCCTAAAAGAATTGTTAAATTCCTACCGTAGTATGATTTCGATAATCAATCCTCTGACCTTCAACAGCAAGACTACAGTAATGAAAAGCTTTGATTTCACATTTTTTTTTTTTTTTTTATTATTTTTTTCAAATTAGTCCTTTTTCCACACAGAACACTAAAATCAGAAATAAGTTATAGAAATGTTAGAAATTACTATACACACATACACTAACTCACAACTTAGCGAACCGAAGTAAATACAAACATCGATGTTACTCTTTAATGTGTTTCATACAACTTAAAATGTTCCATCACTTGAATGAAATGTTAAAAAGAAAAAAATGTGAAACCTAAGCTCTCCAGTTGAAGGCAGTTGAAGGCAACAGTATTGGTTGCTGAAATCATTCTAGGAATATAACAATCCTTTTAGAATTCCCACTCCATGATTCATTAACTAAGTTCATGCCTTCAGCACGTAACACTGTCTGTTCCTTTACTAATCCAAGTCAATTAGAATTGTTATTACTGAAGAGTAATTTTTGTTGCCCTTTCTACACAGAACACTAAAATCCAACTTTGGCTTATGTAAAAGTCTCTTTCTCAGTGCTTTTCCATTCAAAATTAGGAACAACTCGCAATGTTTCTCACCTAAGTGATATATCTCATCCACCATTGACTCTCAATTTAATGATCTCTAATATAACATATTTTCTAACGCGTACATATTGTGAAATTCAGTGTTGAGTAGTTTTCCCCATCCATCTCTATTGGTTATACGTACTACGACATACAATAAAATAATCTCTAAGTCTTAATTCAGTTAATCGTGCAAGGAAAGTCAATTTTCTGATAAATTGTACTTTTAGTGCGAATTAATTATTGTAATTTTTTTTTAATTATTAATAAGCTTGTTATTTTAGAACTGTTGAACTATTAAAACTGACATTTTCTCTTAATGCTAAGCTATTAGGTAATAGGATCATCACTAAAGCTCGGAATTCATGGCAAAATGGCATAAGTGCCATTATTGCAATTTTCGTTATATTTTCAGGAAAAGTGCAATTTCACAATTTAGAAGAAATTTGTTGCCATTGTTACAGGTTTTCTCTTCCACTACTCTTTATTTACTCATGAATGACAGCATACCACAAATCTGAGTCGTTCTTATCTGGCCAAGCGATCTCGGTGTCTGATAATAACTGGTCTATTCCCATTGGAATGTAACAAGTGGAGGGGCGGGGATGCTAGTGCGTATTCAGGTCTTGGAATTTTGAAGCAGTGTTCGGTTCTTGGAATGACAAACGAAGATGCTTACTTTCAAGAAGTAGTCAGGTGGGCAGTTATTGTGAATCTTAGGCGTGCCTGATACAGAACTGGTATTTATGTGCTTTTCAATGTTTTAACATGCCGAAAGTTGGTCTTTCTAGACAACAAAAGTTGGAAAAATTTGTGAGTGAGTTCGGGCGTACTGTGTTTTCAACAGACGGTTCTGTATTGTTTTGTAAGTTATGTGAAACTGGTTTCCGCTGAAAAGCGTTATTTTGTAACACACCATATAATCACTGCTAAACACAATTCTGCAAAGACATGCAAATCAGCTGGTGAAAAGGTTCAAAATCTTCTTGGAACAGTCACGAATCCCGCTTCGCATACTAACAGTTTTGCGAATGATCTGTGTGAAGCTCTAATTAACGAGGACATTTCTTTGTGGAAGTTAGCAAATGTTTTCTTTAGAAACTTTCTCGAGAAATATACAAAACAAAAAGTTCCAAGTGAATCATCTTTGAGAAAGACTTACGTTGATAGCGCGTACAGCAGAACTATTGACGATATCCGTAAAAGTGTTGCTGACAAAAATATATGGATTTCAATTGATGAAACTTGCGATATTCTAGGACGTTCCATTGCCAACGTTGTAATTGGAACTTTGGGAGGGGAGGAAGGCACACAAACATTTTTGATTGCATCAGAAGTTCTGGAAAAAGTAAATGGCATGGCAATTGCGAAGGTTTTTACAAAATCGCTGAGTATTCTGTGGCCAGAATGTGTAAAATACGATAAGGTCCTTCTTTTTGTCACAGACGGAGCTGCATACATGAAAAGTGTAGGTAAAGGTGAAAAAGGCATTTCTGAAAGCTCCCTCGCGAACAAGAGCGTTTCGCGAATTAGCCCATGAACTTCCGCTTCTACCACAGCCTGTCTTAACGAGATGGGGTACATGGATTACAGCTGTTCTCTATTATGCTAACAACTTTGAACCCACGAAAAGAATCATTGATACTTTTGATGAGGATGATGCGTCTTCAATTAAGGTTGCTCGAAGTTTGCTTAAGAATTCCTTGAAAAAAGACTGTCTTTCAAAAGGTCTTCATTGCAACACATTTTGCAAAGTTACCAGATATATTGCCAAGCTTGAAAAAAAAAAAAAAAAAAAAAAAAGAAAGAAAAAGAAAGAAAGAAAGAAAAAGAAAAAGTCCCTCGGTAGTTCTCTGAAAATCTTCAATGATACTCTTAACGATCTGAGTGTTGTACCTGGTAACAAGGGCGAGTACATTCGGCGTAAGTGTGATCGTGTTATAAGTGCTAATCCAGATTTGGGAAAATTGAAGGACATCGATAGTGTTATGGAAGGTGATGCTGATACAACTGTTGGCAGTGACATGGATCCTTCCCAAATTATATGTTTCAAGTATGCTCCAGTGATATCTGTAGATGTGGAAAGATCATTTTCACATCTAAAGAGAATTATTTCTGACAGGAGACAGTCTTTTCTTTGAAAATCTTAAAAAGATGTTAATAATTTCAGAGAACAAAAATATGAAAAATCTTTCGCAAGTGAAAATAAACTGCTAATGTAGTGTAAAATGACTTCACTTTAGTATTTCTTGTGCTTTGAATGTTTGTGCTAATGTAATTGCGTGTGAATAAAATGTGATAGTGTTTTTAAGTTATTAGTGTTTTTAAGTTTCATTGTTACTACTGAAGAATGGCGAATGAATTGTTAGATATCGTCCCTTCACGGGCTGCGCAAGTTTCTTGAATTTTAAGTGGTAAGTACAAAGTGCAAAACGAAACATTTTATTCGATTAGTAAACGAATTATAGCCTATTATAACTTTTACATATTTTAGTATATATTTTTCCCCCAAAGTTCTGATTGGTTGTTTATTTTATTTTGCCATTTTAACTGTCATTTTTGAGTGTTTATTTTGCAATTTTGTCAGCCATTTTCGGACTTTTATTTTGCCATTAATTCCGGGCTTTATTCATCACTGTAGTCATAATTTTATTACCATTAGAAGTAGATCTACTTTCACTCGTCAGTTTTACTTTCGAGCGAACGAAAGAAGAAAAGAAATTCTTGGGATCGTGAAAAAAATTAAATTCGAGATTTCAGCGGATTTACAAGTTTTATATTCCTTATCCCTACAAACTAAAAAAATATTTTTAGATGACCGTTCGTCTGTCCGGATGTAGTGCATCTACCTAGGGCCAATGCTGTTCAACGTATGAGGATTTCTTTACTTTTAAGAGTGAGTTTTTAAAAAGAGTAATTTTCTCAAAAACGGAGTAGGCGATCGTGTTCATATTAACAATTCCATAATATAGGACAAAGTGATTTCCTTTGAAAAATTTAGCAAAGGGTATTTCTCTCTTGAGGATGAGTTTTTAAGGATAATTTCCTAGAAAACAGAATAGGCGATTATGTTTATTTTTCATAAATATAATTTCATTAATAACTCTGCAATGTAGCATGGCTAGAGAAAAGCTAGAAGAGGTAGCTTATGGTGTAGTGATTCTTTTTATTTTCGTTTGCCGCAGTAGTAGTAAAGAGTTTAGTAATTGTGAAAATAATAACAACAATAAACTCGAGATTTCGTTGGATTTAAACGTTTCTTTGGTTTACACGTTGAAAAGTGGTTTTTAGATTTTGTCACATCTATTAGTTCCTATGTACAGAGCCCTAGAGGCCATTCTGTTCAATGTATTGAGACAAAATGTTAGAACTGTTATAAATAAAATTTTTCAAAGAAATAATTCGATTTTTTTCTTTTACATTTTGAAAAGAAACGTTACAAATTGAAGGAACTAGTTTACTGAAGACTGAAAATAAGAAAACGCGGTTTTCTAAAACGCGGTGTCCTGATTTATTACGTTTGTACTTGCATAAGTAAATATTTTATTAGCAATCCTAAAATATTCCTAATTTGTTCTCTCAAAAAATTTCAAAGAAGAAATTATTTTAGTGTGGGTGTATTTTGTTACGGTGATTTATCGAAAATACTCGTAGCTTTATTGGTTTTCTTGGTATTTTGTGAATAAATATCTTTGGTCCATGGTCAAATGAGCGTAAGTCAAAACGTTGCTTTTTCAAGAGAGTCGAAACAAACTTCAAAATATGTAGACGTAAATACTTAATACAGACCAAATGTTACGAAATATTTTTTAAAGCACATTGATCCTGCACCCGGACATAAGCCCATAATACCAATCTTAAGATTGAGTTTTTTCTGGTCAATAATGTATCACGTACTGAAAACAACCAAAAAGTAACCTAAGTCCTTTGACCATGCACTGTGATATTTCAGTATGAACTCTAAAGTGTGGCACAACAAGTTTCTTTCTTAACAATAAAGAAACAATGTCACACTGATAGAATGAGGAATGATGTTTCCCAAAAGCTCTTGTTTTTATTACTATTATTATTGAAATTTCATAAACAAATATTTGAGTGATGACTACAGCATGACGTGATTTAATTTAAAATATTAGAGTAAGAAAGTTTAATGTCATAGTTCGTGACTTTTATTAAAGCTTCAAAAGTATTATTTTTATTAACTTATGATAAGAAACGTCACATTTAAATATATATATATTAAGTTTTATTACAAACAAATTAAAAGTTATAACTCTTTTACTAGGAGAGAAATACCAGCAATCCTGATGTCAATCAATACTCGATGGTCCCTAAAGATGCAAAGCTTGAGTCTTCCCAAGTAAAAAGGAAAGCACCCCTGAAAGAAGATACAAGTGATACAGATGCTTCTACATCAGATGCCTATGCTCTTGACGTAAGTCTCTTTTTTATGTAACATTTCCTTGAACACAGTTATCCAATTCGTTATGAAGAATTTCTAAAATCGAAATTATTGATGTTTGATAAGACAGCTGCAATCTTTTTATCGAATAGAAATAAAATAATTTTATCGAAGGAAGGGCCTTTGAATTATAAATATTCACACTTTTCATTAGTGATATTTGCATTCACTTAATATTTTCTTATATCCAATTCTGTATATATACACATAGGTCGTTCGAGGAAAAAGTTTTTTTTTTATCTTTTTTAAAGAAAGTACGACCCGATAATTGACATGAAAGTCGCAAGTGTTCTTTCATCTTTTCTCTAATTTACCACACAATGCAATGTTCGTGCGGGCTATCGTGCCTGCGCGGCGCGTGATTAGCATGAGGCATGCAGTGCAAAAGGTTCCCTGGACATAAGTATATATATACTTACAATGTCACATTTATTATTTAGTGTTGCGAACCAAGGACGCTACAGTATCACAAACTTCCAAATATTGGTGACCTGTATAACAGTAATTACGCAAGTAAGACGAATGGAGAAACGTACATCCAAAGTACCTTAGTATCTAATACTATGGCCATGGTATCACGGATTTTGAATGAATTGGAACAAAGATAAAGGGATTAAAATTTTGACTTTTTTTTTCAAAAGCCTTTATTTCGAGAAACTACCTAGGTACTTAAGTAAGTACCTCAATCAATTGCATAGATGGCTTTCAATAGGTATGAAGACGATAATCCCGTTTACAGCAATTTGTTGTCTCAAACCGTTCTGGAGATATGGTAGAAAATAATAAAGTTTGCAACACTGCTTAAATTATGTAATTTTGAGATTTTTACTCCTACCAAAAAGGATTGTTTTATAACAGTATAGAAACAAGGTAAATAAATACTTTTTTTAAAAAGTTTCCGCTAATATCCCATTTTAAGCAAAGTAACAAATTTTACCATTTTTTCATATATCTGGAAATGATTTGAAATATCAAATTACTGTAAATGACATTGTGATCTTTATGTCTATTGAACACATCTACGAAATTGGATGTAATATTTATCTAAACACTCTTTCTAAATAAAGTTCTTTGAAAAAAGTCAAGTTTTCAATTGCCTGTGCCGTTCTTTCTATTCGTTCGAAATACGTCATATGATGACTGCAATATTTGACACTAAAATACTTTGAATGTGAGTTACCACGTCCGTGTTACTTATATTATTGCTGTTGCAGAACCCTCCAAAATTTGGTTGTTTTCCGATGTTTGTAATACTGTAACATCCTTAGTTTGCAACACTACATGACAGTTTAGTACTGTAAGTTTTCGTTTTACATGTAGATTTGAAATATGTAATAACCTGACACAGTGCTATTTGCAAAAGTATAACTTTATGTTATGTTGGCAACATTGTTAATTTGGCTGTATTGCAGAGTATGTGAAACAATGTTCTCCTGTCGGTATTTGCATGGTACGAAATTTCAGCGTCTGTATTTATTAGTTTCAAAGTCACAAAGGAGTATCAAGATAAATGGTCCACTCTATATACATCATCATCATCATCATAATCATCATATGTATCCAACTCTTGCTTATTTATTCTTTTTTTTTTATTATTTTACGTAATTACTGGTATATAAAGTTCATTATCCATTTATTATTCGTTCTCCCCCTCCACTTCTTAACATGTCCCGTTAAATTTTATTTTGCTCCACCTAGCTTTCTCTTGTCTCTACTTGTCTACATTATGATATTACTCTACATTCCAGGCTTTTTTTTTTTTTTTTTTTACCTACTTAATGAAGTATTTAACTAAAACGCTTGTACACCTTCTTTAGTGTTTACATCGTAACTAATTTGTTTACTATACCCGCTTAGAGATTCCTTTCGTCCAGCCGATCTATCCATCTATCTTTACATGCATATATAGACAAGCCAAGCTAGATGATGGTGTTTAACTAAAGATAATGATTCATCTTATTACAATTAGTAGAAAGAAGAAATTTCAAATATATTTCCATAGCCACCATTAATATCCATTCTATTTTTATGACAGCCTGATGATGTCAATAGAAAGTTCGAAGCTCTCCAAAGAGGAGAGAAGATAACTACACCACTACTTGTGATACCTAAAAATGCTAAACGAAGGAAGACGCCTGAAATAGCAGGAAGTAGAGGAAATTTTCCGTCTTTATCACAAGCTTCACATACTTCCGGTATGGAAACTATGTCTGGCATGAAAAAGGTATGTAAACTTTATATTGAGTGAATGTTTGTTTTGGAGTTTAAGGGTACTGAGTACCTGCACCATCTTTGAACTTTTGACCATTACTTTGTATGGGGAAGTATTCTATTTTCTCTGAAATGAGCTGAAATTTCAATGGTTAGATATTACTAATTCTTTCTTTAAATTTTGTTAAATGGTCCTTGCTTTGTTAAAGTGAAATATCTAGGTAGTGCAGCTATTCTAAAATCTTAACGTCCCTTTTCAGCACTGAAGCTTTATGAGTTGAACCTATTGCTTAACGTGGGATCCAAACCACTTGAACTCCCACCGAGAATCGAAATTGGATCTTACCGCCAAAGGCGCATACTCAAACCATATAACCACCGTGTGTGAATTTTATTTCCACAAAATACGCTCAAACTTCTCAGTTGGCCACCTCTCTTACTTGACCATATTTCTAATTTAGTCATATATCTCTGATAATGTTCAGATACAGCCAGATACAGCCTATATTAACTCAGTTCAACTCACACAGATTTTATTGTAACTAATACCAATTATCATAAAATTTGTACTTCTTTTCAATTAAGTGTAACTTTCGTGAGCAGCAGTCTTATTGTGGATCCATAATATTATTTGCGCGAAGAAATTTTCAGTAGCATTTAAAAAATCGTGAGTGCGAAATAAATAAAGAAAGCTTAATTGTTTACGCATATGGTAATTTATGTTTTTATACATATGAGGAGAAATCAGAAAGTAAGGTCCCATCTCAGGTATGTGGTTGGTAGTAGATATAAAGAGAAATATTTACATGTGGAATGAAGATATATCCTTCCACTATTTTTCGACGTAGTCATCTTCCCTTTTGAGGCGTTTGCCTAAGCGTAAAGTCTACTTGCCAAAACCCTGGCGATAGAAGATGGAATTCTGACCTCGAAGCCATGGCTGACCTATATGCCTTACGTCATCATGTAGTGTGAGTCGTCTGCCACCCCCGATATGTCTTCATTTCGGGGAAAAGATGGAAATCAAACTGGACCAGACCGGAGCTGTACGGTGAATACGAAAGAATTTCCCACCGATGCGAAAGATTCCCTGTCGTATGAGCTGTATTCAGGCATACATTTTCGTGGAACAAGTGCACCATCTTGCCTAACAGTTGAGGCCTTTTGCGTTGAACAAATATCTTCATTTCCCGGAGTGTTGCCTGATACACCGTAGCATTTGCTGTGTGATTAAGAGCACAAAATTCCACCAAGAGCACTCCATGGACATCCCAGAAGACCATTACTGTTAGTTTGCCAGTGCTGGGTGATGTCTTAAACTTTTTTCACTGGTGGATATCATTGATCGGACTTTTTTTACTCTGGACAGCACTGATACTCACATGTCGCCCTCAGTAATGATTTGGCTCAGAAAATTATTATCCGTGTTTTTTAAATCGGAGAAGATATGAGAGAATTGCATTCATACGGGTTTTCTTGTGGTCGTTTGTCAGTTAACACGGAACCACTTGGTACACAATTTTCGGTATCATAAACTTTCGTGTACAATGTCACATTGTGCCATGTGACAGATTAAACTGTACTTAAATGGCCAATATACGAGAATCTTCGTGGCTGATTTTACGAATTGAAGCTTTGAAGGGAAGTTTTGTTTCTAGAATTTGTCACCGAAAAATGCATTTAAAAAATTAAACATATGTTTGCCCTTCTTACTTTACAAAATAAAGGGACCAATGAACGTTTCTTTGACCGACATTCTTAATGCAATAATAACCTAATGTTCATGTCGGTTGGATATATTTCATCATTACAAAACAAAATTATTATTATTATTATTATTATTATTATTATTATTATTATTATTATTTGTAACAAGTCCAAACTTTAGATATTTTGTAAAATGCATAACGGCTTTTCTCCAAAAGAAGAAAAAAATCTAACAGGTCATGAAATCTCAAAGCACCTAAATAGTAAATCGCCACCCAATCGCTCCTTTTTCTTCCAGCGACCTCTGGAAATGAGAATGCTTACTGGAGGGCATTAACGCAAAAGTAAAGAACCACTGTCTTAGACCATATTTTGATTTGAGCTTGCACTCAAACATAGAACATTTTGTGATATGTTGAAATTTAGTTATTGTTCTAATTATACTGAAAAATATCCATCGACAAAATATTAAATATTACTACTTTCGAAGTACTGCATAAGAAAGTGGACTTCAGAAGATAAGCAATTTCAATGAAAATTGCTGCATCCATGTAAAAATAAGATTTGACGGTACAAAAATTAGCATTGCTGAGTAGAATTATATCCAAATGGTCTTTGATTTCTTAGTTTTCGTGTAAAGATGGCGTGTTTTGGTACTCAATAATTCATTTGTATATTACGATGTAATTGTGTTGTTTGACAGTTATTATTTATTAGCAAATTTAGATCAATCTTTAATAGTTTGAAGGAAGAAAATAGAAATTAACGTTAATTTTCTATTTGTTCTGTTGTAGTCTAACTTCCCTGCTTCCTCTGACTTAAAAAGAGATGTTGCTCAAGCCCAAAGGACCTATGAGCGTACACAGAGAAGCAAAGTTCCAATCAGAGACAGGAAGTTCTTTGTCAGCAAACGACCTCTTTCTGTTTCAGATAAACCTACTGGTCTTGGCTTTGATGAATTATTTGACGTTGATAGCTGAAGCTGTGTGTTCTTTTCAAATTTAAAAATTTTTACACATTGCCGTATCCATTTGTTAGAATTCAACAGAAATAGTTTTAAAGAAGGAAGACTAATTACTTGTTGAATTTTAAAAGAGGATATATTATCTTTATGTATTGATCTTGAAACATGATCATGAAATACATGATCATTTGGCTATTAAGTTATTACATTATTTTATATAATCAAATATTATAGTTAAAAACTCGTACTTCATAGTGTACTCGTACTTCGATTTCTCTTAAAACATGCTCTAAAGAAAGTGATTTTAGTTTTAAGTTATTCATTATTCATTACATGAGTATTATTAGCGTGACAAAGTTATTTTATTGAAGTCGTATTTTAAGGGTTCCTTTTAGTGGAGAATATGTTGATCTGTACAAGTTATGTTCCGAATCTACAAAGATTTGAAGGTTAAAATAATCAAATTTTACAGAAGTAATTTTAATTTTGTTTCATAAAACTTGTTTTTCCCATTAAAAATTATCTGCAAACTTGTAGAGAAGAGAGATTAGATATTTATATTTATTTGTTTCTTTCTGATGTACAAAAAAATAAAATGTATTATTACATATTTGTGTTATGTATGAAACTCAGAGTAATATGTCAATATATCAAAATAATATGTCAATGATAATATATCAAATAACCATAAAATTCATTGGAAATATAATGAAGTAATATGAAAACTTGTTGAATTTAGCGTTTCAATTTCAGCTTATAATTTTGATTGTTTGTAGTGTAGCTTCTATTGAGGTCAGGGAAGGAATCTTGAGAAACTTCAATTTATGTTTGTCTTTAATTTTAAGAAAACAAATTATAACTAGATAGGAACATACCACTTGTATTTATTATACCATTGTAGTACAATACATTTCCTAACGAATTCTAATTAAACGCTTGTATAAGGTTACAGTTCCAATAGGTGAAATTATATGCTGGAATTACAATGTTAAACAAACAGATTTTGTTTGCATTTATTATGAATAATATGTGTTCCTTGCGTACGATTACTAGCTATTAGCAGAATAGTTTGCTAGCATTGTAAAGCTATATAGAGAAACACTACGAATTTACGAATATTATTTTCCAATATTTTCTAACTACTTTTTCTGTAGTTGAACAATTGATCAACAGGATTATATAATAAGAGTAACGTCAAGAATTAATTATTTTTAATGCAAATACAACTTATCAAGTTATTGAGAATAATAATATTTATTGTACATTTCATGTACGTAATATTTTAAGGGAACTAATGTGCTGTGTTTGTAATAGGAATTTGGAATCATTCAGTAGATTAGTTTAATATAAATAATGAATATAGTAGTGCTGTAAAATTTTGAATGCTATGGATTATTTTAGTCTAAGAACTACTTAGTAATTTGTTAGTGTTATTTATTCAGTACTCAATTGAGTAGTTATTATTTGTACTTAAAGCTGATAATATACGTATAGAAGTCAATAAGTGAAACTGTATCAATATCAAATAATTTTCTGTTTTTTTTTTGTTTTTTTTTCGATAAAATGTTTTCTGTCTTTATCATCTTAAAAAATGAATAAAGCCAATCTTTCAGTAAAAACCAAAATAAAGCTTTAAGCTCTGAACATTATTTTACCACATACACATTGTCTGAATTTCGCAATAATAATTTTTAATATGATTCGGTGAATACAATTAATGCCTTGTTAACTTTAAAACTTTTACACCGAATGACAAAAATCAGTTAAAAAATTGTAATATTTCTTGTCTATCATGTGATTGAAAGTAAACTTACTTAACTGACACATTTTCCAAATGTGGATTACGAGATAATTTCCTAAACTATACTTAAAGTATTGGTCTATATCAGTTACAATGTTACATGACAGCAAATATTTATTTTATATGTGTATTTATCAAAATATATTATTTTGTCGTGTTCCGTTCATTGCCAGTGAAAGGTACACTTTAAGGACACACTTCATCTAATAGAAATAATAGAACATTCTTTGCTTGAAGCCCGAGGCAATATTCAATTTCTGATGTCGTAGATGTTCATTTCTAAATGAACTAAACTTGTAGAGTTTAATATTTATATTATGTCACTATTAATAATGTAAATTATCTTCCCATTCTTACTCCTGCTTGAATTGTTGAATTATTTGAATTGATGCCGATGTAACAAAATGTATATACAAGACATTATATCAATTGTTTAACGAGTTAAGTAAAACTGATAATCATGGAAGAATAATACAGAATGAACATTATGCGTTAGAGACTACATTTTATGTCATTTCAATAAATTACAGCTGCAGTGTTTCCACGATTGGTAACTAACACTTCCCCTTAACGCAATTTTCCGCAATTCATATTTTTGGTCTCGACAGTTTAAATGGTACAGTTTCAACAAGAATTTTGTGTTTACGTCGGGTGTCACTATTAACAATCTAAATTATCTTTCCATATTTACTCCTGTTTGAATTGTTAAATTATTAAATTAATGCTATATAACAAGATGCGTAGTATGAACATCATATTATTTCGATTAGGTGATGAGACAAGTAATGGAAGAATAATATGGTATTCATATTTACTTCAAACTGCTGTTGAATTAATATATCGTTTTGAGATATTTGTTACCTTGTTGCAATAATATATTAATAATAAAATGAATTCATTACGAAAAATTAGATATTAAGAGATTATTTATACATAAGATAATTTAGTAAAGTTCTCATAAACATGGGCCTAAGACACTTCAATTATAGATAACTTACCACAGCTGGAGAAAAGGGAGTTTTATCTTGTAAGAGAGAAAAATTGGCGGTTCTTTTGTGTCCGTACAAATTCATATGAGATATCTGAGAAGTATTTTTTCCACACTTTCCAAACTCACACTTCCTTCGTATGTCCGCCTAAATTTAGAAGCTAGAGCTGTGCGAGATTTTAGTACCGAAAATTTCAAGCACTTAACTTCAGTGTAAACTAAACTCCACAAACTGCAGTTAAAGGTCACAAGTATCAATTCATACAAAATTTGTTGAATATTCCTGAGCAAATATATTCTCGAATTTTAAGATTCATTCAGGGAGCAAAAAATAATTTCCTATAACTAGTTGTGAGTCTTTTTACCTTTAAAAAAAAAAAAAACTGCCTTAACAGATTATTCTGATACGTGGAGATTTGATCACCTTTGTCAGGTATCTTTTCTTATCATGTTGAAAATATTACTATCAACACTTTCTTTTCATATTCTTAAAACTCCGAAGTGAAGCGTTAACGGCCTTTGTTTATTTGATCTTTCTATTTGACTTCATATTTGAATTTCTCCCAACGTTTTGTGCTGTAGTTTTCAATGTTTCTGAGAAACAGAACAGTGTTAAGAACAAACTCTGTGATCTCATTATTATATTAATTAATATATTAATTTTACATGTATAATAATTTTAGTGTAGATATTGTCACTTGTTTTGAATGAATTTAATAAAACTATTGCCGATTCTTCAAGATTTTTAAATTTTGAAAATGAAACCTTCCATTTTCAATTATGCAATGAAAATAAAATTTAAATGTTATTATCTTGACAACCTTTGATTCCATAGAGAAAAGACCAGTTATACAAAAAGGCATTTTAAAGAGATAAAAATGTGTCCTTGTAGCTTATGTCTTCATGGTTTCACCCAAATTAAGTAAGCATTGCATTAAAGAATAGCAATATTAACAGTGTATCTCTTGAAAAATCTACATATTAAATTTGTAAAGAGACTGATCCTTTTCCATTCGAACAACTTATAAATAAAGTTGTCAAATCAGGTTTTTAGAACAACAAACCTAAGCACACGTATGGACGATGAGCACATACCTATGTATCTCAGCTGTTGTGTAGGAGAGTGAAGATATAATGGGTAAAATGCCTCCGGAGAGGAATCTTCTTTGGGAAGAGTGCATCATCTCCCCCACAGTAGAACAATAACTTCTTAGTAAGACGGACCACTGTTAGTGCTATATTTAAACGTTATCTACAACACTCTTCCTCCACATCTCTATGTTGCACCCATCGGGGTCCTCCCCAATGGATTCAGTTATACTATGTTGTATTCCGGTGTAGACTTGCAAAATTGCAAACAAATCCGGCCGTCACTCGCTTTTACTCCCGGATGTAAGATATTAAGGGCACAAGTGCGTAGATGGAAAAGAAGGAATAAGATGACATCCTGCCGTTCTTGAAGTAGCTCCTAAAACAGTCTCGAGATGTACCAGCTCGTTTCTAGTCACTATCAAAACGAAGTTTTGGACATAACTATTCAACGCATCTGATTCTGTCGAACGTTCTAAATTCTTTGGATCAAAATATTTTATCATTGAGTCAGTCAACAATCGAAAGAAGTTGACAATGTTAAAAATATATACGGAGTTCCAAAGAATCATATAACCACATAAAAAAATAATATAAATAGCACTAAAGGAAAGTACAATTCACGCAGGTTGGTAACATTACATTAACACCTATATAATAATTAAATTTAACAAGTAATGTAACTAAAATGATTTTGTTTTTCTTTAGAAGATTCATATATCTTCGGGAAGGATGTCAGCTGCCAGACGTTTGGTGTACGCCGTCGAGGTTGGGCTAGGTAAGTATGTACAGTATATTAGTATTTTAGATTAGCTCCGTAGGTTAGGTTAGATAGAGTTATGGTAAAATCTCATTAATAAGCTGTAAAGGTAAGTATTTAATAAGCTAGATAGTAGGTTAGATATAAATGTAGCGTATTCCTTTTATATCTTTCTCTTCATGTTTATATATCATAATTAACTATATTATACTCTCACTTCATAAATATAATACGTACCTTCCCTTTAATGCTTCCTTTACTTATTGGAATGGTTACTTGTTTACGTATTCATGTATTTATTTACTTATTTATTTATTTATATAAAATCAGTTAATTTAATTTCTAACTTTTCAGATATTCTCTTTCATTTTTATATCTTTATTTATATATTTGTTTCTTTTCTCTTGTAGATCAGATCTCTTGCTGAATAATGGTATTCATGGACGGGACCAGAGAGCTTGGTGATCTACATCTTTGAATTCATTTAAAGTCAATAGTAAACAAACATCAACAAAATTAAAACAATAAATATAAAAATAAAATTAACGTCGAAGGAACTTAATTATGAGCTCAATATGGTCAGTAAGTGTAATGAAGCACTGAACGTGTTGCACTGGAAATGGTTCATTATACCTACATCACCAATGAAATCGCATCCGATGAAAGCTCCTTCTAAAACTCACAAAAGTTATGCTGAAGAAAATCCGGGATATGGAGGCCTATGATACTCTATAACCACAGTGTGTTATGTCCAAACATTGCATATAGTCCAATCAATAATGAATTGCACACTCCATCACTAATTGAAGACGAAAACTGTCCGCAAAACTAGCGTCCATGCTGCTATTTGCTGTGACAATGAACGAAGCGATCGATGTAACTTTATGCGTCAATACAAAGAAAATTTCTAGAAGTGGTTTACAATTGTGCTGGTTAGGATCTACTACTAAGGAGGGAAGCTCAAGATTCATAAGATCGAGAAAACTGTCAAAATCAGTCCTGCTTGTTACCAAGAAAAAGTCCTATCCCCAATTTACACATACATTGTATGATGACGACATTCATCGTGTGGAACTGCACCAGAAGAAGGTTCCAAGTCACACGTATGAACATCACCCGCTTTCTACTGACGCATGGCATTTCCAACTGGTATTTATTCTATTTCGTTCGAAGATATCTCTATTAAGAGTCTAGATGCTAGTCCCATGAATTACTGTGCTATAGCTGTATATGAATGGCACAAACGGCGTCTTTTATCATTGGATTCGCACGGTAAATGGTCTCTGGAAAGGCTGCAAGCAAGAATGGGACAATATATCCTTGTTCCTGCTGAAAGTGAAAACTGATGTCGTGCGATGGTCCATTCAAATGGCCATCACTTCGAGCATGATCGATGGTGGTGGGATGCAATATCCTAAGTAAATGTCAGCTTTAATTTGTTCGAACGTAAGTGGATCAGCCTCTATACTTTCTCATAATGGTAAGATCCAAAAAAATAAAAAGTGTCTCAGATCTAATATTTAGAGCTGTATCAAAATTATAATTAGTCAAGTTATCGAGTGTGATATCTGCGTAAATGTAAAGAAAGTTAAAATTTAATATTTCCTTGCAAGTCATAAATCTAATAGTAAACAATATGTGAACTTCTATTTAAAAAGAACACGATAAAGACATTTAAATATTAATAAATAATTATTGAAATACTATCTTGTATACTAAAGTAACCTATATTGATTGATTGAACTCCCTTTCCAAACCGAGATTATACTCGTATAAGACGGAAGCTACTGCTTTAACTGAGATTCGAGCCACTACTCACGTCATTATGCGTGACAAGCACTACCCCTTACTATCACAACCACCATCGGAAAACGAATTCAAGACAAAAGCCACTTCGTTACGAAGGGACACGTAAATTATCTTTAACATAAGAATCATAAATCTACATATTTAAGACATCATAATCAGACATAATTTGATTCTCAATAAAAAGACCTACTATTCTAATTATCCGTGGCGATTCATCCGGTGATTTCGTCCACCACATTATACCAAAAATGAAATCAACATCCAGAATTGAAATATCCCAATTCACCAGTCCACAATAAGTTCAAGGTCCACTAAAATGCTTCTCATCGTCTTTTAGAGCATGAGAGTTATTCTTCTGTTGGAGTCCTATAAAGAAGAAACTGTCAATACAGAGCATTACTGCGAAACAAACGCGTTTGAACGCTGCAATCAAGTGAAAGAGATCTGGCATGCTCACATCAGGTATTATTATCCTTGAGGATAACGCCAGACCGCAGCAGCCAGAGAAATAATGGAGCGTACGCATAACCTTAATTAGGAACTCATTGAATATCCTCTTTATGGTCCAGATCTTTCATTGTATTGTATTGTGGCTTTCACTTATTCCTTGCCTTAAGCGTATTCTTCAAAAATGCAAAGTTCTAGAATAGCTACACGGCCGATGAGCATTATTAGTACAGGGAAACTTACTTATTGGACTACACTCTCAATATATTGTATATAGAGTGTGTTAACGAACTTGACTGACAGCTGTAAGAGTTGATTTCTCATATCAAAATAAGAAAAAAAGTTAATATTAACCTGTGGGGAAAGTGCATAATTTCAAAGCTAGAGTCGTCCAAAAACATGAAAAAGATACACTGCAACATGTTATTTCAAAAACGAGGAACTCTGAATTGCCGGTTCATATCAGCGTAAAGGAAGTCGCACATATCCATAGGAAAAAAAATTTTCATCAATCTCTAATGACTGAGACAGGGTTTCCCTAGAGTGCATAAAAAATTCATAGATATGCTCGGTCTTAAAAGTGGGTCCAACAT
The DNA here is from genome assembly GCF_964235325.1 of Thermobia domestica. NCBI lineage: Eukaryota > Metazoa > Arthropoda > Insecta > Zygentoma > Lepismatidae > Thermobia > Thermobia domestica. Next base: position 143,512,864 of record NC_137456.1, on the reverse strand, counting down.
AGGAAAAAAGTAAGCCTTAACAGCAGTGATGGAATGCATCGGCGGGAAGTCGGAAGAGTTAGGGACCACCAGCTTCACGATTCTTCATGTTCGGACTAACGGTATTGTGATGTATTGTTTTGAACAGCCCTAGCTCCCAAACTATGTACTTTCCCCCTACACACCTATTTGAACTTTTTTGTGAGGGATCACCTCGTACAGTTTGCTTGTCTAGTTCATTAACATCTTGTATTTACAAGTAACCAAAAAAAGTTCATGCCGTTTTAGAGAAGTAATAAACAGAGGAATACAGTGGATAGTACATACCTTTAGGTTTCGAAGTAATATCTATCAGCATCCAACACCTTTTGCCAACGTTCCTCTAGCTGCACAATACCTTGGTGATAAAACTAGGTGGTCGTGGATGCAAAGAAGTCCGTGAGTGCGTTTCACAGGTCTCCCTCATTTGTGAAGGATCTCCCATGGAAGTGGTTATTTAGGAAATGAAATAGGGGGTAATCGATTTGCGCAGGTGAACATAGTGCATGGCACAGTGTCTCCCACCCAAGTTGCTGAAGGATCTCACAGGTACTCTTTGTCATATGACTTGACATTGTCATAACAATTGTCATTGACTTGTCATTGTCGTGCAGGAACAACACACCCTTGTGATTTACCAATGCTGGCTCCTTTCGATGCAATGCACGGTGCACCCTTTGCAACTGCTGAGAGTAGAGATCAGCAGTGAAGGTCTGACTAAGTGGAAGAAACTCGTAATGCACCACTTGCCGACAATTCCGCCATACAGAGAGCATAATCTTTTGAGAGTGCAAAGGTAGTCTTGAGGTGTGAGAAAAAGGGTCACGTGGCGACAACCAGTGTTTGGTACGCTTGGGAGTGTCATAGAGGACCCACTTTTCGTTATCAGTGAGCAAGCGATCAAAAATGGGTGTGTTCAGGTACCGAGTGAGCAAGGACAAACAGGTTGTTACTCGTTGCTCCTTGTTAGCTGCCAACAATGTATGGGTAACCATTTGCTTAACTTGTGTAACTTCACTATCACATGTAAGTGCAATCTGACTGTTTTAGCGGAAACATGGAACCTGTCTGTAAGTTCATCACACGTTAGATTACTATCCTCCTCGATGGCTGCCTTCAGGGCCTCGTCATCCAACATGTGGTTGTCTACTGCGAGGTTCATCCTTAAGGCTCACGTCGTTCGAACGGAATTTCTGGAGCGAATGCCTGGCGGTGCATTCGTTCACGTTATTCTCCCCTAATGCCTGGCATGTACGGCAACTTGAAACAGCTGATAGACCCACTTTAAAATCATACAAAAAACATACGCAAAGCTGCTGCTTCGATACTTCGATTTCTCTCCGACATTGGACGAGCTATGACTGCTGTATGTGCGCAGCGTACCTATATTACTGAAGGTCAATGGTCAGACTCTCTCTCGATCGTTTGACAGAAACATGCCTAATTTTGTTTCCTCTTTGTAAACTCATGATTAATGGGACGTCAAAAACAGCAAAACTTTTTTCGTTACCTTGTATACATATAGAGGTAAGAGTTTCAAAATTTATGTCAAAAGTAGAGTATCCTGTGAATCATTACCATTATTCTTTCATTGAAATGTGTATCCTAAAGATGAAGAGGGTTCAAATATTACTCATACACCTATTCTCTGGTGCGAAGAACGGGTACTTTAACTAGTACATACATACATACATACATACATACATAGAAATATTTGAACCCCCTTCATCTTTAGGATACACATTTCAATGAAAGAATAATGGTAATAATTCATAGGATACTCTACATTTGACATAAATTTTGAAGCTCCTAGCTTTATAGAATACAAACTTTAGTCGAAGTGACATTATAAAAACTCACATTGGCGTAGATACTATGTTCCAAAAAGTTATTTCAAACGTGTCAGTCATTTTTCCGACTCCAAAAACTATAGATTTGACACTATTTTTGGTCAGTTTGGGTCTTTTATTTTTCACTGTTTCTCACCTACTGTGCCGATGGGGCTCAAACCGCTTCGGAAGTGTCGGTATTCGAAGCGATTCTGAAAACTATGAATTCGACACTAATGTGTTATTTTCGATAATTTTTACACGTTGTTCTCTTCCGATCCACTCAGAGGATGCTAGGGTTGTTTTAACCATACTGGGAGCTGAACTTGGACTTAACGGCATCGAGAGTGTCAGTATTCGTATCAGACTCTCATTTATTTAGCAAAAAATTATTAATAAGTGAACAGTGTAATTTCTCAAAAGCTGCAACACTGCTTCTTGTCACATCCAGATTCATGCACCCTGTATATATATAGAAAATTACTTTCAGAAATCACTACATTAATTAATTGTATATTTAGAGTGGCTACATATCAAAGAACAATATCAGTCACGTTCTGTCAAGTCACGTAACAGAAATTCTTAATATATAATTTATAAATGTAGTGATATTCGAAAACTTTTCTATCAAGTCAGTAACACCATATCTAAGATTATTATTATTATTATTACTACTACTTACAAAGAACGACTAAGTTAACAGTCATCTAGATATTTTAATGTTTGATATCATGTTAAACAGTTTTAAGTATTTAACAGAAAACCATTTAAAGTATGCACGCGACTGCTGTCACACAAATTTAATTAGGTTATACCAGTTTTTTTTTTTTTGGGGGGGGGGGGGTACGCGTATCCTTAAATTTTGTGGACAGACTCCTCCATATATTTCCGATTGTGGTATTTGCAGATTTACATGCTAAGTACAGAGTAAATCATGCACAGGATTTGTTAGTTCCTCATACTTTTATTGAAATCATAGTGATCATTTTGTAATTGGTTATGAACCTTTGTACATATTATTTACAAGCACAAAGGTTAAATTAGCTGTAAAGTTAAGCTGATCGTACTACTAAACTATATATCAGAAAAAAAGAAAGCACTGGGTTATATTCATCTTTTGTTTTGTTGTAAAACTTACGCACACGCAACAAAATTCACGTGAAAGCAATAACTTTAACCATCATATCTCTGACGTCACTTCGCAATCTCGTCTACACAAACACATCAAAAATATAGTACATGTTTCATTGTGCAGATATGAACGAAAGTTTTGAAAGAGGCGAAGTATCTACGTCTTCCTTCAAATTCTATTTAAGATAAGGATATAGAAGTTCTATAAAAAGAGAGTGCTCTTATTTCTAATATCGCTTCTTATTTTATAAAATAATCTTGCAGAAAAGCGAGAAAGTATTCCTAGTATTCTTGCTGTAAAGAATTGAGAGCTTCCAATTGTATTTTAAGAGCATTAATACCTTCGAGAAAATAAACACACTAAAGGGTTCATTCTTAAGTTATTTTTTTCTGATAATCCAACAATGAGCATTTCGTACAAAGTGTTACATTAGGGACATTGTATATTCCAAGTTATCAGATGAAAATATATCTCTAATTCATTACCTTACATAATTTTTAACAAATTTTGCAAGAAATTGTGTTAAAATTCCATAAACATTATTCAAAACATATTTAAAAGTTTGGAGTAAATAATGTTCGTCTGCAGGTTAATTTTCTCATCATCTTACAGAAAACTAAACACAAAAGGGACCATTCTTAAGATGGAACTCAATGTCCATTATATATGTATATACTTATTGTAATGGTTTGTAGAAAATGTTCCTTGCTTTATTGTTATCAATACAAAATATAATTCATCTTCATATTAAAACTTAACCCTCTACTGCCAAAATTCTCCCCAAACTACTTACGATATTCATAGTAGGTATTCTGACATTATTAGCAGTTTACTTGTTGGAAACTAAGCTTCCATGGACCACGGTCTTGAGCTAACCTCTTTGTCTTCATGTGCAGTTTTTGTTTTAATACCATTCATCAACTGTAGCCATCTTCGTCCCTTCCATTTTTTTCCTTCTACTGTACCTACTTTCCGACCGCCAATGTCTTAACTATTTTGTGTTATCTTTAGATACATCTAAAATTCTTTTTTTTCGCCCCTATTATTTGTAACACTTCATATTTATTTTCCGTTCGATGCAACTAATGCTTTCCGTTCTTTTCCATACTTCACTTTTCGGAAGCCTTTTTTCAATCATTCTGCGTTGCACCATACAATACCATACTCCAATGGAATATCTGCTGGTTCTTCATTGTTCATACTATATTAGTGGAATGTAAAAATTGGCAAAACGATATGAATTTATTTTAAGGGGAAACCTCTTCATTCGTAAGATCTCATTCATCGTTAAAATTGAAAATGTATTTTGAAGTTACGGATTTTGAGGGAAAATTTTAAAATTAATACAACTACTTTTCATTTTGCGAAAACTTTTATTATTGAGTGCATTGAACTGTTATTCGTAAAAAGAATACTGTTCTTGACAAATACTTTTGTCGTTTTTCAGTGAATTACTAACAAGTAACAACAATAACAACATAGTGCTACAAAATAATTTAGTTTAACTAACAATAAGCTTGCAATTATTTAACAAAGTTATACATTTTTTTCACAATTGTTTTATTTGAATAATATTATTATGTTAGGAAAAGCGAACATTTTGACAAAATAATTTGCATGAAATCCAGATGTCAGAATTATAAATTCTAATTAAGTTAATCAAAATATACAGAGAGAGTCACAAGTAATAGGACAATTGTCTGTCGTATTTCAAATAGTACACATGTTGCATTTTCTCATACATGTCAAATTACTTAAGTTTGTGTCCGAAAGGTTGTATATACATTTAAGAACACATATAATTTTTTCTTAAATTTAGAAATGAGCGAGATGCAAAATAATTCTTTACATTGTTTTTGAAACATATCATTACCAGAAGTTTTCAGAGAAATCTATACCTAAAGTTCCAAAATGTCACATCAAGAGACCTACGAATGTTAAATTTCGTACACTAACCCATCCATCAAAATTGTCATCCAACCTGATTAGGGGTGTATTAGTGAAACACGCTAAAAAACACTTCACGTTGAAATCACACATCAATAACTTGCCAATCGGGAATTAAGTAAGCACAAAATAATTTTCCATTATAACCACGTTATTACTCTCTAAGGTCCTGTTATTTCTGTCTCACTCTGTGTTTAGGAATCTATGATTATACACAATCAAGAACAAGCTGTTCATTTTTTTCTAATTTTCGATTATAGTATTGAGTTTGTATATTACTCTAGTAATTCCTAAATATATCTCATCAAATTATTTTTTTAACAGAATTATTACTACTTATTGAGCTCATTGATCAATACTTTTTCTTCTCTTTTTGAATATTATATTATATATATATTTGTCATGGCTATTGTCTCATTTCAAAACAATTATTATTTTCTTTGTAGCACGAAAGACTTAAATTGAAATCTCTTATTTTTTTCCTTCTTCTTTCTTAGAAATTTACAATACAAATAACATTTTTCTTGATTATCTTAACCTTCATTACTGGTAAGGATATTCCCTCTTCTCTGCAAATCATTATCTTTTAATTTAGGAAATATAACCTTATGATAGCTAAAGACTATTAGAAAGATACATTAATATTTGCAACAGAATAATAAAATATAGGATCTAAAACATTTGTTTAACAAATATTTCGTGTCTGAGAAAAGGGGCAACATTTCACTGTTTTTCAGTGTACTAACGCCTCTTAATACTTCCGTGGTTCCACAACAAGTGTTCTTCGTTAATAGTTTCATGTCAAAAAAAAAATATTTAGTTTAAAGGATTTAAGTTACATTTTAAAATAATTTGTACTCCTCAAAATACTAAGTGTGTATGGCAATCATTTAATATCATAAGTGATTGTAGTTGTAAACATCTGGACACAACAAAGTTGGAACAATAAACCGATTTATACATCCAAGTATAAAAATATATTCGTAACTTTAAATAAAGCTCTTTTTTTTTAAAAAAAAATGACATCTATATTTGTTGTTAGTTAGTTAAAAACTGTTAGTATGTATTTTTACATTTTTTTCTTATATCAAGAGCTAGGCTACTTATACCAGGATATGCAGTATATAATATGGTTTCATATCACATTCATACGAGAAATCTCATAGAACATTTTCAAATTATTTGGAAATGTTTAAAAAAACATATATAGCACTCTCCTTGGTTCTTGTTTTTATTCTAATTAAATACTGTTAAAAAGTACACTGATATTAACTTAAATAATGTACACTATACAATTATTATTTCTATACATCACACACATACAGAGCATGAAATCAGACTTTTTCTAAAATCAGAATTTAAAAATTTAATAACTATTTGTGAATAATTTGCAAGGACTATGAAGTTTCTAGTAACTCGACTGAGTATTGGTACTGCGAAACCATTTTTTATGGTAGCTGTAAAGTAATTTATAAGCTGTATACTACATGCTTTATATGGAAACTTAACAATAGTACCATTATATTGGATTGCTCATATTCCGCTGTATAAATACAAAAACATCGTAAAATGTAATTTGCCTTGTAGCTGCTTAGATTTCTTTTGTCCTGTATATTTCTTACATATAGAAGTTGTTAAAATTCATAATGTACAACAGAGATGAACAAGCGTATATAATTTTCTTTATATCAACAATAACTTACGTTGTTTTTAGAGTGGTCTTATTTTGATGCCTGTAAATTTATATGAAAAACATGTAATATTCATATTTGTGAAATTCAAATTCTGCTATGGTTCAAAGAAAACCGTGTAAAACTACAGTTAATCTTCAACTCGTTCACAGATTCCTTTTTCAGTTTCTCCAAATTGACATGTATGATATTTGGTGTTTCAAGGGCTAACGGTAAGGTAGTTTTCCCATCATTTTAATAAATTATTCAAATACAAATGAAAATAATTATCAAATATCTTTTCTAAACCAAATGTAACCTGATTAATGAAAATTATATTTTAACAATAAGTTCAGGATTGTTGGTACTTGGGAATTCCTTAAACATTTCGAATGTAAGCATAAATTTATAATTAAACCTGCACCTATAACACTTACTTTCTTTATCATAAAAAACTACAATAGGCTCCGTGAGACCTTAAATATTAAAATAAAAACTGCTATTTATTTAATCAATATACTGTACTTGTATATAAATATCTCTAATATTTTAATATTTTGGAAGAAATTATATTTCTAATAATATTGTCATAAATAATAAACGTGTTAAAAAAAAGAAACATTATTTTAGGCTCCACAGACTCAAGTGCATACATGTAGTGTTCGAATTGGTGTTTATTACTAACAAAAATGAAATACCTTTGGTTTAGAAATATACTATATGTCTATTTGCATTCAGATTTGAACAACTTACAAAAATAGCCACTTAACCACCTTATTTAAGGCCTTATTATCTGTCCATCACTCTAAAACAAAACTATTATTTGAACTATCTATGAAAACAGAACAAAAAATCAGAATCGTGAAGTTTTTCCATTTGCATTGTATATGCAAGCTAGGAATATTTTCATAAATCAAATACTTTTTTTCGCTGTTAAGAATTAGGATTTCTATTCATATATAATAGTTCCATTCCATCAAAAATAAATAGATAGTTCCTGTCAAACGGAGAAGTAAAACTTTAATCTTCACTCAATTCATTCAAACTCTCATATTTATTTCTACTGTACATTTATGATGGAAAAAATGAACTAATGCCCTCGCTCATAAGCTGATTTCCAAATATCCACCAAACAAACTGAAGAATGAAACCGATAGAACATTGTAAGTGGAAGGGTCATATGGCTTAACATTGTCCACAAGACTTCTCCGTAGAAGGTGTATCTATCATCTCGCATTTTATGGGATTTAATCTCAAAGGTTTCCGTTATCCACATCGCTACATTGCATACGATGAGGAAGGTTATGAGTTCACGTCCAGGCTTCTCGTAACGTAGTGCATGAGTATTACTGCACCTTCTAAGACCATCAATGATGAATGGCGTTTGTAAAAGTACTTGTATAACCTGAAAAGACAGAAGGGGAATAGGTGAAAAAAAAACAAATATATATCTATATATCTATATCTATATAACTATATCTATCTATCTATCTATCTATCTATCTATCTATACAGTATATATGAGAGAAAGTATACGAGAGAGCATACAAAAACAACACCAAGAGAGCTTATGAAATGAATCCTTACACGAAAACATGAAAATATAGACCAAGAATGCATACCGTAAATGGATCCTTTTGAAAATTGGTAAGGAACGATATGAAAAATGTTAAATTACTCGAGAATTAAAAGAACATTGTAATTACTTTTAGCCTAGATTTCGTCAATGTGTCAGAAGATATGGAATACGTGCCAGTTTTCAGTTCCTGGTCTATCATTCTTCGTTTCTAGAAGATCTCATCCATGTTTCAAGACTAACTATCTCCTCCCCTGTTCCACATCCACTTGTTCATTAATAGAATCTAGGCTCAAAAAAAATTACGATGTTTTCTTTGCTCGATCTTCATCTGAATGTTGTTCTGAAGTTAAGATACTTTTCATATTGTTCCGATCAATATTCAATATGCTATAACTCCGAAAGGATGCAATTGTACACTAGGATAGAACGAAAAAAAAATTCTAATAGTGCGGAAAAGTTGTCCTCTGATGTTAAAAAGAAATACAATGTTTTGGTGTAATCAAAGCATGCTGTAAGGTGCCACAAGTACGATAAAGTTTCATAAACTTGACGTTTCTTGCTCTATTTCAGCCTCCTTCCATCCTCCTTTTATTTGCACTATAAAAACTTTGTACTTGTTATGTATTTTTATTGATAAAACAAACCGGGGAGGGGAGAGTTTACATTTATGGTAAGTTAAAAAAATCATAAGCCAAAAATATGTAAAAAAAAAAAAATAATAATAATAATAATAATAAAATAAAACGAAAACTGACTGCATACTAAGACAGAATGATTACTTCGTTATTCCTCCCCTCAATAAAGTTTGTCTCTTATAGTGCAAATAAAAGGAGAGTGAAGGAGGCTGAAATAGAGCATGAAAAAACGTCAAATTTATGAAATTTTATCGTACTTGCAGCACGTCAAAGCATGTTCCGATTACCGTAAAATCTTATTTTTGCCTTTTTCACATCAAAATGCAACTTTTCTGCGTTATAAAAAATATTTGGGATTTTTCGTTACAGTCTGTTGTGCATCCACGTTGGTCTATAATTATTTTCACGTTTTCGCATGAGAATTCTTTTGATAAAGTTCTTTGGTGTCGTTTCTGGACATCTTGTAGATAATAATAAAGCTTAATAAACAGTAATTAAATCTGAGTGCGTATTCATAAGAGCATCTCTAAACCTACTGAAACAAACGAATTTTGACTCAAGTTGCAGGTTATATATTTGCTTGGTAACATATTACAAGATTATTAGTGATATTAAAACATCATCGTAATATTCGCTTTTCTTCACGGACAGTTCCAAATAACAGAACAAAATTGTTCCCTTATTTCCAGCTTAAAGTAATTGAAAATATACCATGTTAAACATTATATCTGGACATTCATAGTTTCAATCCACAGCTAAAGCTTTGATTGAAGGAATTCTTACAATATAATAACAGTAATTTCTACCTAAAACTCATTTAGTCGTTTTCTTAAACTTGTACCGACATCTTGTTAAAAATAAATCCTGATTCAAAATAACCTCCATAATAAAAGAATAAAATTCATAAGCGCCACACAATTTTGCAATTTTCTTAAGCGTTACACCTTTTTTTACCCCACCGCAACAGGTCCGCAATGGGAAGTACCAAGAAGCAGAGACGCTCTAAATATTTTGGTGCCTATAACAATTTGTACAACGTTCAGCGAAAATATCTATCATACATAGATGGTGCTTCCTTCCCCCTCCCTTCTTCCAGTTAAGGTGTGGGGTACAGACCTCCATCACAACAAAATTTTAACTGTCATAATCCTAAATCTTTACGTTATGACGTTTACTGTTCATCAGCATTTATTAGGCGTGAATATCCTTTCAAGCCTATTTTCAAGCAATTGAACAGTTACAAAATCGAAATCAAGATATAAAATTTCTGAATATTTCTTCGTGAAAAGTCTAGGCAATTTGAGACTACTTGAAATTTCCTTTATAGTACATTATCTGACATTAAAATAACACGTATTAAAATAACACTTAAAATATCACTGAAGATATTTAAATCACTAACGAACTATTACTTCAAACAATCTCTGAATTCTCGTATCGAAATCGAGACCTGCTCGAAATAGAGGACCTGCTGGCGAATTATACTATTATTATAGCAATCTACACATCTGTTCTATCTTTTCTAAGTCATTAATGAAAACTATCTTAGTATGAAATATTTTGTACTTTCTAAACAACTAACAAGACAATGCTCTTATAGCTTTTATGTCAGATTTTGATTTATTCGGGTCCACTTTCCATGACATAATATAAAATTGATTATAACAGCAGTCACAGTGAAATAGGCTGCGGTATTTAAACACTTATCAATTGACAAAAGTGAATTTAATTATGGACAAAACAGAGTGAAACATCGACTATCCAAATCTAATCGGAATAATTTAAGTAATACGGAAATCCACAGGAAAATACAATATTATACTATAATTTTCCCCAGCTCGCGCCAAGTGGGCTTTGTGGTAGACAAACAACGTATGTGTGGGTTATCCCGGAATGTTCCCGTTTTTCTCCCTGTTTCTTCAATCCAACATTTCACTCATTCTCATCATCACCGTCTCCTTAAATTTATACGGCATAAACGTGGGAAGAATAACTGGAAAATATCATTTCGCATATTATAATTTACAAAACTCTAGCATTCGTAATTAACTTACACAATAAAATTAGGCCTGTATGTTATTGCACAACACCTCCCATATTTTTTTATACCAAGGTATAATACTTGAAAAGAATTTCAATTACTGTCGGCAGTCTACAAGGTAGTAATTACTATATTTCTAAAAGTGCGAAAACACAACTAACATTTACTAAAATTCAATTCCCAGGTTCCACAAACATGAAGCCTGCTTGAACAAATAGGCATGATGATGATGTTAAAAAAGCAGTTTCTACTGAGATGATGATATTATTGGCTAACTGCAAATTCATTTAAGTGGAAGAACAGATAGGAAAATATTTGAATAAAAGAAGAGAAAGTATAGAATATCTGCGAATTATTTTGTTTAGAAAATATATATTGCCTCATTTGGTTTTCTTCTGTTTGTTTTTCTAATAAACTTTCAAAAATACAGAGTATAAAACCAAATGTGGTTTAAGAAAGTTGAACCAATACTAGATTATAACGTGCAAATTATCAAATTAGTGTAAAAAAAATATTATCATTACCTATTAAAAAGTAAATATAAATTCTTTTCAATTAATTCAAGCTGGAAAGCACCAGCTTCAGTAATTTTCTTGTGTTACTTGTACTAAAGTGTTCATTAAACTTGTTTACTTTCCTCCTCCTTTTACTAGATTACAAACCGAATACATAATAATTAAAACACTTAGTTTACATTCTGTAATTATGTTTTGTAAGCTAAAAGAGATGAAAGAGGAATGCAATTGAATGAAGATGAGAGAGCAAATAAAATAAGGAGAATGAGACAAAATGCAAGAAAAGTAAAAGAACAAATGAACATGATGTTTTCTGCCACAAACTGCAATTACTTTTTTTTTTTTTTTTTTTTTTTTTTTTTTTTTTTTAAGAGGGAGGACTTAACCACTGAGTCTCGGTACTTTCGATAGTTACTTAATAGTAAAGTACAATAAATTCTATATATCGTCAAGGTTTTTGCGAGGAAAAGGAGAACTACTGTGTAGCTTTCCTGCTTTGGTACTTCAAGTTAAACCGCGAGTTTACGCATTTTAACACAAATATTAGCGTGGTATTTTATTACTCTCACAATAGTTGGCGGATAATATTGTGTCCCCACCAGGGATGGATCTCCTAACGTTTTACATGATGATACTGTATTAACAAACCAGACGCACAAATTAGACTTACGTATACCTTACAGTTCTTACACTACAATTAACTTCTTATAGACGTATAAATAATGCTTTACATACCCATAACCTTAAATCTTTAACTATCTACCTTCTACATTCCAAACTATATCGAAAGTATTAAACGATATTCAACTTGATGGGTACTGTCTCTTAATAAAGTGATAACAACTTTATGCGTACACTGTTACGTACAATTCTTAAAGGAAACGCTGTTATGTAAATTCTTCTGTTATGTGGTTTAGAAATTTAAAATTAATTTATGGGTACTCTTCTTTCAAATAATAATAAACTCGCTGTGACTTACCTGTAGCAATATCGTCACGATAGATAAATAGCTAGTCTTCTCAACAGCAGGTACTATGCTAAATATAGCGTAAAGGAAAAAGGCGGGAATACAGATGAAAAGAAGAAGGTCATCCAATTGAGATATAGGATTCTTATTTACATCCAAACGTGTTAATTGACGATATGAAAATATTACGGCAATTGTCATGAAAACCAACAACATTAATTCCGTTACAGAGTTTACAAGGAGTCCTGTGTCTGTGTATGCCTTATCTGCCATTGTGATGAAGAAGAGAATAATACTGACGACAGAGCCCACCAGGACAATCATCCCGGCGAACAATCCTTTATTAGCAGAATGGCAATCAGCATGGATTACTAGATTACTTGAGAAACCTGTTTCATAACTCATAGGCAGTGCGTGGCATTCGTGCGATGGATCATCTTGTCCTGCACAACTTCCTATATGCTGCCAAATTATGAACAAAACTCCAACTGAAATAAAAACAAATAATTGAAATGAAAAATACCAAAAAAAACTTATTAATATTCACAACAATAATTTTTTATAAAACTTTTTGGTTCTCAATATGAATAACCTTAGATGCGAATAGATTGGTTAACTTGGGAATACAAAAAGAAAATTAATCATCGATATACAGAGAAACAAGATTACGTTACTATTCGTTCATGTCTCTCATCAGATTCCTAACGTTAAACTTAGTTTATTGATAATTTGAGTACTAATGTTATTCAGACAACTTAATTCTTATATAATAATGATAAGTTATGATAATAGGATACATTTACGTATGATTTATAATTACAAGTGCTACGCACAAGTTAACTTCGGAAGTATCACCAGCTACTTGAAGGACCGTAAACAGAGAGTTGTTTTTTCAGGGGCAACTTCTAACCCCCCAACTCGTGATCTCTGCACGCACTTACCAGCTCAACCTAGTGGCCTTCTGCTTTTTGCTGACGACTGTAAGTTATACAGAGAAATATCGTGTCTCCATGACACAATTGCTCTACAAGAAGACATAAATTACCTCATAGGCTGGTGTGAAATGTGGCACTTGAAACTCAACAATAAGAAATAAGACAGTATTACTATTACTTTGAAAAAGTCTCTTGTTCTCTCCACATACCATGTCAATGATTCTCCTATCACATATTCTGCTAGTCATAATGATCTTTGAGTCATCTTTGATTGAAAACTCGCATTCTCTGACCACATCTCATTAAGTAAGAATTCAATGCGCATGTTGGGACTTCTTTATCGTTTCACTGAACTACGCACTGTTTCGTCATTAGCAACTTTTTATAAAACTTTAATAGTGCCCAAGATCGAATACTGCTCGCCCATATGGGCCATGGCAGCATCTACACATCTCTCCAGACTTGATTCTATGAATTTCTTTATCGCTATAGTCCGTTTCCGTGTTCCTGCACTTCGAATATTATCTAAGAAGAAACTCTTGCGACATCTGAGTATCCAGACTCCGGAAGTACGTAGAATTATCTCTGACCTGAAATCTTCATAAAATAGTGAATGGAGACTTAAGATCGGAAATATTACTTCAGGAACTATCCTTACGTATCCCTTCCCGCATCGCCCGAAATACCATCTTGCCCGTCCTAGGTTGGCAATTATACAGAGGTCTCTTTTTTACAGAATACCAAACTGTTATAATCAAGTAACAACTGATGTGGACATTTTTTCGAGCTACCCGGTGTTTGATAGAGCAATTAAACGAGTTTTGACGGAAGAATATTACTTTTACACTCTTTTTTTTAACACCGTTCTATGTTGTTGTTATTGTTGTCTTGCTTTTTCTTTCTTTTGTTAACATTTCCCTGTGTAAAATGGCAAAGTTATGCTGTATCTGGGAATTTGTTCAAATAAATAAATAAATAAATAAATAAGCCCAAACATATAAGCACGCAAGAGGGTAAAATGTAATAAGATCTATATTTAAGGGAATGCATGTTGTAGATTATAGAGATTGACAAATGACAAAATAGCTATAATGGCTAGGGTAAATGATAATTCACTGGTGTGATAATGACTAGAATTAAACTGACATTTTTTTTTAATTGAAATACAAATAACTTAGTTATGATATTCAACTATAGAATTGCAAAACCTATGAAGTTGAAATCACATTGTTGTCGTTACCATGGCAACCCTATATAAACTTACTACTTTCCAGCTCCGCTAAACGTCTGAAATAGCATGAAATATCGAGTCATAATTTAGTGTAAGAATCAGTGATTAAGATTTTAACATGGAAACATATGTTCTAACGCTTTTTAAGAACTGCTAAAAGAACTGGAATTAATTCGTTACATACGTGTCACTAATGAAATTATTTGATGTAAGTGGAAGACAAGTGTGCAATTTTATGTAATGGGATTTATGGATTTTCTTGATACACTTATTTCTTTGTACTAACTTGTAATCAACTTGTAGTCAATGTAGTCAACTTATAATATCTGTATTTAGACGACAAATTAATAAACATCACAGCGATTTTCAACCTATGGTTTGCGACCTACTGGTGAATCCTGAGTAAACATATGGGTTGCGAAAACCTTGTATCAGACTGAACTGTTTCATATCGTTTAATAATTTTTAAGTGTGTAAAGGACGAATATTCTGGAATTTCAGGTAAACTACTCTTCACTGGAGTGGGCGAAACAAGATAATATGCTTGGATTCATGTGGAAACAAAACTTGACTCGTTTTTAGAATCAAGAAATGAAAAGTTAAATGAAATTTTTAGTTTCACGTCTCATGATTATACCCTTTATGTGGAAGCAATGGCAGTTCCAGAGTTCTAAGAGGAAAGTCACATCAGCAATAGGAGAAAAACCAGTTTTCCCTCTTTTCTCTGCAAGGCACCCGTGGCTTTGAGGTCTCCAATGATGTTGCACTTTAATTTTTTTTTTTTTTTTTTTTTTTTTTTTTTTAATTTTGATGGGAAGCACAAATGTTACAGAAATAATAACAACGAACTGCATAATTATATATCCACTAGATGTTTTACAGAATTATTGAACTAAATTTCAAATACTTTACTGAGCATAAAGAATTCAAGCCCTCGTATGTTGTCAACGCTATTGAACTATTTCTTCAATTTGAATTTCTTAATCGACTCAGCTCATTAACATAGGAAAGCGCAATTTGAAATTGATACAAAACCTACGGATAAGAAATCGAATTTACTGAACCCACTTAAATTTTCCTTACCTTAAACATATATTACATGGCAATTGACCAAAATCCACGATAATTGTTACTTTCAAACTAGTAAAAACAATAGAAATTCATGTTTGTGTAGCCTATTTCTTTGCAAAGTTTTAAATTTTATTCTTAGATATTACGCTACTATCTACTTATCGGTAATTTATAGTTATTTGTTTGAATTACAAGTGTAACACTTACATCTTTGTCTGTGGCTTTGCAAGCATGCTTTCAATTTAAAATTTACTTCAAGAATATCATCCGTTCGTTAAACGTCCACCTTTTACCCACTTGTTCTTATGAGTCTTCGATTCTTTTTCTTTACCCAATCTTCTTTAGCATTCCTATCAAAATAATCCAATTCACTCGGCTAATCGGCAATAAACCCTGCATATACTTTCTTTTCTTCTTCTTTTTAATAAATCTTTCTCCGTTAACCCTAAGTAAACTAGTGGTGTACATCTGTTCGTTTCCCTTTTAAATCCGAATTACTACTCCTCAATTTTTCGTGAGTTCCCTCGTGGCTGTGAGGATAGCGTACGCGTATTTGACGCGAGAGAGCTGGCTACGATCCTCGGTCGAAGCGCATGTGTTTCGACTCCTCCGTCAAGCTGTGTCCACGTTTCATAGAGCCTCGCTGCTGAAAGAGACGTTAAACTCAAATCAAAGCAAAGATTCTCAATTTCTTTATTTGTTCTGTCACATGGTATATATATATATATATATATATATATATATATATATATATATATATATATATATATAGATAGATAGATAGATAGATAGATAGATAGATAGATAGATAGATAGATAGATATTTGCAGTAGAATTTTCTCTCCATGTGATATTACACTAATTGTTTTGTACTCCTTGCACTTTTTTGCATTATTTTTTTTTTCCTGACAGCCATGAGTGTGTGTAAAAATTCATTTACCCATTTTCTCATTTCACATATTTTATAGCCTATAAGAAACAGCTCTTCACATCTTTCTGCCACTTCTTTCCGGATTTTTGGTTAATTCAAAAATTATATTATCTAAAGCATTTGCTTTACCCCTCCTTATGCCCCAAAGTTAATTTGGATTTAAATCTCAGTATCATAAACAGTATTTATTTACTTACTTACTTTTCATTAGCAACATCTAGACTACGAGGTATGTTTCTACTATCACATCATATTTTGCTATATTCCTTCCATCTACCTAACACTTCTTTTGCTCATCAGCTACGTTTCCATCCATTGTCTTCTTTTTTAACTTCCATATTTGTGCTAGCTTACTTCCGACATATTTTAATTGATTTAACTTCTCAGCACATCTGTTCATATTCATCTAGTCTTTCTCATTTCTCTACCACTTCACATTCACTTGTATAATATACTGCCTTACCTTTGTCAGTTTCCCTTTGCAATTCATTATTCACCTTACTGAATATCATTTTTCGTTTCTCAGTACAACTTTGCTTCCTTACACCATTTTTTACTACTTTCTCCAACATTTTCTTCAGCAACCAATGGAATTTTAGTTTCGGTTTGACTATTACAATCAATGACCTATGTTTCTTCTTCAGTATATTATATGTGAAGCATGAAATGCTTCCACTGTTCATTGATTTCTATGGCATTTTCTTCTGAATTTAAATACCTCTTCTCAAATTTATAAGTGAATATTTTTTCTCCAAATTCCAATCTTTCAGTTCTACAATACTTTAATTATTGTATCCTACTTTTCTTTTGACTACATTTTTCAACTTAATATCAACCACGATCAACAGCAGATTGTGATATGAGAAAATGTCTGGTCCGGGAAAAATCAAAAATATCACGAAAGTTTTTCTGTATCAAGACCTAATCTGTTTGATACCGTTTTCCACATATTCCAGATTGCTGGTTTCCATTTGCTATTCTTCTCCCATAATAACATTAAAATTACCGATTATAATTAAAGACTCGCTGTAGAAAACAATGTAAGTGCCAAAAACAATAGTTACTGTAACAATAGAGAGTGTTATGCCCAAACGTCACAAAATAGAAAATATTATTGCTTAAAAACAACCCAGCATAACGAAGTGAAGCTATGTATGAAAAAATAACCAAGGCGTAAACGTATTTTAATAAAATAAAACAAGTGAAACAATTGCAAGATGGCACTTACACTGTTTTCTACAATGAGTCTTCAATTATGCATGCACTCTTTTTCTATACTTTTCTCTAATTTTTCGTAAGTTTCTTCCAATTCTTTCATTATATACGCTTTGGAAAGCAGATATATTTGTATTACTTCGAGATCTGTCTCATTTCCCTTAAATCTCACCACTATAATTCTATCATGTGCAAATTCTAGGTTTAATACTTTCTTTGTTAGTCGCTTTGTAAAATTTACTTCCACATGTATTTTCTTTCTTTTTTCTTTCCTCTTCTTTCTTTTTTAATTCGAATAGAACATTTTATAGTTTTCTTTCAAACTTTCTCCCTACCTTTTAATTTAACTTCACTTATTTCCATCAAATCTAAGTTATTCTGTTATGTTTGATCTTTCGATTTTTTTTAATCTTTACATACATTTCATGTTCCTATTCTCAAACTTTTATCTTTATTGGTCCTAATATTTATCATTTTTCTGTTATGCTCTTTTTCCCAAGATCTTCCTCTCCTGGAGATTTGAGTAAGAATATTTTACCCATGGAATGTTATGCCTTGAGTACATCTATCGTACATGTTTCTCCATTTTCCTTATGCGGCAAACTTGGAAACACAGTATAGTAGTTTCTCGTTGTTTTCCACATTTCAACCGTTAAAGACACAACTGATCACGCCTAGAACTAACATTATAGTGCCGTGCCAATCACTAGGATTTGTGCCAAATTAATAACTGGAAGAAATATATTTTTTAGTAGCGAACTATCGTTCACTATTTCACTGTACCACACAATTCTTCCCATCCAATACATAAAGGTTTCTCCACACAGGTGATGTCTATCATCAATGCTATATACAGCATGTACCTAGGTGTGAAAGAATAATTAAATAGCTAAAAAATGTTTTTCATATCCTTTAACTGAAATTTCTTTTATTTAGAAAAAAACACACCTAAAGCTAACATGAAATTCTGCTAATTAAATTTAGTACAATTTCACTAATAAAGCGGCTTATACGCAGTTTATGAATTACCTTTAGGAATAAAGGTAATTTAATTTTAATAAAGAAATAACACAAAACGTTTGCGGTGTACGGCGCCTTGTACATGTGTGACAAAAAGCGGGAGAGATGAGTGGCAATTACATTAAAGGAATGAAACTAGTATAAGTCATGTACGAATTATATCAATGTTGGCATTACTTTTTATCTTGCTTTTCTATCGTAAATCAAATTATTGTAAATCAAATTATTTATGTTAGAAGTGGAGTTCGTAATATCAAAACGCTTACTGTGGTTCACTACATAACAGCAAGCATAACTTCTAAGCTTTCAATATAAATACATACCAACAAATAGTTCAGTTATTCTCAATTTTTATTTATGTTGAATATTTTGTAATGCAGCTTAATATCTTTCCAGCATCGTAGATGCATAACACGTAGTCTACAGTTCAACTTGTAATTATGTTTCTTTGTTATTTATTACCTTAAGACTATTTTAATGTCTGTTTGGTATTATTATCTCCTGCTATCATTTCTTTTATAAGCTGGTAAAAGATACTTCTCTTTTCCATTAATTTTCTGCTCTTATTAGTAGTTTTCTAGCTCATCTTTGTATAGCTCCTTAGCAATTTTCTAGCTCATCTTCTTTGTATAGCTCCTTAGCAATTTTCTAGCTCATCTTCTTTGTATAGCTCCTTAGCAATTTTCTAGCTCATCTTCTTTGTATAGCTCCTTAGCAATTTTCTAGCTCATCTTCTTTGTATAGCTTCTATCTTTTTGCATTGAAGACGAAAACATTAACCCAAAATTTTATAACAGAAGATTTAAATGATATTGTTTCCTTCTGGAGCTTTTGGCTAGAGCCCATATTCAATAAATAAGTGAAAAAAAATATTCTTTTATCTTACTCACCGACAAGAATGCTGTATTCAATGGTAAATGGATATAGGTACGGTGAAAAATCTTCAAAAATAGATGACATTCCACCGGCTTCTTTACAGAAATCATTTAACGCTGAACTGTCATTCCAAGATGCAAGTAGATTTTGAGCTCCTCCTGAGGAAAGAAATGAAAATAAAGTGTTTAATGGTGTTGAATGTATATTCTTCAGTATAATTGGCGTTACACATTGTTGCTAACACTTTTTCTTCCTTCCTTCCTTGTACTTTTTTCTTTCCTTTTGACAATATATATATATATATATATATATATATATATATATATATTAACTTCTACCCCATATTTTGTCATAAGCCTACACATATATCAATTTTATAACAACAACAACAACTACTACTACTACTACTACTATGTTTGCCTAATTGTTCTTTTGTTAAAAATCTAAGCAAACCAATTTCATCACAAATTTTGTTAATTTGGTTAAAACTATTCTTTAAATCCAAAAAATATAGTTAATAAATTCAGACATTAGTAATAGAAAAACATTTTTGAGTTTGTAAGTGTTCTTACGAGAAAGTGTAACATTCAAAAGTGTAACATTTACAAAGAAAAATCACAAAATTTCTAAAAATGTTCACTTACACAATGGACATACATACTTCTAATAGAAGGTAAAAATCATAACATATTTGTAGGTGTTCTATATCAAGCAATATCTATGTTTACTCTACCATGTTATATAATAAGAAAGTTACCTAGCAACTTCAACAATCTTTACAAAAATAAATAAATAAATTTACATATGAATTATCCATTTTGTTGCTAAACGAGTTATTATTTGATGAATGATCATTAATACCTCTCTGTCTCTCTCACACAATGGATATTAATTGTACAGTCAGCGACAAAAGTTCTTTCCGTTTGGTAAAATGTATTTTGGCCGTTTCACCGAGTTTCAACGCTAAAAGGTACAGAAAATTACATTTTTTTTTTAATTTACTGAAAACTATACTCAAATTGTCCTTCCATTTTGACGTTATTTACGAAACTAATTTCATCAAATGGAAAGAACTTCTGTCACTGACTGTACATGTATAATATTACATATACCGATATTTATACTTCAGTGAGTTAATATATCACAATCCGTATGCGAGAGTATCAACATAATTTTTGTTTGGGGAGGAGAGGCTCAGTCGATAATAACATTTTTTTTTTTAAATAACAATGTGAAATTTATGATTTGTTATTTCTTAATAGTATTGAACTCTAAGCAACTTCTATAGTGGTGAGATGGAGGGAGTTTCCTTTTACTTAAGTTCTATGTATATATACCCATAACTAATAAAAGTTTTACTTAAACTGTAATTGTTGGTTTAGTTGAAGTGATTATTCCTTTTACATGTCTAGTCTGATTTGAAAGTTTAGCAGCACGAGAAAATGATTTGAAACATCTCTATGTATTTTTTTAAAAGATACAAGTAGACAATACAAAAGAAAGTTAAAGCCAACATTTAAGAAAATATCAAATCCTAAAAAGCAATCGAGGGCTTGGGAAATTCCCTCCTATGTAAGGAATTTTACTTTTGTACGAATTAAGTGAAATCCATAGATTAGCCTTTTGTGGATTTCTCCACGGAAAGTAATTGCTTTACTATATAGAAATATTAAGTTAGCCATAGGAAGGTTATTTTATAATACCTGCAGAATGCACCTGCTTGGTCACTGCTAATTGAGATTATTTACGCAAAGATAGGAAATATGAAAGAAAATAATTCATAATACTGAAAGTGAAGGAAAAGCTTATATGACATTGTAGTTAGTTCAGTTCCAGTTTCGAATCGATAATTAAGGTGATTAGTTCGAACGCTCTAAAAGGATGAATATTTATTTATTTATTTATTTTTAATAACATTTAGATTTACAAAAATACCATATAGACGCATTTCTTCAGTTTTTCTTCATTGAACTGATACAACATGAAATCGGCATGTAAAGTTCCAAAAACTCATCAAATCAAACCCGTTAGCAACTTCAAAATCAACAACGAATATTTCATCATCTACAAGTCTGAAGACATTGGCTCAAGATTCATATGACCCTGGACTTATCGAGTTGTGTGTTTTGACGTAAAACACTAACAGGTCGGCAACCTAGCCAATTCAGAACTTTCAGCAAAAGTTCTTCTGCCGAGCCCGTTCAAACTACTCGACTCCTTTGCCATTTGAAATGTTCAAGTTTTCCCCCGTAGCCCTATTTCAGTTTGTACACCCAAATTCAAAATTAATCTTATCTATCGTATAAAGTTCCAATGTCCTAAATTATATGTGTAATAATATGCTTTCTAAAATGTATATATGATGAATATTTTCAAACAAGGTTTGAATTACATATTACTACATAAAATTTTAAAAATTATAAATTTTACTCTTTTTTAGAATCTTAACATTAGACTTATGATTGCAGTTATTTTGGAAATGATTATTGTGCAAGTAGAGTTTGAATGCAGAGAATTTAATATGCTTACGTTCATGATATGATGTTAAAGGTAATGCAACCAACGACTCCAAAGATTCTCCAATAAAATTATGCGAGGCACGATAAAAATCCTCTTCATCGTCTGTGGTACTAGAAGGTCTTACGGTAGTAGAACTGCCACCACCACTGCTATGCCATGTCAACGACTCCATTGTCTCTCTCAAGATGGTCCAAAACCAGAAGCATATACTAGAAGCTATGCAATGCATAAGAGCAAACCTTGCAAGTTCTTTGCATCTGTTGATTATCACCTGAAACAAAGATAAAATACGTTATTAAAATGTAAGACTCAAATATCTAGCTCTATGGCTTACAAAAATAAAGATTCATTGCCACAGCAACGATATCTGGCACCCTATATTGACTCAATGCAATTCAGTCAAGATTATTATTATTATTATTATTATTATTATTATTATTATTATTATTATTATTATTATTATTATTATTATTATTATTATTATTAAGTATTCTGCCTTTCAGCAGATCCTGGGATTAATGAGTTTTCTTCTTTTTTTTTCAATTTTAGATTTAGGCCTGGAAATGTTTCTTCCAAGTTTTTCGATCTTCAGCTTGCTCTTTTAACTCCCAATATATTTTTTAAATTATCAATCAGTTGTGTTCTTCTTCTTCTTCCTATTCCTCGCTTTCCTTCCATCTTTCTTTCTATGGTGGTATGAAGGAGACAATTTCTTCGCAAGATGTGTCCAATCCAATTGGCCTTCCTACGAAGGATGCTGGCCAGAAGTGTCCTCTTCTTTCCTATCCGTTTTAAAACATTTTCGTTTGTTGCTTTCTCTATCCACTTTATCTTCTCCATTTTCCTCCAATACCACATTTCGAAATATTTCTCAATATTTCTTCTCTGACTTCTGTAATGTTTAAATCTCTGAACCATATAATCCAATGCTCCATATACAGCACTTGAGCGACTTCTTCGTAAGTATGTTTTCTTGTTGAATGCTTCTTTAGCTATGGTAATTCTTGACTTAATCTCTTTGGTGCAGTAAGCCAGTCAATATTACGAATATTAAAACATAATGGTTAGAATATAATATAACGATGGTGGATTCAAATACTCCTACTCGTAGTATTCAAGAATTTGTAACTTTGACTTTGTTCCTAATTTGTTATCTTTAGCTTTCATCCACGATAAAATTGGCCTTTGATGCTGTTAGCATTTACTTTAAAGATATAATTAGACTCTGTTAAATGTACACAGGTGTTTAGATTATTAGAAAGAAACTTATTTCTCACTTGATTAATTAAGTATTATCATAAATGAATAATGACTAAACCTAAATTAATAACATAAGTTAATTTACGAGCTCAATTAAATTTAAAGCCCAGATTGTGAAAGACTTGAATGTAACTAATCAATAGCAGCAATTGTTATTAAAGCTCGCAATCATCTCCAGGATCGACTATTGCGAGATTTTTCTACAATACAAAAATAAGCAGTGATTCAAATTATTAAGAACTTTTGATCTGAAATCAAAGATTTAGTTCTCTAGGCAACTAGTTGTCCTCAATTTCCCTCATACATGCATCACATTGCAAGTAGGATAAATTAATTCAGATACGATAAGTTGTTCCAAATACATCAAAAGAAAAATATCAGTTAACATAAGGCTTAAGGATAACATATTTCAATATATGCTTATCTAGTAGGGTTTTAGAAAGACTTTCAAAAAAAAATAACAACATAGAACAACATATTTGATCATTAGAGCCCGGATTTTTATGCAAAATGCTTGTTTATAGTAACATGCAGAAACGTATGGAAAGTATCTTTTTCTTTCCTACGGATTTGTAAGGATTCATTTGAGACACATATGATAGCGCATATAAGTGCATATTTTGAGTGAACTTCGATGTGCATGCATATTTCGTAAACTTTGCAGAATATTGCATATTTCCGAATTTTATTGCTGCATGCTAGCGTATTTTAGAGTATATCACAAGAAAGTAGGTTGTACTTAAAAGTAAACTGAATCACTTTGTAAATAAAAGAAGAAATGTTGTAGCATAAATATAGAATAAAATGCATAGAATAATAGAATAAAGTGTTGTATCCTAAATTAGTCCACCTGACTTGTCTTGCACACAGTCTTCATCGCGTAGCAGAAACAATCAGATGTCAATATCTAGAAGTAGATGTGCTTGTACTAAATGTAAACAAAGTAGTTGTGAAAGCTCCATCGCGCGTACGTATCTTTCACGAAGTTGCGAAAACTGTTCTACCACATACGCTACCAGTTTTAACCCAATGGGGCTCGTGGCTAGAAGTTGTGTCGTATTATGCAAATAACTTAAGTCAAGTGAAGACAGTTGTACACTCACTAAATCCCGATGACGCAGCCCTAGTTATGTGTCACAAAATTGTTTCTGTATAAGTGGTAACACAACCACTTCTCGAGAATACCTAAAATTATCAGACAGTTGGAAAACTCATAACAATGCTTTCAGCATTCACTCTCCTTGTTAGACGAATAATCGTAGACTTTGTCCAGTGAAACTCACGATGTTGCGACAATAGACTCAGATAAACTTCGCCAAATATTAGGTAAAAATCCCGGATAGAAAACAATCTGTGACATTGCAAATGTACCTCATTTTGAAAACAATGAATTGGAAGAGGACCTAACACAGGAAGACATTTGGTGTTTTTCAAATGCACCAGTAATTTCTGCTGATGTAGAAAGGAACTTTTCGATCTACAAAACTTTGCTTACTGATAAACGCAGAAGGTTTACAAAAGAAAACGTAAGAAAGGCGTACACAGTTAATTACAACAGATGTTATTAAGATAAGATATTTTTGTACGAAATCGAGATTTTACTTTCTTAGTGTATATTTCAGCGCATATGTTAAATTTTTAATGCATATTTCAGTGCATATTTTTGATATTTTTCGTGCATATTTGCATGCATATCTCGGGGTTGGTTTGTGCATGGAAATCTGGGCTCTATTGATCATTTTAACTTCAAATTTAACACAATGACAACTATGTAGATATATGTATATCGTGTCTCTCTTTTTCAGGAGATACCTTGTTTATTTATACAAACCTGTATTTAATAGTCTCAGCTAGTTCATCGTTAAGTGGGTTGAGGAAGAAGTTTCAAACTAGAATTTGTTTTTTTAAATATTATTTATTTTAAAAAATGAAAACAAAATCAGGAATTACTTTAAATAATTTTATCTTCTTATGCGATTACGTTTTCTCGTATGTTATTAGATTTAAAAAAAACTTCTTATGCGAGTAATATTTAGCATCTATTATTAGAAATTATTTAAATAAATTTTTCTTCTTAAGCGAGGTATTTTTTGTGTCTAACACTTGGCACTTTTAAGTAACAAGTACACCGTTAGTAACATTTTAATAACAATAAAAAAATATAGTAGTGTAAGAGGAAACACTATGCATTCAAGAATCAACACAGTGTCTCACATGCAAATAAGAAAAATCCATGGATACTGACTCTGTATTTTGTATTGAAAACTGAGGCTTCACTCAATACCAATTTTTCTGTTTGCAATTGCCCTTTCACGTGGTTCTATTTATTTTTTTTTTATTTAAGTCATTAGTACCTTTCGTGCTTGTGCTCACGGATTCAACACCCACTGAGCGTACAGATTTTTCCATTGACTAATATTCGAGTTTAACATTCCTCTTCAGCATGGTGGGAATGTGAGAAATGAGATGTTGCTTGAAGTGGAATCTGATCACTTCTCACTCTTCATGTAAGGCAAGTACCCCACCGGGGATAAAACCAAGTATCACGTATATTATAAAGTTGGCCATGAAGAGGCATCTAGTTTTTCAATTTTACTTAGCATCACATGGCGGAGTTAAAAGATTGAGAATTCAGTTCTGAAAAACCAGAAAGTATAATGCTGGAAATACGCATAA
Source organism: Thermobia domestica (assembly GCF_964235325.1). NCBI lineage: Eukaryota > Metazoa > Arthropoda > Insecta > Zygentoma > Lepismatidae > Thermobia > Thermobia domestica. Next base: position 143,486,796 of record NC_137456.1, on the reverse strand, counting down.
AATATGTTTCTGTTTGTCTAGTGACAGAACCTAAACCCTATCACTTCATAAATCTTTAAGCTCACTTAAAACTATGCCCCAAATAATCATAAGTACATTTAGCACCAATTCCGCTTCATATGTGTATGGTGGTGATGAAATCATTTAAACGACAAATAATGAATCAAAGCGATAAAACAACTACCGTTATTTTATTAGAAAGTATTTGATTATTTTAAACTTAATTCTTTATCTACTAAGTAGTTTGTCGTATGGGAAACTGGAATACATGGTTTTGTAGATAATTTTATGCTTTTCAATTTTTGCCTTCGACTTCTTCCCTGCTGTCAATACTTATGGACCTTAAAGGGGAGAAAAAATTCCCGTGGAACCTATTTCGCTGCTATTTTATCAAGATAGCGACTAACTCACAACTTGGATTTATCAGAACGTCTAATATTTCATACATTTTTATTATACAAATATTTCTGTGAGGAACAAACTTCTGTTCAAATTTTATCAAACTTTGGATTTAAAAATTACTCAAACGAGTGTATCAATACATTACTCATTATTACACGTAATTATTATCAATTTTCTCAAGCTTTATATTATATATATAAATCTCCAATTTATTCTTTATTTTTCAAAAAATGTTTACCCTACACTACTTGATCACCTTATGAACGAACTGTTTGTATGTCTTCGGCATCTTCGCGTGGAATCGAACTTATTATAGTTGTAAAAACTACACCTCATGTTGTTCTTACTAACAAAAAATAAGCTGTAGTGACCGTATATATTAATTCCAATGCAAGAGAATAAAAAGTCTGTGCGCAGCTCACACATCATCATTAAACTTCTAGGAGCAATGCTGTGAGTGAAAAATTATTAAGTAAAATAATGTAACAGTATCGTTGAGAGAAATGTCATCTTTGAGATCGTGACAATTATGTCTTGAAAAACTTCAATGCAATTCGGCATAACCTATAATACTTATTTCCCCTTACAATATGCAGGGATATGCAGCTCTTACATGTGAGCCGGACCTGCCATGCATGAATACACAAATAGTATTGAATGGACAAATGGCTAGTGTACGTGCTTTCATGCCAAGATTTGAGTTTGACTCTTCAGACTTAGTGGCATTTCTGACTCCACGTTACACACTGTGTTAAACTACAATTATTTGATCAGTCAATATACAAATGACTTCTTAACAAAATTGGACTAAAGTTTTTATTTTATTTTATTTCTCCTTAATTGCTCTAAACTTATGTAGATTGCTACTTACGTTAGAATATTTGAAGATAATGAACAACTGGAAAAACGAGTATGTAGGATAGATTATATCGAGAATCAATGTTGCCACATGTGCGCATTTCTCGTAAGTCTCTTCAGATGTTGTAAAATAGGTGACTTGGTGACTCAGCAGGAGCGCACTGTGTATTAGGTGACCAAAACAGAACCCTGAAAATAGCAAAATTACACTGATTTAAATTTTATTTATGCAAGCTAAATAATGTAATGAATCACAACAATCAATTTTGTAACAACTTATGGAGCTAAGCTGAAACACGAAGGAAAAAAAAAATGGACGCTCATTTACAAGCAAACGACTTAATATTTGTTGTTAAACGTAATCATAGGTAAAAGTTCGGAGAAACTATTTTAGAGGAATTCCAGTTAGTGCATTGTAATAATAAATGGAAATGTGTCAGAGAAAGATATGTGTGTTTCCTAGAAAAGCTTGTTACTTACCCAAAAATCAAGAAATTTAGTTGATTTTGAGTATATTATTTTTACTCTATTTTATATTACTTAAAAATCTAGACAATGTTTGTTTTGAATGCGATGGAATACTCGTAATATAAACTATTACGTTGTAAACTGTTATATTCTTAGTGATCGTAAACTAATAAAATGATTGCTTCTACAAATCATGTGTCCAGTTTATTAAAGTCATTTTTAACAGGTGCTAACAGCGCTTTCAAATCTAACTCTTTTATTAGTTAGAATACACATTACCATCTTCTCACTAAACTCTATCATACGAAAAAATTACTTTTCAAATTTGAATGAAGTCAGTCGGGTTGGTTTTCAGTAAATAAATCTAAGTTCAAGAAATTTTCTTTTCATGTCCAAAACAAATAAAAATGTTACATCTTTACTACCAATCAAAGATAATTGTCGCCTTCCATTTATCAGTTATTCTTATGTATCAATTATGTCTAAATTTTAACCTGATTAATTATATGAAACATTTTGAAACTTAACTCTGACTACATGAAGCTTTCCTTAAAATGATGCTGTGTTAATAATCTTCAAATTCTAATTGAATTATTACTCTTAACTTATAAATAATAGGAATTGTTTTTGTGTTCAACTGCTTTTTGATTGGATCCCGGGACAAGTATTCCAAAATTTGAGAAGAAAGTAAAACTTAACATAATGAATCGCAAGAAAGCTTGTAATATAAACACATATTACCATAAAATAAAATTAGCAGTAAAAGAATTAATAAAATGTCATATCTCATGCCTACCTGCTGCACCAACTTTTAAATAAAAACTCCCCGAGTGTCGGTCATAGCTAAAACAATAGTGATGAGGAAGGTTTGCACAATGCCATGGCAGTTGTATTGATAGATGAAGGTCACCATCTGGAGATTCTCGAAATTCAACATCTTCTTTGAATGAAGCATCTAATGTAATAAATGAAGCGGAATTTATCACATAAGGAATACAATTCTGTAAGCGAAATTCTTTGTTCAAAGTATTTTATTAGCATAATTACAACTTACACTAATGAGTAATAGATGTAGGAAACGAAACCTTACTTCTTCTGTAATTCATGTATCTAATTTTAAAAAGTATACCCTTACATAATATTAGTTTCTAGTTGCAGCATTTTAAAGGATAAAGAATATCAAGCTTTCTATTTGTTAATTATTGTGTATTTAGCACCTAGAAACTAATAAATCACTTTATTGTACTTTCTAGACGAAGCTTAATCCAAAGTTTCTTTCCTAACGTCCGGTGTTAACATTGAACTTCTATATTGCAAGCCAGACATATGCACACTAAAGGTAAACAAGCTCCTTGCTAAAGTACGTAGCAATTCTATAAAATATTCTATTCTGTAAAATAAACTAATCTCTATTTTGTAAGCATTCTTTAACTATTGTACTAAAAAGCCAACTGCGATTACTCAAACAACCAAATAAGTGTTGGCCAATGTTGGATTTTGGTGATAATCACCATTTTTCAACAGTACTAATATATTGATGATGTCCACTTTGCCGCAGTAGTTTTCAACCAAACAATTTTCACCTTAAACACAACCAATTTTCAACTTAACCACCAAAAATAAACGTTAGTCACACGGTGAATATTGGTTGGTAGAATTTAACGAAATTAGTAATCATAAATTATAGTTAGTGTAAAAGTGAAAATGCGTTGGTTGAAATCTACAGTATTAATTACCATAAATATTTGTGTCCTAAAGTTGTTTTACACACGAAAAATCAACTTAATCACACAGGAACGTAGGGTCCATCATTTGGTTACTTGTGTAATAAAAAAAAAGCTTACTGTTGTTAAATTGTTGTATCTACTGAACAGTTAAAATCAGGCACAATTTCAGGTTATGCCAATACGAATAAATTTCAGTACTATTAAATGTACAGTCTTGTTCACAAAATCTTGGCCAGAGATCTTGTTTGAAAAAGTTATATTTTGGCAACCATACGTAGGTAATTCAATTGCTTGAAGATCTCAATTAGCCTGCGAAAATCAACATTTGTTTGATTTGATTCCAAATGTGAGTTAAAACAAAGGGCTTTTCAGAGATGTGAGTGGTCAGGTTTTTATGAATAAGACTGTACAACGATAATGGTATAGATTGCAAGCAGTGACACTAGTCACAATAGTAAATAAAAGAAAGCGTTTCATAGTCAATAATTAAGAAAACTAAGGAATGTTTTCGAGGATCACAGTCATCATCAGCAACTTACATTTTTTTAAGGTAAAAAAGGTGTAAAAATACAAAAACATGTGGAAAAGGTGAAGGGATAAAAACTTAATTCGCAGCAACGACACAACTTCACGTGACTGAGCAAATAAACCATCATTGATCACTGTAAAGCTAGTCACTGGTTTCTGCTGCCACATAAGTACTCTTTCTTCTTTGTAAATGGCGGCAATGTATGGTAAAAAGATTGCTCCATAATTTCGCCTTATCCAGATTAAGTATAGGGATTAATCTATGAATGTAAAAAGACTCCTTAATTTTGCGTCAGTTGTAGTTTTTGCTTTCGTTTAATAAATTTATTGTTAAACAGATATTAACAATACTATATGTATTTTCCCTAGGGTGTAGTGACAGTCCACATAATTCTTGAGGTTTAAAAGTTCTGGTAGCACAAGCATACGTAACTACTCTGGTACAAATATTCCTTTTCATTTTACCTATGAACAATTTATCACACTGGACACTGTCCACTCGATTGTTGATAATCGGTAATATAAGATTTGAAGTTTGTTGGGTATTTCCCAATTGATTTTGGAGGAACTTCTGAAGTACTAATAAATTTCTGTAGTAATTTCTTTATATTTGCAGAAACATGTGGAAACAATGGAACGCCAATCTATTTCTCCGTATCAGTTTTTCTTGGTTATTGAGTACAACATCTGTAAGTCTCTTGTTGAATCTGTTTGACCATTTGATTAATGAGACTTTTGTAAACCATTTTCCAGTCTTGTTTTTATGGGGTACTGAATTTCCTGTTTGAGATAATCGGAAAGACGTGATAGTACAATGGCTCTCCTAAAAATGTTTTTCCACATATTCATCTTCTGAAGCCCCGGGTTCGATTCCCGGCGGGAGTTCATGTGGTTCGGATTCCACGTTAATCAGTAGGTCCATGTCTCATATAGCCTCGCTGCTGAACGGGACGTTAAACTCAAAATCAACTCAACTCAATATTCTGAAGCCATGAATATAATGATTTGAAACTCATACTTTGTACCGGCCGAAGTTTTACGATACACTGAAGTAAATTTATTTGCATGCCTTCTTATGATGATATCCAAGAAATTGAGCGTACTATTATCTTCATGTTACTATAGTGAACTTAATTATAGGGTACTTCTGATTGAATTCATGAAACAGCATTTTTTCTAAAAGTCAAGGTCATTCTGGTAGAAAATCAGAGAATCATCTGCATAACAAAAATACCTTATTGAGATGATCAGTGATTACAAGTGACCAATGATGGTTTATTTGCCACAGTGTTCTGCGACGTGAAGTTTTGTAGTGGCTTCAAATTATCTTTTCATCCCTTCGCCTTTTTCACACGTTTCTTAAAATTCTTTAACCTTTTTCAGACTTACATAAGCTGATGATGAGGGCAGTGATCTTCGAAAACGTTACTTTATTTTCATAATTATTGCGGTGAGTATGAAACAATTTCTATTGTTTACTATTGTACAATGATACTATTAATTTTATCTTAAATATGTTACAACAGTTGCTTTGTATTTAATTTTCTTCAATCTCTCTGTCTGTCTTGTTTTGTGCATAAATTTTATATTCAATTTTTTAATGCCTCCAACTATATTTACAATGTCGAACATTTTTCGTATATAGATAAGAAACTTCCCTTATTATATATTTGGAATTTCATTATCTGTATTTTAGTTTCAGTGTTTTAGTAAATTAACATATTAAAAACTTGGCTGACAGGAATAAATGTACCAAGACGAACTACTTCACAATTTGCAACCACTAACCATATAGATTGATTAGTAAGTGACAACTTGCAAAAATTTGCATCACAGAATTTGTTTTTTTAAAAAAAGCTCAAAATGTAGTATATAAAAAATATTTAGTGAAAATGTTTTGGTATTAGCGTTTATGATCTCAGCTAACACAAGTTTGAGAAATTACACACTAAGACAATTACTGTTTTCAGAAAGAAATCAAGCGATTAGGGATAATTTAAGAAACCACCTCATGTTGATTTTTGTGACTGAGGAATATCTGAAAAACTATATAGGCACTTGCCTTGTCTGTAGTTAAAAGTTTAATAACTCTTTCGTTTGACGTACAATTATCTTGATAGATTTAGTAAGAAACAAGCAAAAAGGTTAATACCCACCGCAAAAAATAGCCGAGTTTTCTTCTGCATGTAAAAAGCAATTTCGGAAGAACTTTCTTCCATCTTCAGCTTACTTAAAATTCATAGAAAATTTTAAAATATGAAGGAGAATGTGGAAAGGTAAAAAATCGTTAAAAGGATTAAGAAATGTAAAAAAAGTTTATTTGTGTTTTACATTTCTTAGTCCTTTTAACCATTTTTTTTATATTTCCACATTCTCCTTCATGTTTTTAAATCTTCTTTGAATTTTAAGTAAGCTGGAAATGGAAGAAGGTTCTTTCGAAAGCGCTTCTTCATGTAGAAGGAAACTCTGCTATTTTTTGCGGTGATTATTAGCCTTTTTGCTTGTCTCTTACTAAATATCATCACCGCTCGTAATATTGTCATGAATTACCATGTGATGTGATCTTGATGAATTATATTTTATCGTCTTAGTTTACGGTAAAGAATATACAACACATGGAAATGAAATGCTGTAAAATTTATATTTATTCAGCTGATAATAAATATATCTGTCACTTTGTTCAAGCTATGCTTTATGAAAGTTTTCTACAAAAATTAAGAAAAGAATACAACAGAAAATGTTTAAATCGATGCAAATATTTCTAGGTACTATTGTATTTTCAGCGATAGATATAAATTGTTTCTATGACAACAAACAAAAGATTAGAAATAAAAATTATTGGACTTTTTATTACTTGATCATGTTAAACGTATATTCATTAATGGAACAATGTAAAGTACCCAAAATAAACTACAAAACCTATAAGCTTGATATGAATTTATAATAGGCTTTAGTTCTTACCGTCTTTTCCTGGAGTGCCACTACCGGTCTGAATTTTCATTTTATTCAGGTACCTTCTGATATCAGAGTACAAAAATATCAACCACACTAGGCCAACAGTTACTAGGTATATGCTGAAAGACTGCCAAAAATATTTCTATTATAAACTTATTTATCTATACATGACAAAAAAAAAAAAAAATAAAAATAAATAAATTTATAAGGTATTGAATACATAGATAGTTTCCAAAATTTAATTAAAAAAATATTACTATGATACTAGTGTCTAACACAAATTCAATTTCTAAATTTTCTTGATTTTATCTAATGTTACTAACATTAAGTATATTTCCTCTTAAAAAGTCATTTGATTATTTTAACGATTGTAAAATATCATTGATAAATAATAGAACGAAGTTATTACTACAGTTTTGCATCAAATTAAAATATAAGATACATACATGGTTGAGTATCACCTCATAACAATAGTATACTAATGAAGGATGAAAGTTATGAAATACTAACTAATTCAATAAAAGAATGTGCAATATACAAGGCGTTTCAAAACAACACCGACAGCGTTAGGAAGATGATTCCTGACACCAAGATAAGACAAAAATTATAGACCAACCTGGGTGCACAAATGCTTCCTTTCAGAGTTATAGGCTGCCGAAAAATGAAAAAAGAACTTTAGAGGTCTATAGTTCTAAAGCTATGGGACCTACCGTAGTCGGGTCAAGGCTTCACTTAGAAACTAGTAGGTGCCCTATCCAAATTTCCATGTTTCAGAATCCTGCGATACTTCCGCAACAATTTTTATAGAGATAGTTGATGAGTACTTCAAGTTATATGACCGTAGAAAAACACCCTCTATAAAAATTGTTGCGTGAGTACCTTAGGATTCTGAAACATGTATTTTTGGGTAGGGCACATATTAGTTCCTAAGTGAAATCTTGACCCGACTATGGTAGGCCCCACAGTTTTGGAGTTATGGACCTTTAAATTTCATTTTTTCATATTTTTGGCAACCTATAACTCCGAAAGGAAGCATTTGTGCACCCAGGTTGGTCTATACTTTTCGTCTTATCTTGGTGTCAGGAATCACCTCCCAAATGTTGTCGGTGTTGTTTTGAAACACTCTGTATATAAGCTTTTGGTAACAGAAAGAGGAACAAAATAAAGCAGGTAAGTAGTGAAAATCTTGTCATTGTTAGTACAAGTATTTAAGCAATCGAACAACATTAGCTCTTCCGTACGTACATTAACTGATCCCTATGTCCAATTTTTCAATAAAATGTCTTCAAGACCGTATAGAAACATGAAAAATATAGGAAAATGGTGCTGCTCTTCCATCCTATCATACAATATGGTAGTTTAGAGCAGTAGTTTCCAACCGGGGTGTCGCGAAACATTGGTGTATCGCACAGTCCTGTAGGATGGGTCGCGAAATTTTACAATTTAAAAATCATGAAGCATTCAAGAATTAGTAAAAGTCAATTTTGAGACATACTTCACCAGTCAATATCTTCAGTGATGGTAGCAATTTTCAGTACTACATAGAGTCACTACTTTATATAAACTTATAAACTTTATTCTTATAATTTATATTATTAATAATAAAAATCAAATATGTGATATCGTGAGCTTTCAGTAAATTGTGTCATTACTCAAAAAGGTTGAGAAACACTGACTTAAGTTGACAGACAGATTCTATTTTCTTTATCAATTTTCTATTTGTCCTCTCTCCTCTTTTTCATGGTCTGATTAAGATGTAATAATAACCGAACGTTTCAGTATATTTTTTAATGTGCAGAATATAACTAAGTTGAAAACCATAAAAATTTAACTTCATTTGAGACACAATAGCCCAAGTAATGTTTATATTGACTTATTTCTATAAGTTTACTCATTCCTTATAAATTTCAATGTGTTTACGCAGTATGTTCAAGAAACTTTACAAAGAAATATTAAAAGGAAATTATATATAACTTCTTTGAAAATTACGTTACGATATGTTTCACATAGCACTTTTTTCTTTCGTTGTTTTCAGTAAATGATTACCTTAACATGTAAGTAGTAAAACTAACATACAACTTTAAATATACACAGTATACACAAGATTTCAGTATTTGCAGAATTTTTCTAACTCGCATTGTAAAAATCTTTGTTTGTATGTATATATTGTATGTTAGACTTCTGTATAATGTTTTTTTTAATTACCTGCTAATATAATAATGTTACTGACATGCAAGATATAAGTGAGCTAAATTTACAAATATGGTCACTAGAATCCAGTATATATATTTGAAATGTAATTATATATTTTGTCATATTGTACCAGCAAATTTTTATCACAAACTACTATAATTGGGAATACCAATTTAATAATATTGAGTCACACAAAGCTTACCTCTGCCATCGTTGTCTCCCGTGATACCAAGTCGGCAATGTAGATGACAACACCCAAAGTAACAATAAAAACGGCATATACACAACTGAGTATTACTGTCAGGTTACCCCTGAAATAAATCACGAAAGAACATAATTAATAAATATATGTCATATAAACTTAACTTTGAACTCAGTCGTTAAGATTAAAAATGAAATTACTTTGTCATACTTAAAGTTAACGTGGACTGCATACATTAAAGTGATCATTTGAAGAGCATCAAAATAACTGTAGGTTTCTTCTTCCATGGCTTCTTCCGATTTAAAATTCTCTTTCAATGAAGAAGTAGGGTATGATTACTTTAAAATCAGATTTAAGCCACAGATTCTAACAATTTCGTAAAGAAAACTCACAGACATGTTTACTGATAAACGAAATAATTTTGTGTTTACTTAATCCGGTGTTTATTCAGGTTTCTTTGTTAAGATCAAATGACTAAAGAAACTTTATTATCTCTTTCAAATTTTCGCACTGAAACTTCCCTCCCAGTAGTGTTGTGAAAAAATACTTTGGTGATTGACTTCAGGATCTGTGAAACTTGTATCGTTCATAATTAAAGACGTTTTCGAAAATCGCTTCACGTATTTTCGAGTTCGCAGAGACACCCAAGAAATCTCAAAATGTGTCTCCAAATTACCAACACCTACTTCTTATGCTGTATTATTTACTGTCCGTATAGTTTTGTAATGGTCTTTTCTTGAATTATCTCTTATGTTGCAAATTTGTCTTTTTGATAATTTATTCTAAAAATTTCCTTATTTTTTGTTCTAAAAACAAATAGAATTACCTATTAGTACTAACTGAAAGAAGTAAGGGGTGCCCAAAGGACTCCTATCAAATTTAGACCAATTGCTATTGACCCTTCTTCATAGTACTTCGCAGTCTTCACAGCTATGTTATATTGTTTTCCTTTTATTGCAATAATCATGTTTATAGTGAACCAATTCTGTATAAGATTCATTTGAAGAGACTGGTGATTAATTTTTATATATCCAGAGTACCAATAAGGTTGAAATACGACATCACGTAATAAGCCATCTGATTTGCACTAACGTTTTGTTGTCCATGTACACATTAATTTTCACTGAAGATTGGATAATATGTGTTCATAAAGTTCTTAATGGTATCCCTTTGTTTAATTAAAGGCACAATTAGTTTGAGTTCTTTATTGATTGACTAAAACTGAAAGTTAATATGTTGTTTTATTATTTCTAGAAATTTGCGAAGAGGAAATTATCTGTGCGCTAAGAAACAGAGAGAAATATTCTGTATGTCGAAAATTTCTGTGCACGTTGGTCATTTCTTCTTTAATGCAATTAAACTTTTATGATTTACCTTTCAAATGCTGTTTCTAACGGTAGAAGTATCTAATTATTACTCATAAAAAAAGGCAAGAACAAGTTTTCATGTATTTTATGTTCTCTTCTAGCCTCACAATGTATTAAAAGCTTAACTGTGATTCATTTTATACGTATTTATTGAAGAAATTGGAATTTTTTAGGATAGTAAATTAGCATGCATTTCTAAAATTTTGGTGTATTTATTTATTTATTTAGATTTTCTTCTCAACAGCTATCTTGCTTTGCAAAAAATTACTTTTTCTACATAAAAATGACCTAAAAGGTGGAACATCATATGCACTGGTAATGATAAATCGATATAATTCTTTCTGTTCCTTGCACTATGTTAGCTGACACGATTGTTACCCCACGGTCACCACAACTACAAGGAAGGAGACCACGAGACAATAAGCCCTAACTAGGTATCGAAAGAGCATAGCATTTTAATTGAAAACTAAGCAATATAAAAATAATTTTTATTACCTATGAATTGAGAAGCTAAGATTTCTCAAGGGAAGTCACAGCAAGCTCATAGTCAAATCAAATTATTGTCAATAGAATGAAAAATCTAATTTATTCAAGAAAGAATCTATTTTAAGCTTCGATATATGGTGATCATTCATGAAATTCTTTAATATCGTTTATCCAAATTAAAACTTAATTCTAATAACTGCAAGTTACTAAAAAACTCAAAACGTGAATTATAAAGAAATCTAATGGATTTACTTGTATATATCGAGCTCTTCCATTATGTCAATTAAGAGAAACCGATGATAATTTAGAAAGATCCTATTCGCCTTTGGATTTAAAAAAGTAAGAAGATATGCAATATAAATTTCTAAACAATTTCTCTTCTAGTCTTAATTTTAAAAAAAAATTAGGATTTCCTTCACAAGAAAAATAAACCACTTCTAAACACATGCACATATGTAAAAGTTCCTAATTTCTGTCGGAAACAAAATCAAATATTATATAGAGTGTAGTACCAAAGAGAAAATCAGTTTTCCTCACACGAATATACATTCTTCCTAAGAGAGGTTCTCAGTTAAATATTGATGACAAAACTTTCAAACTGAAATAACAACAAAAGGAAACAATTTTCATTCGTATTATATATTTATTTTATTTTATTTATTTATTTTGCTTGTAGCGATTTCTATTTCCTATAGCTTTGAAAGCCCATATGGTATAATTAGTAACAGAAAGAATTTGACAAATGTGTTCACTTAGTATTTATGATTAGCTGTCGAGCTCATCGAAACAAGAGAAAATAAGCAAGATGATGCTAAGAATTGTTACGGTGAAGGGAGGTCTTAATTTGAACTTCTGCCACTGTTTATGTAACTTAGTTTCTACCAGTTTCCATGAACAGGAATATATGTAATCCTTCACAAGAAAAGCAAGAAAAAAATTGAGCTGCACCAAGATTAGATTTAGTAAAGCCATTCAACACAAAAGTATACATTTCCGAAAATATAACAAAAATTTCTCTTTAAAGACAGTGTTTCATCGAGTATTCATTTTCAAATGCTAGAAATGACTGCTTCAGTATGATGCAGTAGTGGAAAGATTTTGCATTTCGAGTTTTAATAATGTTCCTGTTCATATTTAATTAGAATTCTAAAAATGTTCGTCTAGTTGTTAATATCTTTTACATACTTCCGAATACCATTTCCAACACCGATATTACATTATAATTCAACTTAAACACAAATTCAAAATACAAAATGGGTAACATCCTATAACAAAGCAAGAAAATAATAATATTGAAACTTAGCACACATGTTCAAAATGCAAATTTTGGCTATAATGTAATAAGTCACATTAGCATTGGAATGCCCATAATTAAAAAAAAGGAAAAAGAAAAGAAAGAAGAAAAGTGTTAAGTTTAGTATGAAACGATGTAAAGTAAAATTTGTTTTTAGGAATAATGATTTAATAAAAAATAATTAAAAGTTACTAATAGTCGTTCTAAGTTCAATATATTCTTCTTGATATCTCTGAACTCAGCCAGTTCTGACTTGCATATAGTATGTACCATTTAAAAGAATTCTGCATATTTTTCTGTTTTAAATCGGTGAAATATATATAATGCGAAAGGTTCATGTTGCTAACTTAGGATCATTATTTTTCGTACAGCTTTCTTATTAATAAGACTTAATCGCTTAAAATAGTATCGTAAATATTATTTAGTGATAATATTGATTTGATGAAAACCATTAAAATAAGTAAAATAGCTCGTATTTAGCTTTAGGAAATGATTTAGATCAAGAAGCATAATCCTAAAGTAATAAAACTTACCTGAACATCCTGCTTTTTTCTTCGGGACTTGATGGTGGTGGATCGTGGTTGCTGGTATTGTAAGAACGTTCTGAGAGTCCGTCGACGCTTGCTGAACCCGCTGCAAGGTTAAGGTCGGATACTGTTCGGTGTTGAAAACTGAATCTTTTTCCAGAGAATAAATCGTTGTGACTTCCTTTCAAATTCGATATTAGACTTGGAGCTGAAAAAAATACAGAGTAGAATTATTTTAATTTTTGTAGGTTTATAGGTTTAGAGTATATACTGCAATTACTAACATAATTATTAGTATTGTTAATTATTTTGATTAATAATGTTGTACTTCGTTCTGCATGTGAACCACTGGACTTAAGTCTAGTAGAGAAGAAGCTCGAGGCCTCAACAAGGAAGAAAAGCATCGCGAACACTCTCTCTTGATTTCGTGTTGAAACTGAAAATGTCTGATAAAGATAATCTGGAGTGTACTTAAACCAGTTAAGTATCGCAAGTACGGCATATTGTCAAATATATCCATTTCCAACGAAGGAAAAACGAAGAGCAAAAGCAATAAAGCATAAGAAATGTGTTTAACAGTACGAGTAAACATTCAAAGACAAGTTAGAAAACAAATTGTAACAAAAGCTTCGCTATTGCTAAAATTACTATTGTTAAGAAGAGAGACTGACGCTATTTGAGATGTCGTAGAGACTGTCGTCAATCGTACTCCCAAAATCAACTGGTTAGCGAAAGTTTCAATGTTACAAGAGAGAGGTTACTTCAAAACAGTTGGATCCTCGTAGTTTTGAACGAAGGATATGAAGATAGGAAAGTTTTACACAGTAGCAGCTCTGTCTTTGTCTCAGTAAAACAAGGTCGAAACTAGGGAAAAGGAACATCCAGTTTTTGGGGCTCATTTTGTTACTACCCTGATCTTACATTGAAACCCTTATACTTTTTACTTATTTTTACACCATAGTCATCTCATCCCTGTTTACTTATTTTTCCTTACAAATTAAAAAATCGCAAGATGAACAGGAAGAAAATAATTAATTTATATTTTTTCTTTCAATAAATCGACAAATTACCTTTCTTCCCCATCATGCTGGAGTTGCTTTAACGTTTTAGTTTCGAAAAATAAAATTACCATCAAACAGAAATAAGTCTAAAGATCATTGTATCCATTCCTACATTCATTTCGGAGCTCTTTTGTCATAACACCATTTCTACTACTTTACTGTGCAGTCACATTCTAAAGTTCTGTTACATCTTCCGTCAATAATTTTTAATTTAAAATATTTTCACGAAACTCAGTGTTTGCAAAATTGGAAACTTAGATATTTACAACATCTAACATTTCAACTTATATGAGCTTTAATACTGAACTCTTAACATGGCAGAAGTGAATACATGTATGTATATTGTATATGAAATAAACTAAAGAACATTTTATAAAATGAAAAGAGAAAATTCGCGAATTAAATTTTAACTTATTTTTGTATATACGAAGTTCTGTAAATTCACATCTTCTCAAGTGAAATACATCTATTTCTATCTGGAGCTATATTACTTTCGTTTGCTGAAATATAACAACGCTGAAGACAAGTGTAAATGCTAGTGAAATATTTTGATATTCCGTAATTAGTTTAGTTTTTAAGTTTCGCCTATGGTACAACTAGACAGAAGACAATAATTTAACAAGAAAAATTATTGATTCACATAATATATAATACTTACTGGTAGAATACAAATACCACAATTCAATACTAGAAGTTTAAACCAAAAATGGAGTAATTTTACAAAACCTATTTCGAGTTCGTGAATTTACGAAATACGAGTGTAAACGGTGTCCATTATAAGACGCATTTTATGACTATTCGCATTTGGCACAGTTTTAGAAAAATGCTATTGCAAATGATTTTAAACATTTTTTTCGATTGCTTGCTTTCTTTCTACGAAGATTTTTTGTTTCCATGTGTTTCATCTTTATTCCTTTCCAACTCTATGCCTCACCTTCTGTCCTTAGAAAAAGAGTTGGGTAACGACCCGAAACATCAAGATCTATTATGTACAAATTTTTGGCCGAACGTATATCTAATTCATTTTTATATTACAACATTATATAAGCTCTAAATTTAATAAACGATTTAAGTCGAAAATAATTCCTATATTTGCACATACGATTAAATTAAATTAAGTTGTCGTGAGAATTATGTTGAGATCTTGAATTACTCATTAGTGGCTTAACTAAAATTCTTGTAGAATCAGAATATTTTGGAATAATTCACAGCATTCATAACGTCAGTGTGGATATAGAGTAAGAGAACAAGTATCACTTGGTAAAATTTTCTAGTGTATATTGAAATTATCACAAATATGACAACTGTTTAACGTAACATGTGCATTTGACGTATTGTGAGTATTGTGAGAGAGTTTAATGGAGAAATTGATATTACAAATGGTTCGCATTCCTTTAGCTCATGGCTCCAGATCTGCTACAATTTCTGTTTGAACGCTCCTAAGTAGTTTCGTTCTATTCATGCTGCTACTTCATAAAAAGGAACGCGTTTAGACCCTCGTTTGATGAAAGATTGTACATTAAGGTTATTTCTTATTATTTTAACGTAATTGTTCATAACATTTTCCTTACCAAAAATAGCAATTTTATATTACTTGATGTTCTTCATGACAATACAATATGTCTTGGGACAGTAACCCGGCCCCCTTGCCCCTCTAACGTTGTCACTGATTGTCATCATTTGCCCACTGTTAAATAAAACAGCTTATACTTCTCTGACCCTGAAACTGAACCATTGGCTACCCCCAAAATATGTTTCTTGTGTCAACTTTTTTCTGATATGTGTAAGTGCTGTACTCCAAGGTGTTAACCTTACTACATTAATGTTTTGCTGATATTACGAATATTTATTTTAATAACTAGAACATATCTCAATGACCTTGGGCAATAAAATGATATATTGTAGTTCTCAAAATATGTACGTAACTAGATAGCTAGAAATAAGCTATTTCTAAACCAAGACGCCTCACATAAAACCGATATGACTCACTATCTATCTGCCTTTTACGCAAAAGACATTTTACATTACTTCATATGTAAATATCACAAAATTAAGCATGTGTTGCTGTACGTATTATTCTTAGGTAAATTCCTTATGTAAAACTTTATGAGTTTATAACAAACGCTGGAAGTACCGGTACCATTAAACAGCATTCAGGTATTGATGCACTTGTAATAGCATGCTCTGAGGAACACGTTGTAATTCTTCAGGAGAGATGTTATTTATCTCGTTTGTAATGCTCTTTTTCAGTTAGTCTATCGTCTGAGAGTTATTATCGTGTACTTTGCCTTTCAGAGCTCCCACAAAAGAAATCACAAGTTGTTAAGTCCGGTGACCACGGAAGCAAAAGGTTTTTGCTGACAAGCCTGGTTTCGG
This sequence comes from Thermobia domestica, assembly GCF_964235325.1. Lineage (NCBI taxonomy): Eukaryota > Metazoa > Arthropoda > Insecta > Zygentoma > Lepismatidae > Thermobia > Thermobia domestica. Next base: position 143,470,352 of record NC_137456.1, on the reverse strand, counting down.
AAAACATTTCATTGATTGGACCATACTCTGGTTGGATGTGTCGGCGATGGCACCAACTTGTTAAAAGTAGCCATACTCTCTTTCATTTTCTGTTAATTGTGAATAGAACGACTCAAACATCTGGAGAGATCGTATGTGCTGATATGGAAGTGAGGAGTGACAGTTTTAAGTGGGACACTTCGTATAAGTAAATCAAATTGGATTTCCCTTTCATTATGAGGGGAAATACATAGAAGTACAGAAATATGGGAATACGATAACCATGGATAAGTTAAGATTTTAAAGTAATCTTAACTTTAAAAGGTTTTGATATTACATTTTAAAGAAAAAATAGCAATAATAATAATACTGTTGAAGAATCTTATAGGCTATAACTACATCGTGCAAATAATTCAGTTCACTTACTTCCTGTCAATTTCTCGAATCTAAGTCGATATCCAGTCTTGGCCTTAGAAACAAAAAAAGCCAGTCATTGTCGTTTTTACTTCTCTCTGGTTGGTGATCTCCATGATTTCATTAAGTATGTCATGGAAAGTAACAGGAATAATCCGAAAGGTCAAAGTCAGAACTATATACTGGGTGTGTAATCAGTTCGATGCCATCAAGTTCCGAATTTTTGTTGCGTTTTTCGAGCCGAGTGTGGTTTTGCATTATCATGTTGCATCAGGGCGCGCTTCCAGTTGAATGTGCAGGAAACGCTCCAACTGTTTGAAATAAAGGTCAGCATTGATGGTATGACCGTTAGGAGCGCACTCGAAGTGAATTACCCCCTCGTAGTTCCACCATACACAAAGGATGACTTTATCCTCGAAATTGTCCTGTTTGACGACCGGTTCTGGAAGTTGTTCCTTGCTCAACCACTGTTTATTGCTCATTGCGAGTTCGGAAAAAATACCTACGTTTCGTCGCATGTGACAATTCGTTTCAGGATTCTGCAGCAGTTCTCGGCACACATCTACTGTCCTCTGAAACTGAGGTGGGGTCAACTCATATGGCAGCTCCTAATGGTTTTACTGACTTCGTGAAATCGACCCACTACAGTAAACTGGAACATTCAGAGTTGGTTTGTGTGTTGAAAGATTTTCCTCAATGACGTGTCGTATGACTTCAAAGTTTGTTACCTCGCTATTTTTACAACCCTGTCTGGAATCAACGAGTTGCTGGAGAAATTTCTGGAACCAACGAATTGCTGTGTTATAGTTTACTGCATCTTCACCTTTCGCGTAACAAATGGTTTGGGCTGCTGCCGCAGCGTAATGCCCGAGTTCGAACTACGTAACAGTTAAAGTGTAAGACGTTGAGCACTCATTGTCACTGCCACTAAAACCTGACTGAATTCCTGACGAAGTGGCAACCTCCGTGTTGAATAGTCTGCTTGCCACACTACCTCTTGGGTCAGTTTCGATCTTGTAGTTACGGCCAATCACGGCGTATACACATGCCTCCTGTTTGGATTGTGGAAGTATTGCACGACTTATTACTTAAAAGAAATAAAAGATCTTCAGAAATTTTTAAACTTTACCTAAATAATTTTAAAATTATTCCTCTCGAACAATGTTACTGTAGAATTAATAAGCTTGTGAATAACTTTATGTAGATAGTTCTAAATTAAATCGATAATGTTAAATATGTGTCTAGATTGTTATTTAACTATTAAGTTGTATTTATTATTTTACATGCAGTTGTACAGACAACTTTTTATACTGTATTTAATACAAAACATTTTAATGAATGTAAATCGATTGAGGTAAATATATATCAAATCAAAGAAATAAAATTTACGAGCCACCACACTAAACTTTATGGCTCTGATTTCATTAAATCATAAATCATGACATACTGTAGAGTTACTTCCGAAATATTTATTCAGTTTACATGAACATTATGTATAAGTAGTGTAATGTATAAGTTGATTCCAAGTTTCAATCTGAGAACCCTACTATCCAAAATTATATAAAATGAAATTAATTACGAATTCTTTATATAATGAAAATGAAATGAAATCTTTAGTTTAATGTCCAAAGTTTATGCCCTGTAGCCAGGGCCATATTTAACATTTTTTCCGCCCTGGGTCATTAGAAAATGCTGCTGCCTCAATATTTATGTTTGCCGGCAAATTTTTGTACTTTCCAGAATTGAAACATTAAAAAAAGAATATCTAGTCCGATAAAGTATGCCTCCCTAAATCATTGTTCCATGTTGGGCCATAAGTAAATACAGCCCTGCTTGTAACCTAAGGACAATAAGCGTAAGTGAACGATTATGGAAGACTTTGTGAAGTGACAATACTAGCCAAGCAATGCACTGACTAAGTGATCTTCGTGTGGTATGTCATTAGGCTGTGCAACTTTCATGACACGGTGAGAGCTATGATTTCAAGTAAGAGCACTAAGCTTTCAGTGTTGACCCGTTGTAGAATTAGTTCAAGATAAATTATTTCAAGAATGAATCGAGTTTCGTCAAGATAACCAGAAAAATTATATTAGTAATCAATACGTAATCGACGTATGAAGCTGACTTTCCTTCGCGACTCGTCTAATACCAGGAAGCGTAGTTTAAATTTTTTTATTAAAAGGTAATACATAAGAAAGAAGAGTTCATGATGCATCTAATGAATCTGCTCTGTGTATACACTGCTGTCCCTCGAATATTCATAGGAAATCATGTTTTCGTGGACTTTCTCGGAGTATTTCTGTTTCCTCCTACTTTATTATTCCATCAGTTTTTCCATCGATATTCGCTTGCTTTAACCATCGTTTCCTTTGCCCTAGAGGGCACAATCGTGAGATGTTAAACTCAAAGATTTCATTTCATTTTAAACAGGAAATCATTATCAAAAGAACTACCGTTTCTAGGTTACCACAAAGAAACGTACTTGCTAAATGTACTGTAGATGAGAGATCATTGCACTCTGGACAATTATCATTCGTTTAAGGAAGAAACAACCTTGTCTGTATTGTCCCTTTTTTATGCATGTTACGTAATTATGATGTATTATAAACGTATACGGACTTTTTTTTCCCCTCCCGCTATAAGTCTTAGCTGCTTGAGAAAGTGTTTTAGATAACAAAAAATAGCAACACAATTAGGGCGACTTCCGCGGATAATCACATGCTATGTTCTGTTTAGTATTCTGTTTTCTGCATCCACCACTTGTATGGTTATGGAAGATTGACCGTGAGAATGAAGGTCACATGGAGGTCATAGCTTCCCTTCACTTTCTCCAGTCTTTGAAAAACTCATTCATAGAGAAAGCAGAAGTGAAAGTTTCTCCAGATATATCTCCATTTAAAAATACTGTATACGTATATTTCAGAGCAATATTATGTTTAGTGGTCGAACTTTAAGTGTATCCAACTAAAGTTCGCTATCATACACAAAATATATACTTTGCATTTAATAACTACATATATACAGTAAAACCTGTCTTTAGTGGAATAGAATTGGACTTGCAAAAGTTCAGTTAAAGATAGGTTTCCGGTTAACAAAGGTAGACATGAGTTTTAAGAAACATGTACATATAACGGACATACTAAGATAAAATAACATGCCGTTGTATGTATCTTATTCAATTTATAATATTTATCACTACTACGAAGTAATACACGCAAAGCTTAAAATGAACAGAGAAAAAGAGTGCACGTACATTAATTTTATTTTTTCCACTAGTCAAGGAAGTTTTTTTTGTGCATATGAAATGAAATAAAATCTTTAAGTTTTACGTCCCACGATTATGCCGGCTAGGCTAACGGAGACGGTGATGGTGAGAAATGACGTAAATGACGGAATGAAGGAAGTGGTAGGAAACGGGAGAACCCCAAACAAAACAAGGAACACGGTTCACAAAGTTCAATTGGCGCAAGCTGGAATCGAACCAAGAACCCCAGGCACTAGAGGTGAACCTTTGTACACATTATTGATTGGATGCTCGACTTTCTACAAACATAGCCTGAGAAACTACGCTACGCATATTGGTGGTAAACTATTATAGATCTTTCAAACTCTAGACAGCAAAATGAAAATGAAATGAAATCTGTAAGTTTTACGTCCCACGGGTATGCCGGTTAGGCTAAAGGAGACTGTGATGATGAGAAATGAATGAAAGGGTGGAATGAAGAAAGTGGGAAACGGGAGAACCCCCAGAAAACCCACGAGCACGGTGTTTGTCCACCACAAAGTCCACACGGTGCGAGCTGGGATCGAACCAGGGACCCCAAGCACCGGAGGAGTGGCCTGCACATTTTATTTTTATATGCTGCACTAAGGCAGTGGGGGACTTACCATTAGGCACACAGGCACGTGTCTAGGGGCGCAGCCTTTGAGGGGCGGCAGCCGGAAAAGTTTTTTTAACGGTAAATTATAGGATCATTGGTACTTACAGTTGACCCTCAATTTAATTTCATTGGGAGGGTTTATTTTTATAAATTCATTAATAAATTATTCCTTGCCAGCCTTTAATATAATAGCCTATAGCATAGCCTTCTATATAGTTCATAGCCACGTAGTTAATAAGGCAACGTCGCATTTTGTGTCGCAGGTAGTCCGATGGTCTTACTGCCTGGTAGTTGTAGTCTGAGTCTGCAGAAAGCACAATAAAGTTGTAATATATATCAGTCTTACTCAGGGCCGGATTTCCCAATAGGCCCGGTAGGCCCGGTCCTATGGGCGCAAGCTCCCAGGGGGCGCACGGCCGAGAGAAAAAATTAAAAAAATATCTAGAAATAAAAATAAATAGCCATAACTTAACATATAGGCCTGATATATTTTTTTAATAAAGGTTTTTAGGAAAGTAACTTTAACCAGATTAGGGGGCGGAAAAATTATTGGGCCTAGGGGCGCCAAAATGCTAAATCCGGCCCTGGTCTTACTGCACAGTTTTTGATGTTTTGTGATTATTTTACGATTTTATTTCTTTGAAACATATATTTTTGGAAAATAATAGGAGCGTAAAACGTAGGAAAATTAAAATAAACAAATTTCTTAATTATAGGGGTAGAGTCAAAGTATGTCCTTTGTATAGTAGAGTAGGACCAGAACTTTAAGGCACAACAACGTTGAGATAAAGCTATAGTTTCTCTCTCTCTATCTATCTCTCTATCTATCTATCTATCTTTTTTTAAAAAAAAAAAACTCTCAAAACGTATTATTAAAAGTTCAAACCAATTATATTCATTATGCCTTTCTTGAACAAATGCATGGATAAAAGCGTGCCAATAATGGAAAATTAGAAATAGCCTATTACGTTGAGATGTTTCCTATATCCGCGAAACACAGGGGAGCGGCCGACTGAATCGTGCCTAGGGGCGGCACCATAGGTAAGTCCGCCACTGCACTAAGGTTTAAATCAATATTCACGTGGCAAGACAACATTTCCGTCCTTTTCAAAGGGTCATTTATCATTACTACAATACACAGTATTCTTACCGGTTTCCTTTCATTACTGGAACAAGGTATTAGTTATATGTATGTTTTTGATTATAACTCAGAAGGCGAACGGGATATACCGGTACTCCCTCTCCCTTGTCCTTCCTCTCATAAAGCTGATTCAATTGGAGCATAACAACAGGTTATTAATACTCATAGATAGGGTTGCCATATGTCCGAATTTTGTACGGACTGCTTGTAATTTTGGGCTCGTGTCCGTATCGAACATAACATGAAATAGGAAAATGTCCATATTTGACAGTTTCGGAGATTTCCGAGTCGGGAATCGCTAAAATCTTGGTCGAAAAGAACGGTGTGTTCCTCATATATAACTTATATTTTAGTCACTATCAATAAAGTAGGTTGTTTTTTAAAAAGTCTCATTTTATCCATTCCAGGGTTCTTTTGATTAGATTTAATAGGGCTTATATATAATTTAATTGCACGATTTATTATATTTGTGTTAATAAAAAATGAAACATGTTAGTTTCCAATAGTGTTTTAAATTACAATAAACAATTGTGAGATAACCTAAAAAGGCGATTTTGGGGGAAGAAATTTCAAAATATTTATTCTATGTTTGGGCATCGTGCCTTTGATGGGTCATCATTTTAAGGCTTGTCCGTATTTTGGATCAAAAAATATGGCAACCCTACTCATATATCGCAGTCCAATGCAATCTTTTGTTTAACTTCTATTTTACTGGGGCCCGGACAAAAGGGAGAGGACAAAGGCTCGAATGAAAAACGCTCTGGTCAAAAGTGTCCCACGACAAAAGGCCTCGCGTCAAAAGGGCCCAGTCCAAAGGGTTGTGTTAAAAGGACCCCACGACAAAAGAGCCCAGTCAAAAGGGCTATGTTAAAAGTGCCCCACGAGAAAAGAGCCCGGTCAAAGTGTCCGAATAAACACGGCTCCGCGGCCAAAAAGCCTGAGATCAAAGCAGGGGGCACGAGTCGATGGCATCCTCTTAGAAAACGGAAGTGTTTGTCCAAAAGAAGGAAGCATATCAGTGGTTATTAGTAACAAATAGAAAACTTCAATGGTGATCTTGATTTTGTTTTGTTGTTGTTTGTTCTGCAACAAACGTTATCGCTTAAACGACTTTCCAAAACTTATGTGGGTGCATATCAATGGCGGGACATGTTAGCCTATATGTTTTCAGGGATACTCGATATTTGATTGATTTATTTTTAGTTAAAATCATTTATGAACACTATCTCTGTGCTGTGATAAAGTAAAATCTACTGGTACTATAAGGATAAGCTGGGGATACATAAGCTCAATTGGTAACACGGTTGACTTAAACGCAAGAGAAACGGGTTCAAACGCAAGATTATTTGTGTGGGTGCCGGAGCTCCGGAGCAGCCACGTAGTCGACGCGCATGCTTAAGTCGGTTCCCCAATGAAAATTTCTTTCCGCTCCCGTCTTTCTGGGCTTTCATTCTCGTGACAGCCCAATCAGACTATATCCAATAATGACTGCCCCCTTAGTTCCGGAACTCCATTTTCATCACTAGATCACAGTATAAAGATATTCATTAGTGTGAAAAACATTCTGTGGAGAGCACCTGTTTAACTTTGTTATAAGAACATACGTGTGAATATTATACAGGGTTAGTCAAAAGTATTGGGACAGGTCAATAATAACGTCACATGTGGACGGAGGAAAAGCAAATGTTGCGATTGGTATTATTGCAAAAACTGCATTGATTGAAGTGTGGTAATCATGGAAGCCATCTTGAATTCCGCCATTAGATTCATCGTCATCCGTTTATGAGATAGTGTGTGCTATGTTTGACATTTATAGCTAATAGAAAAAAGTATCGAAATAGAGTAGTAACAAAGAGACACCTGGACGGAGGAAAAGCAAAAATGTTGCAAGTTGGTATCGGAGTAAAAACTGCGTTGAATGATTGTGTGTATATCATGGTAGCCATTTTGAATTTTGCATATTGAATATCTCACAATATTTTTAAATAGAAAGAGGTATGTGTATCACACCAATTCAGGCTAGAATCTTCCTACAAACGAAAATCCGAACTGATTTTTGACCGACCACCATTCGTTTACAAAGTAGCGTATGCTACCTTTGACATTTGTTTCTAGTAGAAGAAAGTATCAGGACAGGCAAGTAATAACGAGAGACGTTAGTCGTGTTTTTCACGTTTCTGTTCATTTGCTTGCATTTGTAAAATATTGTGGAGTGGGTTACCGATACCAATAGAATGTTCTTAATGTGCAAAGTTTCGAACATCCAGTAGCGTTCAACGACTTCGGTGACAATGTTTTGTCTGGTCAGTATATTGTGCTGTGTGGGTTAGTATGGGAAGGGTATAATGATAGAATAGCTAGAAAGAAATCGTATATTATCCAAATTAAGATACATAAGATACTTAAATTTGTCCGAGTTTCCGTAGATAAACCCAAAAATTGGTGGGAATATGTGTTGTTTACTGACGAATCTAAATTGAATCTGCATGGGTACGGGGTAGAATAATGTTTTTTCAATAAGTAAATACAGAGCTAAATACAAATAACCTGCAGCTTACTGTAAAACACGGTGGAGGAAGTGTAATGGTTTATGTTATATATGTTCACCAGGTGTTGACGAGATTACGACAAAAGAAATAGGTCTACATCTTAACGTTCTTAGGACAAATTTTCACCAAATTGCGGAAAATTGCAAATGAGGAGGACTTCTAATTTTATTTAGATATTGATTCCAAACAAAGTGTATGTTGTAAGGGAATGCTTGTTTTACAACTGTCCTAAAATGCGTGAAACTCCATCTCAAAGTACCGACTTTAACCCCGTTGAGAATCTTTGGAACGAATCGCGAATATATAATGTAAAAATTGTAGGTCAATATGTACGAATTACGATGAAGGAAGGTTTGAAAAAAGCATTGCGCACAGCGTGGAACAAAAGTTCTCTGCACTATACCATGAAAATTGTAATAACTACGCCGAATCACTTGAAAGAAGTTATAAATCGTCGTGTGTTTGCTATTAAATATTACTAACTGTATTAACATAAGGGAAAAAATAACTTTTGAGGATATTTTATAGTACTTTGTTTCGTGATGTCCGAATATTACTGTGATGATGAGGTAAACAGAATGACAAATTCAAATTTAATTTAGTATCTGTTATTTTGATATTATTTTATAGTTAATATTAATTGAATTATTATTTCTATAAGTGTTGCAAATACATATTTCAGTTTCATTACAAATTATATATATTATGTATGTGTCTATGTATTAAGTATCTCGTATATTTTTAAAAACAATTCGAAGTGTCTTTCAACAGACTTGGCCATTACATTTCTCGGAAAATATTCTTGTAGGATGGATTGAGACTTTAATATAAGCTTCTCAAATGCGTATTAAAGTATATTCAGAATACAACTTTGTTGTAGTAACATTAAGAGTACACTGACGTGAAAGGAGATGTAGCAGCAACTTAGAGGATGAAAGCGCAGAATTTTAGTTTCCCCTGAGGTGAAGAAGGTGCAATAGGAAGAACTGAAAATATCTTATTGTGCACAAAATGTTATTAGACATAATACAGAATGAAAAGAATGGGATGGAGAAAGGAGACATTATGCTTTTGTGTTATTTTTCATTGTTCAAACGAAACATGTGCTTAGGTAAAATTGGTACAGGATTACACTGAAATATTTGTGGCCTGGTTTACTTTCCATTAGTGTTCATTATTTAGTGTTTAAGACCAATTATTTATTTTTGGCCCTATAAGAACATGGAGCGGAAGCTAAAAATTTTCAATAGAGAAATGACACATGCATTCCTTGGAACTTTCGTCTTATTCAGGAGGAACTCGTATGTAGACTATCCAAATACCCATGTTTAGGAATGCTCCAGTACTTGCACACCAATTTTTAGAGGTAGGTGGAGAATGATCAAGTACTTCCAAACAGCTTCTCTAAAAATAATTGTGCAAGTACTGGAAGTTCTAAAAGATGGATATCTGGATAGTTCACATTCTAGTTTCGCACTGATCCAGGACGACTTTTTTGGGGGGGGGGGGGAAGGCGGTGGATTGTAATACTGCTACTTAGAGCTACTTTTAAGAGTTCCAAGCTCTGGGATTGGTTTTATTTATATATAAAATAAGAAAGTTGCCTCATCTGGGGGAGCAATCGTCCCGATCGCCCCTCCTGGATCCGCCCTTGCAGTAAGCGATCATGTTTCACAATCATACAGCACAACAGACATTATTATCATTTTATATATTTTAAGCTTCATATTCCTGGAGGAATTCGCGACGATACATGATTTTGAACTGAATAATAACACGAATTCTCAGTTTTCGGTCGATATATATTTTCTTCGTAGATATAATTTTGGTCTGTTAATATTGATCCTAAATATTTGAAAGTATCCGCTTTGTCGAAAGTATTATTTAATATTTTAACACATTCATAATTTGCAGTATTACGATCCCGATAAAGTTCCATATATTTAGTTTTCTTTGCATTTACTTCTAAATCAAAATTAATAAGACCTCTGCATATATATATAATTAATCATACAGTACTACGTTGTGGTACCTTGTCATGGGCTTTTTGTAACGTGTCGTCGGTAAAAAAAAAAAAAAAAAAAAACTGAAAATCACTATTTATGGTCATTCCATTGATTTATATGGAAAATTACTTTTCTGCTTTCTTTAAAATAAATTGGAATTTTGATTAGGTGATTTTACTGGATTCTTCCTCAAGTCAAGTCACTTGTCTTTTACTTTGTCAAAACGAATCTGCATTACATGTAAATCTGATATAACTAATATTGACTTTGATTAATAAATATTAAAATTATACATAAAAACAATTAATTTTGAGGAAGTAAGGAACATTTTAAATAGATTTAAAGACGAAATCAGTGAAATCAAATAAATAAAAATTTCAGCGCATTTCGAAGAAGAAAGAAAAATAACATAAATCAACGGGCTAAAAAATAAACAAAGATGGTGACGGTATTCAATGTCTTTAAGGTAATACCGTATTAAAACTGGAATGAAACAAGGAGTAAACCTGGATCAAGATAGATCGCCCTGGAGTCGCTGTTGTGAATCAAATTCAATCTCACTTCAGTTACGAAGTAACTGTTGAAAGTAATGTAAAGCAACTAAAAAAAAAAGGCAGAATATAATTCATTATTATAATCTATAAACAGTTTCGAAGTCTGTACCAAGTGAAACAAATTAATGCCTAATATGAAATATAGTTTCAATGATAGTTTTTGTGAAGTATTAATTTGTTTGACTTTATACAGACTTCAAAAACTTTCATAGATAATAAAAATAAATTATTCTCTGCTTTTTTAGAGCCTTGTTTGAAGTTAGTTAATATAAAGTTTTTATTTTCTCCTTTTTTGTGCTGTTTTGAAGTTGGTTATTTTTCTTTGTTTAATTTTTCTACTTTCTAAGGTTTCTTTAATTTTTCCACTGTTTCTTTGCCCCAGTAGTTTAGTAATAGACCTATACCTAAACTAATGGTAGGATGACACATCTTCAACATGTGAGTCCCACCGGGAGCTCATGTACTTCGGATGCCATGTTAAGGTGTAAGTCCACATCTCATATAGGCTCGGTGATTAAAAGCGACGCTAAACCTCAATTTAACCAGCGGTAGGACACGAACTTCTTATAAAATTGGTCAGCTTACGAAATATGCATAAACACATAAATAAATAAATAAATAAATAAAAATTAGTCATATACGTACGGAATTATGTATGAGCATATTAACGGTATTAACATCCAACCATTTATGGTCTAGCTCTCAATACCCTCATTAAATTCTAATGAAATTTACCTAGAAACCACCATAGAAACAAACTGTTTCAAACAAAAGAAGTATCATTGAAAGCGGTCATCTATATCGGAGTTAATGCGTGAACATACAATGAAATTCGGTTAATTACAGTATTAACATTGCATCTGTTGAGAGTTTCAGATTCTAACTCCCAAGGCAATCATTAGATCCTGACGAATTTTACATGAGACAACCGGGGATGAATAACAATCAAACAAAATAAAGAAGTAAATAAAAATCCGTGCACTTATGTCGAAATTATGTGTGAGCATACAGAAAAAACGCGGTTCAATTAAGAATCTAATCTTTTTTCGAAATGTGTTACAGTTAATTACCAAATTTCTTCAAGTATTTTATACATAAGAACCTTCCCTAGGAGTAGCTAATTCGATTAGTAAAAGCGGCAGCAAAATATAACCAATAGTTCTTGATATAATCGTGAACAACCTTACATACATACATACATACACAGTGCTTTCCAGTAAATTCCGGAACTATCTCGAATTTTATACACTTGGCGATGCCAAGAATATTTTACCACGTTAGCATTCAAATCGACAACTTTCCTAGGGCGTTCAGGAGCCTCCATGACCGGTTCCGCGAGTGTGTGGCGCGGAAAGGTATATTATATATACATATAAAACTAACATGGTCCTGGGTCATGATTTCTTCTGGCGTCGTTAACTTTTTTTTATTTCGAGGTAGTCCCGGAACTTATTGAATGCATCGTGTATATACCACAAGTCAAAGTGAGAACGTTTTTTTCTTCTTCTTTCAAGTCTGTTGAAAAGAGAGAGGCTTTCGTATTTTTACGCGATTGTCATCTAAAGTTTAGAAAGAGAGTTTGCAACCTGTATGAATTTAGCGGTTACGGAACAAAACTACACTAAAAATATTACAACATCAAAGTTGTGGCATCTTCCTAATTATTATGTATAGTTTTTAACAGCTAACCACAACTATAACCTCTTCCCACATCCTTTTTTTCTTTTACCATTTAAAATTTTTCATGTACAATATCGTTCCTGTCTCCTTTCACTTGAAGCACACTGAATAGAACGCCAACAGTGAAAGCAGTTCTTTCTGAAGAGCGTCTTCAACTGGATAAACCAGTACTCGAAGAGGTAGTAAGAGATTAGGGATTGCCTTCTGAATCATTACGGAATTCTAATTGATTTTTTTTATTTCTTCGTTAGCAATATGATGTCTCATATAGCCGCCGCCTTTTTCTTCCTTTCTTTCTAAAGCACTTCCTCAATTTATAGGTGGTAAAGGTTCAACAGGTCAGTTTGGAACTCAAGTGAAAAGTTGAATGGTCAAGAAATTAAGTAATTAATGGATGAGTCATTTCTGTGCGGAGAAAGAAATCATGTGATGAGTAAAACGGCGCCACTGCAATGGCTTTTAAAGATGGGTTGTAAAAGATTAGTGAGCCAGAAAGGGTCATCTCCATTTCGCAACCGTAATCGAAGTTAATACTGTTTTGATACCATGTCCTGGATATGTCTGTCATACGTTAAAGTCTCATTTTCTTCAGAAACACTTCCTGTATTATACATGCAATATGAAAAATTTTTAAACGCCACATATTTCTCTGTATAGAAGCGGGCTTAAGCCATCGTTCATACCGTATTTCGTATAAGATATAACTCTCTTTGACTCTCAACTATGGGTGGCCTTCGACATTTTTCATTGGGTGAATAGAGGGGCTGCCCGAAAGGGGGGGCTGCCCAAAAGGGGGGCTCCCTGTGTCACGAAAACAACTTACATTTTCTTAAGATTTTCTTAATACAAATAAAAAATACCAAACGTAATATAGCAACCAGGGAGATGCCCAACTAGAAAATTTTCTTCGGGCGCCCATTATAGATAGTGAAATATTAATTAAAAATTCTTTAATGAAACAATATTACTAGAATTTGTGATGCACGATACACGAAGCCATGAAGTGATCTATTTCCACTTCTGCGAAATCAATATGAAATTATGATAACATAAAATTATGAAAATTAGCTTTACAAGAAAGCTCACTTTAAATCTAAGTGATAGGCTCTGTTGTAATTAGAGGCAGCGGTGGTTTAGAGGTAGAGTGTTCACATATAGCACGTGAAGCCCCTGATTGATCCCAGCTCATGCCAAGTGGGATTTGCGGTGGAAAAACACCGTGTGCGTACGTTTTCTCGGGATTTTCCTGTTTCCTCGCACTATCTTTATTCCACCGTTTCATTCATTCTCACTATTACCGTGCTTTTAGCCTACAAAGCAAAACTGTGGGGGCATAAATCTTAAAATTTTCATTTCTATTACAAAAAAAATGAAATCTTTAAGTTTTACGTCCCACGCCTATGCCGGTTAGGCTAAAGGAGACGGTGATGATGAGAAATGAATGATATGGTGGAATGATGAAAGTGGGAGGAAACGGGAGAACGAGAAAACCCACGAGCACGGTGTTAGTCCACCACAAAGTCCACACAGCGCGAGCTGGGATCTAACCAGGGACCCCAAGCACCGGAGGTGAATGCTCTACCACTGAGCTACCGCACCCCCCATTTCTATTACAAGTTATAACAATATAATCCAAGGCCAAAGTTACGTTACCCTCAAAACTAGGGACGGCCAGAACCGGTTCATTTTTGTAATAACGATAATAGTGAACAATAAAGAATGATTTCACATATACAGTCAAATCTTTGTATTTATTTGATTTATATAATAATAATAATAATAATAATAATAATAATAATAATAATAATAATAATAATAAAAAATATATTATTATTATTATTATTATTATTATTATTATTATTATTATTATTATTATTATTATTATTATTATTATTCATGTGCTATAAATATATGAGGTGAGGTGTGGACATTCACATGTGTAATTCATAGACCTAATGATATGGGAATTAGGGGTATAAAACAGTATTTCTACCTTTAATCCAAGGTTTAAACCTTGTATGTTAAAGCAGACGGTTAATGAAAGTGAATGATTATGGAAGAAATTAGTAGAATGAGAACCTCGAGAAAGCCCATGAACACGATGTTGTGCACAACAAACTCGAATCCTGAGATCGAACCAAGAACACGCGCATCAGAGGTGAAGGCTCTACCACTAAGCCAGCATGCCCTGTTGAGAATTAGGGGTTCATATAATTGATTCATAAAGAAATAAATTCCAGACATCATTTAAGAACAAAGAGTGTTAAGTGTTAAAATCAAAAAGAAATCAGTAAAAGTGAATATTTGGTAGGCTAAACACAAGACGGAAATTATTCAACTGCTGACCACACCTCTGAATAAAAACATATTGGTAATAGTGTCACTAGGAGATAGAAAAGTGCTCGCGCGTTAGGAAGTTCCTGGCCTCTCCCGTTGTGCTTGAATCACTGTAAAGAGGAAAAGAAATTGAATGTATCGCAAGAAAAGGGAGTGGAAAATTTTAACAGACTAATCTATCTAGCCGCCCAACCTTTAGTTTCGCGACAAATCCAGCATGGTACGACAAGTACTTGCACCCTGAACCTTTCACGCCAACATGTGTCGCGTCTAACCATTAAACCACAAACATGTCTTCAAGTTACTCGAGTTTAAGATTTCACCGTGACCATTTCCTTTCTCCACTTCACGTTTCTCGTATATTTTGTTGTTTTTATGTATATTCAAGGCGTGTTCGTATTAAGTAAAATTATGAAATGGCACATTAAGTAACAAATAAACAAGGTGTAATTATTGATTTCAAGGTGACTATTATTATTATGTCACTTAATTCTTTCTCTTCCGTAGTGGGAAAACTCATGGGGAGATCTGTATGTAGGATAGAACGATCTTATCTAATTTGTATTACTGAACTGAAAGAGTGGAGTTCGTAAAAGTGAAGTGTTGGCCTTGTAGCCGGGAGATCAATGATCATTTTTAAGATAAAACAGGCGTAAAGAGGCGTTAGATAAGCGTAGAAGATGGCTCAATGACTGAGTTGTTTTCTTTAGTTAGCGAATTCTAATCGTAGTCGCACACAGGGCCGTGCCGTGGAAAATCAGCGCCCGGGGCGAGAGTATACGACGGCGCCCCCATACATATATCCCAAGCAATTTTTCCTATAATTTTTTCCTTTTTTCTCCCGAATTTTTCGCCCCCTTACTTCGGCGCCCGGGGCCGTCGCCCCGCTCGCCCCCTTCCCCACGGCACGGCCCTGGTTGCTCAGTTTATCTTTCTCATGAACATGCAGTTTCACCATCGGTTTCACATTATATATATATATATATATATATATATATATATATATATATATACTAGCAGCGTTCACCCCGCTTCGCTGCGGTCACCCCGGAACGCAATAAACTTTGTTACTTAGATAATTTTTACTTTTTCGCTTTCAAGTGATATGATAAAAACCATAGAAGATTGCACTAATGTTAACATTATATCGCCTGTCATTTATGTTAACCCGCCCCGCTTCGCTGCGGTCACCCCAACCCGCCCCGCTTCGCTGCGGTCATCCCGGAACGCAATAAACTTTGTTACTTAGATAATTTTTACTTTTTCGCTTTCAAGTGATTTATAGCGCCTGTCATTTATGTTAACCCGCCGAGTCACAGGGTCATGCGGGTTGCATATAAGTACGTTTATTTTTATATGATGAACTAACTAATAACAAAGGATTTGTACGTATGGACACCTGAATGGTCAATTATCTCAAGACACTGGTAATTGAAAATTAAAGTGATATGATAAAAACCATCTAGGGTCCAAATCCTAACAACCCCCCAAAAATGAAAGAAATCGGTTCAACCGTATTAGCGTGATGAGCGGACAAAGGATTTTTTCTACGTATGAACACCTGATTGGTCAATTATCTCAAGACACTGCTAATTGAAAATTAAAGTGATATGATAAAAACCATCTAGGGTCCAAATCCTAACAACCCCCCAAAAATGAAAGAAATCGGTTCAGCCGTATTAGCGTGATGAGCGGACAAAGGATTTTGTGCGTTCTCTTTTATATATATAGATATATATATATATATAATAAAACAATGTTTTCTTTATTTTATCGTCCCAGGATTATCCCTTTATAGGCTAAAGGAGACGGATGAGTAGTAATGAAAATGAATGAATGTGAAATTATTGTTTTTATTCTCTCACACGCTCCCCAGGAATCGAACCAGGGACTTCGTACATCAAAGACACACGCACTAGCCACTAGACCAATGAGAAAAGCTGTTTCAGACTTTGATCTTTAGTCACATCTTACAACCATTTTTTTTACCGAGAAGGGAAGAGCCATACTATTTAATTCTAGTTTCTAATACTAATAGTAACTTCTGTACTCTTAAGTTTAATGTTATTTTTCAGAGCCGACGCTAATGAAAAAGAGACGCGAAGTACATTTAAATTCGAGATGATACGAAACATTTCACGAATTTTGTAAGCAATACTAGGTCACCCAAGTCTGTTAAACGCTGTTTTAGAGTTAAATGATTCATAGTATACACATAAAAAAACTCATAATTGTTGTTAATTTGATTTGAAAAACTCAATGAAGAACACTTAACGTTTAAAGATACGAAAATCATTACACAATACACTCCAATACTAATTGATTATGGTTTAAATGTTATATCACTCCTTTGTGGACTTCTCGTTAAGCGGAAGGATTCTAATAACTTCTAAATGAAATAAAGAAAACAATCAGGACAAATTTTGAAGAAAGAATTATAAAATGAGACAAAGTCTCGACAATCCAGACGGGACTTACGAGACGAGACGAAAAAACCTCATTTCTAGTCTCGTCTCATCTCAGATACACTCATACAATGCATAATATCTAGTGGACATCCATTGGAATTTCATTGCATTCATGAATATAAAATGTCGTTCATTGCATGTCCACATAGTTGAGCAAGCTGTAACCATATTGTATTCAACGTGGACGTCAATTGTACGTTCATTTTTGCTGTAATAAGATATATCCATTTTCACATGCGAATGTTCGTGTTTTATCCAACTGTAGATATTATGCGCATTGACGCTAATTTGCTCATAAGCGTTTCGTCATATGTATAACGATGCTGAAAACATTTACTATTACTCATTGTAATGTTATGGAATGCTTGCAGATAGGAAAAAACATCTCACCAACCAAATGTTGGAATTATCATATATATGGAACCCAATCTATTCATTCGTAATTTTGCTAATCTACATACGTATATGTCAAGAAGTAATGCATGAAGAACGTATTCTCTTTTTTCATGCAGCTATTGCCCATTCCGGAACAAAATGTGAACAATAAATACAGAAATTCATCAACAATATTTCCAGTAGTGTTGCACATGAATCGAGACGAGACGAGAGATAAGGTTGTCTCTTCTCGTAAATTCTGTAGAAGTATCGACTCGTCTCGTTTTATAAATTTCTGTACAAAATTTATGCTCTGAGTTTTTTTTTTCTTAATATCATCCAGAAGCCAAGATTCTTCCCGTCACAACAGTCCCACATTTAAAACATACAACAACATTTAAACCTGCATATTTATAAATGGAGTACCTTATGTAATGACTTGCATATTTATAATGGAGTACCATGCATTATATATCTTTAAATGTTGATAAGTGCTCTTCATTATGTTTGTAAGTACAATCATGTTATCAATTTATAGTTTTTACACTATGAATCATGTAATGTTAAAATAATGTTCGAAATCTAAGACTTGTGTAAACTAACGTTCTATACGAGGCTCGAGAAATTTCTTTTTAGTCTCAAAAACGAGCCGAGAATTGTCATGCTTCTTGTCTCGCCTCGAATTTAAAAAGGCACTCATCGTCTCGTAGGCGATACTAAACGGCGTGACAAACACCTTGGCATTTGAAGGCGGCGCTCCAAATTCCCTTTAAATGCTGCTAGCAAATGAGAGGCTAGCGGTATTGCCACATATTTTTTGTACAGATCCACACTGTTCCCTGCCACCTGACCACGCTGTAGTTTGTCTGTTTAGCCATAAGCACATCCTTTTACACTTGGCAACGTCGCGTCAGAGCTTGCGTTTCATTCGTTTAGCTGAAATGCCAAGATGTTTGTCACAGGCTTTAATTTCGAGGAGAACATTGCAATAATCATGGACTATTGTCCATTAGACAAATTAATATTTAACTTCTTTGTGTTACTTGTTTGTGTTAAGTGAGTGTCGAAGATTGCGAATTTAGTTGAAGCACATTAGCGGAGCTATCGGACAAGTTGTTGGGAAATTACATTATTCAAAATTCTGTTAAAGTGAAGTAATTTATTGTAGTTACGTATTCTATGTTAAATAGAAATTGAGCAGGAGGCTATCATGTATTGGATGGAAATAAATATATATTGAAGGCGAACAGGATATAATGTCAATATAGACGTAGTATATTAGTGTACCTACTTACGTGTAAATCTGTGCATAGTTGAGAAAGAATTTGTTACAGATCTTAGTAGGAAGCCTCTGGCTATGATACGATATCGTCAAGGAATACAAGTTGTCCTCCGTGTACTCGGATTGTCAACTGTGTCAACTCGTATTCATCGCATTGTCTTATCTTGTGCGCCGTTATTTTAAGTATTGGCAGTTTGTTTCCCCGAGTGTTCTGTTCATTTAAATTAACGTAGCTATTAATGTATAGGGCCACTAAGAGGTAAGGTGAACAGTTTCTCTCTTATAAAATCAGAAAAATATATTTGAATGTACTCAATTATAGAACTGTTACTGTGTAAGTGTATTAACGATACGTGGCACACAATTGCATTAAACAATACATGTGTTTGGTGAGTACGAAGCACTTACATGTAACATCAGGTCATGCATTTGCATTTATCCAAACTAACGTGTTTTGTGAAGTAGAATCAACTTCTGCATGAGATACCTTAGGACAGAAAAAAAATCTAATAACTGGGACTAAATAGGGAATGTTATTTTTAGATAGACAAACGCAATTAGAAATCCATTTGCACTTTCTAACTGAAAGCAGCTGAAGGTAATTGCATTCCATTTCTTCTTCTCTATGCAATACCTTCTGAACTGTAATCTATTTGCTGATATGATGAAATAAAGAAACAGATGAAAACAAAAATGAAAAAAAAATACTAGAAAAAAAAGTGTTACGCGTAACAAAGGGAAAGTGTGAAATTCGTGTGGCTACCGTAAGTTTCTCCACTCAAATAAATCTTACATCAGGGGTCTGCTCAATCATCCGATTCCGGTTGTCGTATCTTAGTTGTTGATGTAATTTTATGGACGCTAATCTTTCCATCAAAGAGGGAAGTTAATGTAATTATTTTGATGGTCCAGAAAATCAGGCGTATCACGACTGACTATACTTTTTTTCTTCTTTAATAGTTCAAGAAGATGAAGAAACAAGTTTAAATTACGGATTTTAAAACGGAATCTGAATGATCGATGGGATAAGAAGAACTTAGTCATTATGAAGTATATTTACTGCTTCCCTCGGTTTTAGATCTTGATATCAGTAGTGAATGTAGATTCACAGATTACGCTAAATTTGCATTAGGAAATTGCCTCGACAGGAACAGTACTCGCAATTATTACAGCTGACTACATTGTGCGTGATGAACAAATTACTGATAAAAACTGAAGCCAATTGCCTATTATTATTGCAAATGTTTAGCAATCTCTTCTGTTTCCAATATCGTGAGAATTTTCCTTGGATTTCTACTGTTTAATGGGATTAATTCTTAGAAATAAGAATAACAAATACAATCAATTATGATATACTAGGTGGATTAGAAAGTGCTTGCTTTTCTTCTGTGATTCGCATTATTCTGTTATTGACTCCTACATAAAACCCAGATTTGAGTAGAGTTCACAGGAGCTTAAAGAAAACCATGATGTTTAAAGTAACACTACAGTCGCGTGTGAAGTATTTCTGCTACGGAGGTGAGTATGGGGGTGGGCTTGTCATCTTAAAACAAATAAATAAATAAATAGGAACAACTCTTTATTCAGCAGGAACGAACTGGACACCATACCCCGTGTTCTATTAATCCCATCTACCTATATTCGAGTAAGTGGGCTTCGGGTAGGACACTCGCACGGGAATGAAGCAACTGGGAGGTGGAAATGTGGGACACAATATACATATAACGTTGGGAAGAGTTCAGTGAACTGTATACGGAATGGAAAGTAATTTACGCAGAATAAATATACGATTGCGAGAAAAAAAAGGAAAAATATCTACACCTGTAAAAAGCAGAAGTAACAGTTGTTGCGCTGGCCGTGGCGGGCCGAGTGATAAAGACAGTCAACTCTGGAGTGTGGGTTCAAATCTCACCGTCAATAATCATTTTTTTCTGTGGGAAATCAGTGATTAAATGATATTGTGTATCCATCGTACTTGAAATCGGTAATTATTGTGAGAAGGATCAAAGCACTTGATATACACCAACATACAAACGAGGATACAAAAGGTATCATGTCCTAATGTACGTATAACTACATAGGGATCATGCAAGACATGAAACTATAGGAACAAATAGTACAGAGCAAAATATGTTCAATAATGGACATGCCGAAGGACAACATAATGATGAAAGTAAAAGCATGTATTACACACAACGCTAGCAATGGTCGGTTGAACTTCCTTGCACATGATCAGTTGGCTGTTTGACGACCGAAAAAAACTCGTGTCTCAAATATGCTATTCATTTCGTTGGTTAACGGCTGTCAGCTCGTACGTATACAAAACTGCTTCAATCAACAAGAACAACAACAACAAAAAGGAGCCAATGCCGGAAATTGAACCCACAACCCCACGTTCCGCAGTTAATCGTCTTTACCACACAACCAGTACAGCCAGTGTTACTCTTATTTTTGTCTACTTTTTTAATGCGTAGATATTTTGCCTTTTACCTCGTATTTGCACAAATTACTTTCCATTTCGTATATACCTTGTTAAACCTTTTCCAATGTTATGCATTGTGTTCTACATTTCCACCTCCCAGTTGATTCATTCCCGTTTCAGAGGGACACAGACATACTCTTTATAGTCAGAAAACAGTCTGTTCATGGACTTATTTGCTTTAACGGTATTGAATACCTGAGTATCTTTGGCTTTGATTTATATGAGGGATTGGTTTTGTCTGTTTTCTATGAAATTAATAGAAATTTGAATTTGAATTATTTGATTTTACTAATTTCTTCGAGTCTATTTTAAATGTCTCTTACTTCGTCAAAAGTAAATTTTCTTTTTACTTAATTTCAATGTTTAATTTAAGTAACATTAAAATTATATATAACGTAAATTAATTTTGAAAAACCACGGATTTAACAGGACTCAAAGAAGGAATCAGTGAAATTCCAGCCCATTTTCAAACAAAAGAGAAAAATGATTTCTCATATAAATCAAGAGGCTATAAAGATAGCCTCTTGATTTATATGAGAAATCATTTTTCGGCACGGTAGGCACCAAACACCGTTAAGTATAACTTGTAGTCAACCACTCCAGAGATGAACACCCTCATTCCCTGGTTCGATCGCAGCTTGCTCCAAGCAAATTTTATGGTGGACAAACACCGTGTGCGTGGGTTTTTCTCAGGGTTATCCCGTTTCCTCCTACTTATTTCATTCCACTGTTATTATCTATTTCATCATCACCGTCTCCCTTAGCCTCAGTGCGTAATCATGGGACGTTAAACTTTTTTTTAATAAAATAAAAAGAATATGAACATCCTCACTCGTTGTACTCTTATGAGGGGAACCCTATTTAAAGTCATCTGTATTTCACTCTTAACATTCTTTAGGGTGAGGGCGAGGGAGAAATATTGATTTGAGGGTGAAAGCATCAACGTTTCTTTAAAGACTTATTTTTAAGGTGGTATGACCTTAGCAGTATATAATTATTAGACATCGGATTTTTATGCAAATGCATAATTTGTTTGCTTATATGCATCTCTATTAAACTTGGTAAGTGTTTCTAATAACAATAATAGAGCTCGAATTTGAAGTTTTATACTCATATAAATGCATATTTTGAAGGTTAAAGCATATATTAATGCTTAAAAGCATATTCAGCAATGTCTATAAATTTTTATTTTATGTAGATATGCGCTTATAAAATGCAATAAATCTAATTTTAGATTGTATTTTTAATGCATTTAAGTGTGTATGTAATACAATGGCTTTTTGCCTGGGAAGATGAAAGAATGTCTAATTTATGAAGGACTAATATTGTTAGCAAATGATCAGCAGAGCTAAAACGCTTTGAATTGTCAAGATGTTAACAGAAATTTGATAGTGATAAAGACTCATTGTAATATTGCTTTAAAATCAATTCAGAAACAAGAGATGCGAGGAATGCTGCTCGGTGAATGCTTAGTTAGTTGATGAAGTTCAACAAGAGCTCCAGTCAGTTTCTGGTGAACTTGGGCGCTCTGTAGAAAAGAAATTGACGGATATTCTTGCCAGAAACTCTGACACCAAACAATTGAAGCCATGAGAAAATACCTTCAAGGGTTATATTCCAATTTGCCAGAAGAAAGTAGAAACGCTTTCAAAGCCTTGACTGGAAGACCCATCGGAAAACGACCATTAGGAAGACCTAGACGCAGATGGGAGGACAATATTAGGATGGATCTCGCAGAGCTAGGAATACAAAGTAGAAACTGGATCCAATTAGCTAAGGATAGAAGTCAGTGGAGAGCTTTTGTGAACGCGGCATTGAACCTCCGGGTTTCATAGGCCATAGAGTTATATATATATATATATATATATATATATATATATATATATATATATATATATATATATATATATATATATATATATATATATATATATATATATATATATCTTGCTCCTTCTATAAATGTTGTCCGGTAATATCTGTTGATGTTGACAGGTCATTTTTTGGCTACAAACGTAAAACACTGACACTAGAAAATGTAGAGAAGCATCTCGCTATGTACTAGAAGGCTAATTACGGGAAGGAATAAATGCTAAAAATCGAAAATTTATTTTTTGTACATGGAAACATGTGGGAGAGTGAGGCTCGTATTATTTCGTTTTAAGTAAATGCAGTCTAAAATGCAATTGTGAGGAAAAACTAGAAATTGTGTTCTCATATTACTGTATCATAATCTGTGTACACTTTAAAAATGTTACTATATATAAGCTGCAAATATCATAATAAGTTCTGTAGAGAAGTCCCTGAAACTTAATAACACTCTCTATATTATATTTCAGCTACGAAACTTCTGTCACAACTTCCCTGTATGTTTGAAAATGCTCTCTTTTATTGTATTGTTAGTGCATATTTTGACACATTTAACTGCATAGTTGTATGCATATTTCACGAGTTTTAAGTGCATCAAAATCCGATGTCTAATAATTAAACAGTAGTAAAGGGGAAAACAAAATACATTTTTATTTCCAATAGACGGCTGCATTTGAGCACAGTTTCCTGTAAACTAACAATATTAATCCAAGTAACTTTTAGACAAGAAAGCTCTGTCCCAATTGGACAACTAATTCAAAGTTATCGTTACTATAAATTTCATAACAGGACCATCAGGTAAATATTAAATACATACAAGCAGCAGATATAAACAAATCATTGCTCTTGTATCTAATATCTTCTAGGTTCGATCCCAACTCGCGCCAAGTGAACTTTGTGGTGGACAAACACTGTGTGCGGGTTTTTTCGGGGTTCTTTCATTTCCTTCCACTTTCTTCATCCCACCATTTCCTTCCACTTTCTCCATTCCATCATTTCCTTCATTTCTCATCATCACTGTCTCCTCTAGTCTACACGGCATAATCGTTGGACGTAAAACTTAATGATTTCATTTCATTTTCTTATATCTTCATTTTTGAATCCTTGAGTGAGGTGTCTTTAAAGTCTGTGTAAGATGGATAAAATTTAATTGCAAAGGAAATCAAATTGGAAAACTTTTGAGCACACAGCAAGTTGCATCATTTCTTTTTTACTTTTTCTTTCTTTCTTTCTTTTTAAATGTAAAATGTTGCCTCATTCAATTTCCCAATAGTATTCACTCTTAATTCATCCATCATATTTTTAGTTAATTCTCCGTCTCTATAATAAAGGATCATTTCAGTAATTGACTTCGGACACCTTCCTCTGCAATTGTTCTCCATCTTTTATCATGGAGGCATCTCTGTTTGCGTAATACTCGAACTATCTAATGAAATTATTGTTTATTCTTCCATCTACATTTTGCGTACACTAGACGTGCCGAATGATTTGCATTGGAGTAAAAGCAGAAACATGAAATCTCACATTAAAAATAAAGCCACAGTGCATTTCTAAGACAATGGAAGGCGTTGCAAACATCACAAAGAAATATTGGTCAGCAAATAGTATTCGTCAAGGACTTGTTGTTAACTTTTCTTTTAAAAAAAAATCATTTTAGGCTTTACGGTAAATAATGCAAGTACTTCGTCTGACTGTTGAATAAATAATGGTAATTACAGAAAAGAATGTTGACATGATTTTTTTTTCTTTTTCCATCATGGTTCAGTTGTTGTTATCTTTTGGGTCACGATGCCACGTGGGAAAGACCTCGAATTGCTTGGTACGTCTTGCCGGGAAAGAAAAGGCGGGGAATTCCTTCTGAAGTCTGATATCATCGATGTATGTGTATGTACTCACTAGAGAAAGAAGTGAAAGTGTTAGAATCTACTTCTTTTTAATATAGTTAATATCTTTCTTGTTCATCCCAATGCAAAGTGCATATATAATACAAACATAAATGGAATTTTGGCTAAGCAAGTTACTGGTGATATAACAGAATATTAGCTGAATTATTTCACAGTCGGTTACGGTACACTAACATCTCTTCAAATGCCAAATCATTCGTAATTGCAAGGATGTATGATATTTGTCCTTGAGCCATCAACTTTAAACAAGAGTTCACTTAATCTAATTTTGTATTCATGTAATTGGGTTTATATGTTCCCAATTCAATGCTGACTTACAGTTTGTATAGTAAAGTGAATGGGTTAATGGTAAAGTTCTGCTTTATGAACGAAAATATAAGACACTCTCCATATAGATATACAGTGATATATACAGAATTTCACCACGGGAGGTTCAAGCTCCGAAGTTCATACATTTTTAGGACTTATATGCATATTATATGTGATAAATGCATATTTTTTCATAAATCT
Organism: Thermobia domestica; assembly: GCF_964235325.1. Lineage (NCBI taxonomy): Eukaryota > Metazoa > Arthropoda > Insecta > Zygentoma > Lepismatidae > Thermobia > Thermobia domestica. The sequence continues at coordinate 143,444,921 of NC_137456.1, read as the reverse complement.
TGTTGGAGAGGTGAAGAGAATTAAAACCTGGATCGTCTCTGCGTATGTAAATATAACATATAGCTTTTTTACTAGTTAAAAAAGCGTGAACAATTGAAATACTTCGTCTTTAACAGCTCAAGTAAACTTCGGTTTTAACGATTTGGAGTCATTTTTGACTGAAAAAGTGAGATGTTATTGCAAAGAATAAACCAAACTTGAAACCATCAGCTATTCCATTGAGTTGCAGATTTATATTTATGTGCAGTGTTGCAGATATATAACAAATTTCTTCGTAAAATAAATAAATAAAAGTGAAATAAATTTAGTATATTTCGTTGTATATACCTACGTAAAAGTTTAGAAGAAAATATAGCTCTTATTTGAAATATAGAGATAAGAGATTAAGTATATAGTTTCATCACACAAAAGCTTAGATATAACGTCATTATAATTCTGCTACTGTGGATTACTTTCTCTAAAAAGATATCTGTTGTATTTGATTGATTGATTGGGGCGTTTAGTGGGGATGTCAGCTGCGGGACTATTAATCCTACGTTGTTCTAATCCGAATGATAAATGAGTGTATGGATAAGTTATATTCTTTTGAAAGTAATAAGTAAACTTTAAATGAGTGTATGGATAAGTTATATTCTTTTGAAAGTAATTAGTAAACTTTAAAATACGTAATCTGATAAGCGATTTGAGAGGATGTTCTGATAAGTTTCTTCTCTGGTTTCCAGATTATACATAATTCCATATTTTCGCCCCCTCCTATTATTATTTTTTCTTCCCGTAAGTATGTATTCTTGGGGGTCGAGTTGGAATTTTTTAAATATACAAATTTCATACGCCAGGGTTCTAAAAATTCTGGTTGTCTGTGGCGATTGGAAATACCAGTCTGTTGTGTAGCTAATTTTAAGTCCAAAACATTTAGGCCTATGTATCATGTTAGATTTTTTATTATTGTAAAATCTGTTTATTTCAAAACTGATGCCTAGTGGAGAAGAAAATTTTTCGAGCATTGCCATACGCTATATGTTTTTAAGAGAAACTTCTATTTAAAATATGCAAATGTATGCCTATTAGTTTCAGATAAAAGTAATAGTTGGGACACTAAAAAATCTTCTGTTGAAAGAGCATGATAATCAAGGTTAGATCAATTTATATACTACATTAGCAATGCTTAAGTTTCGTATTCGTATTTACTATGGGGAAAAGTGTTGCTGGGAAAATCAATCTAAAAAAAAAAACTCATATACCATTGCTACGTATAACATTGCTTTTCTAATCGAATACGCAACTAAACCTTCAAGTGTTCCCGGTACCAATTTTGAAATATTTGTCAAAAAAAAAAAAAAATTCTGGAGCAAATGTAATTACCTTTTCGCTAATAAGATAAATATTACCTGAAGTTAGCGAAGTATAGCATAGTTTCAGTTTTTCTAGTTAAATATTGTAGTGTTTATCTTTTCTGTTATTTATCTATAAACTAGTAGTTTATGTTATACATAAATATGTGACTTGTTAAATAGATTATTATTATTATTATTATTATTATTACTATTATAATAATACAAACAAAAGCAGTTTTTGTTACAAGACTTGATCCGACCGTCACATGTGAAAAATTATCAAATTTTGTTAAAGACAGTGCTGATATAGACGTACAAAAATGTGTAAAATTAAAAACAAAATACAACAGCTACTCTTCTTTTTATGTTTCCGTCTTGTCAAATAATTTTTGATGATATTTTGAATGCTAATGTATGGCAGGAAGCAGTACTTTTTACTGAAATCTATAGAAGACTGAGAAATAATATTGTGTGTGTGAATACCGTTTAAACTAAATAGAAACATAATGAGCAATCCATTAGATAAGTCAATTATATTGTTTTATCAAAATGTAAATGGTTTAAATAGTAAAGAATTAGATTTTATTGACAAAGTTAATTGCAGTGATTACGACTTAATATGCATATCTGAGAGTTGGTTTACACATGACAAAGTTCATTTTGAACAGCTTACTGAACAAAATAACGTTATACGTAAAGACAGAAACCTTCAACTGACAAATAAAAGTACAGGTGGAGGTTGTATTATGTTGGTAAATAAAAGATTAATGTATGACGTAGTACAGGTACCGTTTCCGAACCTAGATGTGATTATTATAAAGTTATGTATACCCAATAATCCCCCAATACTAATTAGTTTGCACTATCTTCCACCTAACTTGCCACCCAAAGAACTTGTGAATTATTGTGATTGGCTGAATAAGTATTGAGAAAAGATTGAAAATTATGCTTCTTGGGGATTTCAATTCTGCAGGTATTGACTGGCATAATGGAATCGTAAAAACTAACCATTCTCATCTAAAAACAAAACCTGAGAAGATGTTAGAGTCAGCGTCTATATCGAGCAGTATAATCAACCATACGACTCTCAGTTGCTGTATAATATATTGAACCTTGTTCTAACTGATATTACTAAATGGTCAATATGGTTTGATGTGAGTCCATTAGTTAAGGTAGATAGGTTTCATCCGCCTTTCGTATTCGAATGGCAGGTTGACGAAAAGATAAATTTCTTGAATGTAAATACAATTCAAGCTCAAGGTGAGTTATATGACTTTGTAAGAGCAGACTTCTACCAATTATACGAGGACATTAAAAATGAGATGAAATTAGATACGTTTTTAGGAAATGTAAATAACAGTACGGTATTATTGCATGATTGTTTGGAAACTATACTGAAAGTAAATGTACCGAAAAAGCGTATTATACAAAAGAGGAAATACAAAGCTCCTTGAATTACTAAAGAGTTAAAAGCACTAATAAATAAATAATAATAATAATAAATTGTAAAATTTAAGAAAACTGGTAATTTAGTCGCTTATGAAAATTTTTGGTTTTAAGAAAAAATGTTAATAGAAGGTACAATAAACTTTTAAAATGTTATTTTGAGCAGTTGGAAAATAGCATTTGTACCAACAAAGTGTATTTTTGAAATAACTTTAACAAGTCCCAAGACAAAAGTGTACCAAATATAATTTTGTTCAATGGTACCACCATTACAGGAGTAAAGCAAATTGCTAAAGTTTTTAAAGATGTATTTTATAATAATTTTAATTTAAAAGTTAATACCCTAGATTGTGCTGTAGTTAGTAATCTAAAGAGCAACAATATAACAACTCCAGTAATATGTGAAAATGATGTTGCTGAAGTAGTAAGTAAACTTCGGCCATTAGCATCTTCAGGACTGGGAAGCTTTCCAAATAATATCCTTAAAGCATGTTCGAAAGAAATAGCTCCAGTCTTGTCAAAAATATACAATATCTAATTAAGAACTGGGCCATTCCCATCTAAATGGAAACATGTATATGTGGTACCGGTTTACAAGAGTAATGACAAATTAAATCCGAACAACTACAGGCAGATAACCTTATTGAACATATTTTCTAAAATTTTTGATACTATCATTCACAAATATGTGTTTTTTAATGTAAAAATATATTGCAAAAATCACAGCATGGCTTTTACAAAGGGAAATGTTGGAACCAATCTCTGTAAAATAACGGATTTTGCCTTCTATGCAATGAAAAGTAGATTACAAACTGATGTTATATACATTGACACGAGTAAAGCTTTTGATTCGGTTGACCATAGATTACTATTTAAAAAACCGTCAAACACAGGTGTAACACCGTTGTGTCTAATTTTTTAGAGCTATTTGACTGGTAGAACATACCAAATTAAAATTGGAAACGTCCTGTCATATTCAGCCAGTATTAGTAACGGTGTTCCTCAAGGTTCTCCTCTGGGCCCATTACTTTTCCCTATTTTTATTAATGACTTGCCAACAGTCTTAAATCATTCCAATGTTTTACTTTCTGCTGATGATGTTAAGGTTTTTAGAGTAGTAAATCATATTTAGGACAAAGTTAGGCTATAAGATCAATGGTCGAAGTGATGGCATACCGCTCTGGTTTTTTAATGAAGGCATACCGCCTCTGGTTTTTCAATGATCAAGACATACCGTCACCGGAAATACCTTTAATAAACCTATTTTTATACACAGTAATTGACGAATAGCTTAGCACGTGAAAAAATTGTATTTCTTATGTAGAAATAATTTCTAAGTTGTCAACCCAGACATTTTTATCTTTTTCCTACCTTTGCTTTTAAAAGTGAGATGTCTTTAAAGAAGTTCATCTAGTTTATATTTCTATGTGCCATATTAGTTGTTTCTTTCTTATGTATGTATATGTCTTCTTACCTTAATGCATATAAATGTCGTGTTTTGAACATGGGTGGATTTAGGAATTGTCTGCTGTGGTGGCAGATCTTCCGGGGGTTTCTAATACCCCTCAGTCAAGTGGGGATCCCTGAGTTTTCCCACAGGAAATTGTTACCATAAAAACCTGTTTTTTTTTTTTTTTTTTTGTTATTTTAAAGGGTTTTCGTGTATAATTCTCTATAATAAAATATAATTGATTTTTTTTTTTTAAGAAAATTGTTGGCTGGAAATCAGTCTCTCCATGTCCGCCCCCGTAACTACAGAGAAGCTCTCCGATGATTTTCAGTCATTATGTAAATAGAAACGCCATCTTTAGCCAACATACCCTCACTGTGTTTCAATATTTTAATAGTCGGTATGTCGAGTCAAAATCGTAATAAAACATACCGCCTCTGCTTTTCTAGACTTCGAACACTGTACAAGATGACTTAAATAGAATCATTATGTGGTACAAAGATAACGGTATGAGTATCAATTGTCTGAAAACTAAGTGCATGACCTACAGTAACAAATCGCAATACTATGTAAGTCAATACGAGATACAAGGTACTGTAATACAGAAAGTTGACACAATGAAGGATTTAGGTGTAACATTTGACAGGTCACTATGCTTTGGTGATCACACACAAAATGTATGTAATGAAGCAAGAAAAATAATCGGTTACCTGTTTAATCAATGGTCTGCTTTCTGTCAATCAAATACATATGTACTCTTATACAAATTATTGGTAAGGTCGAAACTAGAATATGCATCAGTGACTTGGAACAGCCTAACAAATACTCTCGTAAACAAACTAAAGATGGTGCAAAAGTGTTTTATTAGAATACTTTGTTTTAAGTTAGGATTTGACTATTATTCTAGCACTATGAATATTGGATAACATATTTTAATTTGGAACGACTGACTGACAGGAGAAAATTGATTGAATCTGTATTTGTAGAAAAGTTACGTGACAACGAATGTACCTCAGACTATATTTTTTAAAAAATGTAGATTTTAAAGTTCTAACATATGATACAAGGGTAAAAATTTTATTGCAACCGCATAATAGAAAACATATTTTAATCTGTAGGATTTTAAAAAGCTATAATGAATTCATATCTTAAAATATGACTTTATTTTATAAATTTTAATATAACTTAGTAGTTTTTATTTTTTACTTTTAGTTTTTGACACTTTTTGTTTAATAATTGACGTATACTACACTGTCAGTGTTTTTATTATTAATAATTTATGTTAATGATGTAATCATAATTTTATCACTTGTACTATATTATATTGCTAAAATAATATAGAATAAGACAAAGTGCTGTATATTTGCTGTATTTAGCTGTTCTCAGCACGTAAAAATAGTTTATTATATTATTATTATTATTATTATTATTATTATTATTTACAGATCTTCATGGGAGCACATATTATTCGGTGTTCACTAATCTTTGGGAGGCACAATTGAAATATCGATCTTTTGAAGCCAATAACTTGGCTTTATAATTTTTCACATTCTCTTTTTCGGAGTTACGCAGAGTTGACATTTCTGATTATTTCTTTCCATCTTGTTTGGTGTCATGAGCGGACCATGGGGAGGGGGCGAGCGGGGCAATTGCAAGAAGAAGAAACTTTCTTATTTTAAATATAAATAAAACCCATTCCAGAGTTTGGAGCTCTTAAACGTAGCTCTAAGTAGCAGTATTACAACCCACCGCTCCCCAGAAGTCCGTTCTGGATACACCCCTGCTTGGTGTAACACATCATCTTGTGTTAACTTCTCATTCAAATCCATATTCACACAAATCTAATTATTTTCTTTTTAGTCTCCATCGTCTTCGCTAATATAGTAAATTGTATATTTATTTTCTTGGAAAGAAGTTCTTCCTTAGGGAAGGAGGTGATACACGTCCTAAATTAGCACCATCCGCATTTTGTAGAAAAAAAAAAATCTTACGTCTAAATCAATAGAAAATTGCCCAACTTTAATTCCTGTACATACCATGTTATAAAATGTCATTCTTTTCTTTTCGTTTCAAAAAGTCTACCATTCCTATGAGTTTTTATTATTATTATTATTATATATTTTTATATATATCAACTACTTACGTCTGTTTAGGTGCCGAAGCAAGAGTTGCTTGTATCTCCGATTGTGACATGATGCAGAATAAGCAAATCATTTATACCATACAAACTTCATCTTGACAAAATGTATATAGAATCTGCGACTGCTACACTAACAGAAGCATTTTTTTTTCAAGCAGAAAATATTCGAACTGTGGTCCTACACTCAACCAAATCTCAATCGAATTGTTATTCCTCCTTACAAAACCTTTTCTATTTTTCCTTTTGAAGAACCATAAAAGCTTTCACATTATAATGACTAGTTGTCTTAAAATCGGAAAACTGCCTGGATAGTTTAAGACCTGATAGCACAAGCAGCGACCTCTATTAGCATCATACAAGCAAAAAATGGAGGAGGTAGCGACAACTATTAGCAATGATTATCATTAGAATTATGTGACGCACATACTGAGACGCGTGACGCACATACTGAGACGCGTGACGCACATACTGAGACGTTAGCCGGTTATAGTTTTTCCGGTTAGTTTTAAAAAAATTATAACACTCCTACGAGTATGTAGTTATACTTACTGAATGTGCTTTGCAGTGAATCCCCTCCAAGTTTGAAGTCAGAAGGACTATTTGGACTGGAGTATGGTGAAGGTGATCTGCTGGGATCCCGCCCCAAAGATGGGTCCCTGTTGGGTTGTGGCAGCACTAGCTGCAACACCATGTTTTTCCCATTGTTTGCGACCTGTAAGAAGAAAGAAAAAATGGTTAGTGCACCACAAAGATAAGGAAGAAAATGGAATAAGAAAAACAATATTATTCTGAAATGACACATTATTCCTAAGAAATTCGAGAGATTTTAATTAGAAGTCTTATCATCAGGCAGATAGAATTGGAGATTGATTTAAAACAAAAGTTTATTTTATGATTTGATCATAGATACAGTATTTGCATTGAAGTTTATTTTGCATTTTACGAACACATTTTAGACAAAAGTTGATAGTAAAATATCCCCCATCGTGGCCGAATAGTTAACGCGTGGTTTTCCGTGCGCTTGGCCCCAGACTTGATTCTCGGTGGAAGTATTTACCTAAAAAAGTAGACCTAATTCTATTTTAAACAGTCCATTCACTTCATAAACTATTGGTACTGAAAAAAGGAAATGGAATGTTCCGTCTCTGTAACAGTAGCATCATTTCAGATTTTGTCAGGAGAAGGAAGGGGGACAAGATTGCCACCGACATAAGAGTTCCGAGTTTCTTTTTTTAGTATGCAATTTATTAGAAAGCATGTAACCCCTTATCCTCCCCAAATGATGCCCCTACTCTGTAATGAAATATGAGACGGAAGAGTAGAAACAGATGTTTTGAAAAATCTAAGTTTTACGTCCCACGATTATGCCGGCTAGGCTAAAAGAGACGGTGATGATGAGAAATGAATGAAATGGTGGAATGAAGAAAGTGGGAGGAAACAGGAGAACCCCGGGAAAACCAACGCACACGGTGTTTGTCCACCACAAACCTCACTTGGTGCAAGCTGAGATCGAACCAAGAACCCCATGCACCAGAGGTGATCGCTCTACCACTGAGCCACCGCAGCCTCAACAGATGTTTTGAGAACGACAATGATAAAGCTTTCCATTAGCTGAGAAATTGAAACCACAAAAGTATGTAAATTACAGAATCAATATTCCCATATCGCATACACAAAGATTTATTCCTTCAGTACTGAGCAGAGGGTGTTAATGAATGAAGAAGAGCAGCATTAATAAGTAAGAAATCTAAGAACAAAGAACAAATTGACGAAGAGCTTAGAAGTTTGGATTTAGTAACAACTTCGATGAAAGACTTATAGGGAAAAAAAGGAAATATATATGTATTGTTTATTGATCTAGAATGGGTTTTTAAACCGAATGAACTAGGAAATTTTGATGAGTTCTAAAGAATGTTGAGTTGGAACATAAGGCTCGGTAGTTTCTCGGAAATTTGTAACTGAATCAACAGTAGATAAGAGTTGAAATAAGAAAATAAGTTACAGAATGAATTGTAGTTGGAAGAGAAGTTGGACAAAAATGTCGTCCATCATCAGCATTATTCAATATATACCGGGAGTATCAAAAGTTCGGGGCCATAGGGCAACTCTGTTATAGTAAAGATACGATAAAATACGAGTAAAAAGAAAGTTTTTGAAAATATGTCTCTCTCAATCTAAAATGGTGGAATTTTTCCAATTGCACCAGCCGTTTGTGATCCACACTGATATGCTAAATGAAAGAGTAACGCTTAGGAGTCTGTTCAAACAGAACATGAAGGTACGCAAAAATGGCACGATGAACGCGTATATTGTTGAGTGATGGAACCTGAAACATCTCGAATCTATTTCCCAACAATGTTGAATTGTTGACATGGTGAGGGCCCAAAGAAATATCCTGCAAAACTGGCAACGTTGATTTTACCATTCTACTATATCAATAATTCAATATTGTTGGGAAGTGGATGTGAGATGTTCTAGATTTCCTTACTCAACAATATGCACGTTCACCGTGTCAGTTTTTGAGTACTCTTATGTCCCATTCGAACAGCCTCCTGAAACTGAAAACCTTACTTTTTCATTTACTTAGAGGGCCTTAACGGTGTGGAGCGCAAAAGGCTGGTGCTACTGGAAACATTCCTCTATTTTAGATTGAAAAACCACCTATTTCCAAGAACTGTCGTCTGTTTCCATTTTTTCGTATCTTTTACTCATACCGGAGTTTGCCTATCGCCCCGGACTTATGATACACCTGGCATATTTAGAAGATACAGTATAGTGAAGAAGGTTCGTTAGAAGAGAAGAGAAGATTTTTGATAAAATGTATACAGTTTGCAGATGAATATTGCTCTTGATGTACCTTGCATATCAATCTTGTCGAATTTGAATAGAAAAATAATGCATTAGGAAACTTGAGAAAATGCTGTGAAGGATATAGGATGAGAATAAACATTAAAAGACAAACACATACTGATATAAGAACAAAGCGGTCTGTATCAAATATAGAAATAGGAGAGAAGGAGAAAGTAGAACACATGATTAGTTTTTGGTAGTGAAGTAGTACTAATGATGGCATGAGCAAGGAATAGAGAAATAAGAGCAATGAGAAATAAATGCAAGGATAGAAAAGCAGTTAGGAAAAAGAGGATATTTTGTAGTGAAGTAGATTGTTACTACTTCAGGTTTTAGTACAGAGATCAGAATGGAGATGCAATATATTCTTGGGACACTAAATTGATTGAAGAAAACCGCTTCTCGCTACATAATACGGCTTTTACTCCATAGTGATTAATGTTAAAACAGAAAGTGGTAGATTTCTGCTACTCCCAGTTTGATAGAGGGTTAAAAGAGAAGATGGTATCTTTCCTTAGAACGCGAAATCTACTTTTTTTTTTTTAAAAAAAAAATCACTTCTCGATATCCTTTATCGTTTCTGCTTTAAGTAGATCAATATTGAAACCAGAAGTTACAATGGATTTCTATTACTTCCGGTCTTAGTAGAGAGTTAAGGATGGATATGAAATGTATTCTTGAGATGTTTAATCCACTGCAGCAAACCGATACTTGTTATTACCGTTTTTTCTTTATAGTAATCAGCGTAAAAACTGGAAATTGTTTATTTTTATCACTTATCCTGGCCAAAGTTGATAGTGTTGCATCAAGTAGTTTTTGAGATTTTTGGTTTCCCGCACTGACACACACTGACAGATAGCGTGAAATATAGAGGAGTTTTGGTAGACCAAACTCCTTGACAAGTAATTAGGTAGAGCAGAAAACCGATGAAGAAGTGCTAGAAATAGAAAAAGATTGAAAAAAAAGCAATATTGGCAATAGGTTTGAAAAAGGGAAAAAAGCAACACTGCTTTGAAAGAAATAATATTCTGATGAAAATGGTAGAAAGACGAAGGAAGGAAGGAAGAAGGGGAACAGTAGGAAATACTGGAACTGATGGACAGTATGGGGTTGGATAATTCGCGCGACAAAATGACGAAGACAAATGGATGGAGCAGCTGATAACAATGATGCAAGGAGACTTCTCAAATTATTTTCCAGCAATAACAAAAATTTTATGACGGACTTAATCGCAAGAAAATCACTATTTCAGTGTTTCAAATTTAAGGCATCATAATATTCTGCATTGCTACAGATTATTTCCACAAATTGAACAGTGTTCGTGCTGTACGGTCTCCCGCTCATTTTTGCTTCTTCGCCGAATTCTCATGGAAATTATTCTCTTCAATATTGTCTATCAATTGTAGTAGTTGCTCCCTCTTCATTTTCTTTCTACTATAAGCTGTCTTCTATTACGTGTTGTAATGTTCGCTTCCAGACGAGAAAACAATTTTCTCGTCTAATAAATTTTGTAGAAGTCTCATCTCGTCGTTGATTCTTGAAGAATCATTCTCGTCATGATCTTCAGAAAATTTTTATTGTCTTATTCTGTAAATTAAAATAAAAAATAAACGTACAAAATTTATACCCCCGTTTTCTCTTAAATTTATCTAGAAGTTATCAGAATACTCCTCCGTCATGAGAGGTCTACGAAAGTTATGATATAACAACTTTTAAATCATTATTATTGAAGTATATTGCGTAATGATCTGTGTATCTTTCAACGTTAATAAATATTCTTCATTATGTTTGTCCAATCATTTTATCTATTTATAGTTTTTATACTATGAATCATGTATTTCTAAAACAGTGTTTGAGATCTGTTACTTGTGAAATATCTCGTCTCGTATCAAAAAACGAGACGAGAAAGTTATTTTTCTAGTCTCGTCTCTAGTTTAAAAATATTTCTCGTCTAGTTTTCGAGACCAGACGGAAATTTCTCGTTTTCTGGGCAACACTATGTGCCTTAAAGTAAAAATTTTTTTTTTTTCTGTATTTTCTTTCTGGCTAGTGAGATTTGTTTCTTCTTTTAATATCTTCACCGCTATTCCTTCCTATTCCACTGTCTTCAACACTTTGGCTTTAGTTTCATGTCCACCCAGCTTTTTTTTTTTTTCATCACACTTACATTTCAGAAGCCACAAGTCATTTCCCGTCGCGTTTCCTTAATGTTTCAATTTGTAACTTCTGATTTGAAACACGAATATCACTGTCCTCCCTCGTCGTTATATGGTTACCATTTGCGCTTACAGTGCTGCATTCTGAGTTCGATTCTCAATGGAAACTTACGTTCGAATCTCACGTTAAAGGTTAGATACACATTCCATATAAATGTCGATGAGGTCGATCATATCTCATCGATCTCATCCAGAGCTATGAAATTACTTGGTCTTCTTTATAGATTTCCCGAAATACAAAGTATCCCTGCCCTTACAATGTTTCATGAGGCTTACATTTCCCCCATCGTTGAATATTGTTCACCTGTATGGAATATGGTAGTACTTAGTTACTAATCTATCTCGCATTGACTCGGTCTTAAACTTCTTTATAGCCATAGTTAGATTTAGAATTCCCCGAGTTACGTGACCACGTGAGACAAGAAATAATGTCTTTAATGAACTTATGTATCTCAGACAAACGACGCCGAACTGCAGATTGATGCTAACTTACGAGACACCTAGATTATCAATTGTAAAACGCTTCTTGTTTTATAGACTAGCGCGTGATTATAATACATTGCAAACAGGATGTAATATTTTTACTTCTCAACAAAACTTTCAAACTCAGTTAAAGATAACATTGTAATTTTAGAGATGAACCTTCTGTGTTTGCATTTCTTTTTTATTTTTATTATTTGTGTTTATTTTATTTTATTTGTTATTGTTACGATGTTCAATTTCAGTCAATTGGCTTAATGCTGTATGAAACTGTGAATAAATAAATAAATTTGAAACAAATAAATAAATATATAGCTTCCGACGATCCATTGTAATCCAAGTAACTTATCACTAAAAGATCACTCACTATTCCCATAAGTATTAAATCCGTAATTATTTATCCCATCTCCTCTTAATTATTATTTTATGTTTTGCAACTTTCATATTTTATACCACCTAACTAGTGAAAAAAAACAAGAATAAATTTTATTATGTTTGTAGTACAATTAATAAAAAAAAAAAGTTTGTTATTTGAATATCTACCGAATACTTAATTAAAGTATGTGTGTGTAAGGAATGAAGATTTAATAAACCTTAGTTTGTTTTGAATTTTAATTTATTTAGCAACATTTAAATATTAAAGATACAGTTAACAATAACCGTTATTATTATATAGTTATGTATTTTATAGAAATTATATCAGATTCTGTGAGTCTTGGTGACAGGATGGAATGTAACAGTTAGAATCATTATAACTTAGCATTACGATGCTTATATGCGATATTAATTTTATTCACGACTGACAAGTTTTATTTCACTTGTTACGCTTCACGTTACTTACAACATCCTTAACTAAACGTACATAATTGTTTTTGTTTAATAGCTCGTGAAATATTAACGTCATTTCACAACACCCACACAAGTTATATGTATATTCACTCTCTACATTTTTTGCACATTCTTCGCGAAATACTGCATATCTCTTTTTATTCTCTTTCTATTTTAACGTCCCACGACTATCCTCTGACGCTAGGGGAGATGATGGTGATGACAATAAACAAAATGATGGAATAAAGAAAGTGCGAGGAAACGGGAGAAACAATAAAAATCCACGCACGTGGTGTTTGTCTACTAAAAACTCATTTGGCGAGAGCTGGAATCGAATCAGAAACCGCACACACCAGACATAAGCGCTCTATCACCGTGATTCCCGAAAATTTATCAATTTCACCCAGCTAAAGCACAAAATGTGATCAAAAAAGATAAATTCATACGTATAAGATTGTTAATATTGAAATGATTTTTGTCTTAAAAAAAAATATAATCAAGAATGAGACCTGAAATGCTATTTTATGCTTGATAGAGTAATATTGGGGAAGGAGGCGATCTGATTCCCCACTAACCCCTGCTTTGAATTCGGTTCGAACGTAAACATACGATTTGAAGATAGAGTTTGGCGATGTTAGTGAGCATTTACATCAAGGTATTATTTTTGGGGAGAAATATTGTTTTGCATATTGTTTACTCCATCCACACAGTATGAAATTGTTTTAGAACTTTACATAATATATTTAAGGACATTCAGTAAATCTGTGTCGACTGATAAAATAAATACAAGTAGTTAACAGTGTAAGGCAGTGCCGTGCCGTGGAAAATCAGCGCCCGGGACGAGAGTATTCAACGGCGTCCCCATAGATATATTCCAAGTAATTTTTCCTTTTTTCTCTCCCGAATTTTGTGCCCCCTTACTTCGGCGCCCAGAGCCGTCGCCCCGCTCACCCCCTCATTAGGGATGGTATCGAGACGAGACGAGACGAGACTTTGTACAGTCTCGGTCTCGTCTCGGTTTTAAAATAGCTGTCTCGGTCTCGGTCTCGTCTCGAGTCAAAAATCGCCGTCTCGGTCTCGGTCTCGTCTCGGTCAACAAATGCTTGTCTCGATCTCGGTCTCGAGGGTCAAATGTCGGTCTCGTCTCGGTCTCGTCTCGAAAGTCTCGAAATAAAAAGGTGAAATTAAAATTGTAAAAGTATTATTATTGTAAAGTCTGTCGTTTCTGCTTCTTATTTTTGGCCTTATTCTTGACATTTTATTTCGAGAATAGAATAGGCCTTAGGATAAGAATTGTTCAATACATTCTAGCGGATATCGCAACACATAGCAGCATGAATGTATTTAATCGTACCGAAATTGAAATTTTACAATTTCTCATTTATTATCCAATACATTCTGTTTTGACTGTCATTTTAAAAACATAATATAACGTTCATTATCTGAACAAATAGGGTAAATTATTACTACAATATATTTTGTTTAAAATTGATCAAATGCTTTATTACCGTTTCACATCTACGTGTTTAATTGACACCTTATAACACGAAATTCCTGAACTTTGGGTGGGAGATACGGCACTCATCTTTGCTATGTGTGGCCTCGGGTTGCATCACGAAACATGTTTGATTCAAAGTCAGATGTTTCGCATAGTTCGCGTCTAAATTTATGTACATTCTGTTTCTTATAGAAGTTCCTACAGTTGTAATGCATTACATACGCATACGTATATTCACTGCCGTAACATAGATTAAGCTTATTCCTGAGCTCTTAGCGGTGCATGTGATCTTTATTTGAGAAAACCAATCTTGCGTTCATTACGTTGAAATTTTATATTGATTGAAAATTACTTGCGAAACATGAACATACATATTATATAAGTATATAGGTAATTCGAGCTAGCTGTATCTATTTTCTCTCTCTCGCCAAAACAAGTGATTCTTAACTTTCTAGTTTGCCTTTGTATTCATTTTCGTAGTTTTGCAGCAACATGAAGTATTAAATAGTCAAAAATATATTTTTTTTCGCTGTATGACTTTCGTTAAATTTTGGAACCAATTTTACCCTACCTTACCTAATAAATTTAAACAGTATTTCACTGTATCTGAACATTAGTGGTAATATATATCTGAACATTAGTGGTAGACTATGTTAAGTCACTTTTTGGTCAAATTGAGTTAGAATACTTTTTTTTAATAGACTATGTTCTTTCTAGTGGTGTAATAATGTAAGTCTAAAGCCATCTTACTACTTTGTAACTACTTAGTATAGTTTGAAAAACAGTATTATAGATCTTAGTTAAGGAACCGGTTTTTCGCTTCTCTTGTAAAATTACGAAATTATGACTTGGTTTAGTTTACCTCTGAGGTCTCGATATAAAATCATCACCATAATCATAATCAAGCATTATCAATCCACTGCTGGATGAAGTCTTCCCAAGTTTTCTCTACAACTATCTATCTTGGGTAATCCTTTTCCAGGTTACTCCCCAGTGGTTCCTCATTGTGTCACAGTTTCTTGTACGCAGTCATTTCCTAGGCGGTTTTTGTCACGTGGTATCCAATCTAAAATTGTTTTCGTCTATCGATCATAATTTCGTCTTGCAATATGTCCATCACATTTTCCGGTCTATTTTAAACATTATGTCATTAGTATCAGTCATTATTTGCCAAATAATTCATTTTTATATATTTGGGCTACAAATAGTTCATATCCTCTACTTTTGGAGCACAGACACGTTACTTTTTTATCTTCGGATCTGGCAACACTGACTCAATTATTTAAATCAACACAATGTAAGAACCCCCATTTGCTGTAATGGCTAGTACGCTTGATTTTGGTTCGCATGGTCCCGAGTTCGATTCCCGGTGGTGGTAATGTTCAACGACCGAAGTTTTTCGGATTCCACTATGATTAGTAACTCCACGTCTCCTTTAGCCGCCCTAGCATAATCGTGAGACGTTAAACTAAAACCAAACAAACCAAAAATCAACACAATGTGTATTACTAGCTGTAAGTCTTTGAATAATTGCATATAGCTATATGGTATGGATCGAGTTTGAGGTGGTCGATGGTCAAACTATAACAAAGGAAATGCAGTTAGGGTGTAATTAAAATTTTAATAAAGCAGTGTTTTAATCTAAAAAATACACCAGGCCTAAGGTTTAGGGAGAACAACTAGTGCTATTGAAAAGTTGTCAGTTACGTTTAATTTCAGTTACAATTTGCTTTTACATATATTGCTGGAACGAAAACTTTGACATTAACATTATAAGTAGCCCAAAGACTATGAAAAATATCGTGTTTTGAAAACATTCTTGCACCATAAAACAAATTACGAGTAATTTTAAAATATTTTGCACTTTAGCTACGTTATTTGCACTATATTTATAATAATATTTAGCAATTTATTTAATTTTGCAACACTGCTTAAAATAATGTAACTGCGACTTGTTGTAATTAAAACTACTGAACACTAATGTTATAATGTTCCTGCCATTTGAGTTATTAGAGATCTCCAAAATGTTGATGTTAGTGATATGTATTGTCATTTGTTACACTGAGTAATATATGTGCTTTTGTGGTTTAGTTTAATATCTGAATTAGAAATATGTAGAGCTCTTTCGTGGTTAAGCAGTTAGCCTATGGCGTGAGAGACCCAGGTTAGATTCCCGGCGGGAGCTCATGTGGTTTAGATTCAATGTTAATCAGTAGGTTCAGTCTCATATAACCTCGCTGCTGAAAGAGGCGTTAAACTCAATTAAAAAATGAAATGAAATTTTTGAGTTTTACGTCCCACGGTTATGCCGGTTAGGCTAAAGGAGACTGTGATGATGAGAGATGAATAAAATGGTGGAATGAAGAAAGTGGGAGGAAACGGGAGAACCCCGAGAAAACCCACGCACTAAACTAAATTAACTGAACAGAAATATGTAATATCAAACGTAGTGCAATTTGAGAAATTACGATTTTATGTTGCGTTGGCAACATTGCTTGTTTATCTAGTAGTATTGCAGAGTATCTAGAAGAATTTCCCCTTCCATATTTCACACAGCATGTTAAAAAAATTCAGCATTTTTAATATATATGACTATGATATTAAACTAGATGAAATACCCATTTTTCGCATGGGACCAGTATTTGAAAGTCAAGGCCTGTGGAAGTATCACTATCTCAGCAACCGCGAAAAATATGTATTTGACACTAATATCGGTCATTTTGTATTATTTTTACGTCTCGGTACTCCCCTCTCCCGCAAGTGAACCACGGCCCGTATGCACTGGTAGCTGACTTTGAAAGTAATCGCTAATGGAAATATCATCATTGATCTCAGCGACTGCGAAAACTATGTATTCGACACTAATATCGGTCATTTTCTACTACTTTTACATGTCCCGGTAAACACCCCTCCTAATTCAAAATAAAAAAAAAAACGCTTCTTCTTGGTCTGAGGCCTGGGACATGATACTTGTCACCCAAATTTCGTAACTCTTGGACTCTCGTCTGGTCCCCAGGCCGCACACAGGCAATCAGAAAGACAGGCACGCAGACACACAGACAAACAAACTCTTCCTTTTACTTATATTAGATATAATATACAGGCGAGGATCCAAGGGGAGTGTTAAAGGAGTTATACCTCCCCTTGACGCTCAGCTATACACTGTATAAAATGGGCTTCAATCCTACTTCTTTCTTTACACTGGATAAAATGTCGAACTATGGTTTAGCCCCTCCCTCGATCATATCCTGGATCCGCTGGTATATATATATCTATATATATATATATATATATATATATATATATATATATATATATATATATATATATATATATATATATATATATATATATATATATATCTATCTATCTATATATATATATATATATATATATATATATATATATATATATATATATATATATATATATATATATATATGTTAAAAGAGGGAGAGAGACAGAGATGACTATACACATCAGCAGTGGATTTTGTTTCGGGAGAGGCTTGAGAACGAGTAAGAAATATTTGTGTTGTACATGCAATGCGGAAAAATGATCACAAATCTATTTCGGGAGGGGCTACAGTCCGATAGCCGTCCCCTAAATACGCCACTGAACATTAGTCAACTGTTCCCATATTACCTAATACAGCAACGAAAGAAATTTTGAGTAAAGGTCAATCTTAATAGTTGTCTATATCAATATTCGAGACGAGACCGAGACTTTCGAGACTTACCTAAGTCTCGTCTCGGTCTCGGTCTCGTCTCGATTTATAGAGCTCCGTCTCGGTCTCGGTCTCGTCTCGGTAGATAAAAGGCCGTCTCGGTCTCGGTACCATCCCTACCCCTCATGGCACGGTACTGGTGTAAGGTATCATATTTCCCAGTTTTATCCAATTAATTTATATATGAGATTATTTTTCTGTTTGTTTGAAATGAACGGAAATTTCAATTACGTTATTTTACTTAGTTCCTCTTCAAGTGTAGTTAAAATGTCTTTTGTTTTTTCAAAATTAATTTCCTTTATAAATCTAATATTGTTTAAATTTGAATCTTAAATAATTACTAAAACTGTATAAAACAAAATATTTTGACAAAAATAAGGGACATTTAAAAAGATTTCAGGGGAAAAATTAATAAAATCAAACATTAAAATTACATATCGTAAAAAACCAGAAAAACAATTCCAATAGAAAAAACAATGGCACAGGTATTCTAGGTCAATAAACAAGAGGAGACATTGACTCCTATGGTATCTATAATATTAATATATCATATCATATCTATAGTGTTCTCCTAAGATACTTTCAAACAAGTATTTTATAAGTGTTTCTAAACTAAATAGCCAATACAGTGCTACGACCAACCGTATAGCTTTTAGTTGGATAATGAGAGGTAAGTATATAGACTTCCAACAAACGTTCCTGGTCTTATGTTCCTCTTTACTTCAAATATCTCATCTACTGCCTCACGTTGATGGGTTAATATTGGGTATCGAACCTGGAACCAGTTGCATCAAAGACCTACGCTCTGGTCACTCAACTACACGTGAGCCCTCAGAAGGGTTTCCACGAAAAGGTCACAGACACAATTTTAAAATATTTGTTCACTAAAAAACACTTTGATGAAGAGCATCATATATATTTGAATCCCACCTCCTTTCACAATTCGGGAATAACAGTTACTTCTTCAACTTTCCATATGTATTTTATGACGAAAGTAAATACAATGCCAGCTCCCTCGCCATGTGTATCACAGGTGATACACACGGCGTGTTCCACCTACGCCTCGTGTATCATTTCTGATACACAACGAACGTTCTTTTCACCGCCAAGTATATACGATCTGATACACAGGCTGGTATATTTAGCACATCTTACCTGTAGTCAGGGCGCTGGAAAATCATATTGCAGCAGTAATTCTGGCGCAGTTGAATACTTTTCTTTAAGTAGGTATTCCGCTTACGCTTCGGGTATCATTTCTGATACACATCAACTTGGCGCTGACAGTAAAATTTACAAAAAATACTTTTGGCGATCAATGTGTTAATGGGCACCTCTCAACAATGAACATCATGACTAATAATATGAAGAAATTTGTCACGATAATAATATCTGTGTTATTACAGGGCAGAACCCTCTCCTGAATGGACACTTTCAGACATAAATGCAGACAGTACGACCCCAACCTTTTAGCAACCCCTTCAGGACAGGAATTATTTCCAGTTCATACGTATTTAAGAAAGAAGATCTTTCTACAGTTTGGAAATAAATCTTCGATAGAGCACAGTAGACCAAAAAAAAAAAAAATCTCTTTCTCACAAAATGTTCTTGCTGAAAGTCAATGAACTGGTAAACGACCAAACAGAACAGTTGCAAGCTGCTGCTGCTTCTCCTAAACTTTGTTTCCCCAGTTAGCTAGGATCGGTTTTTTGGATCGCTGTCTTCACCTGTTTTTATCTTGTTACATCACAATGCACCATTTCGTTCTTCACACAATTTCTTTATTTCTTTGGCCGACCTTGTACTCGTTTCCCATTCAAGTTCTATAACATCCGCTCGGTGAGTTACACATTTAGTCTTTCATGTTCAAACTATCCAAATCTACTTTCTTGTAGCTTTTTTACTACCGATCTTACCTTTACTATTCCTCGGATCACATTACCCTTAATTTTGTCTTTCCGCATGACTCATATCCACCACAGCTTCCAACCAGGGACTGCGGTGGCTCAGTAGTAAAGCGTTCACCTCTGGTGCAGGGGTCCCTGGTTCGATCCCAGCTCGTGCCAAGTGAATTTTGTGGTGGACAAAATACCGTGGGCGTGGGTTTTCTCGGGATTCTCCCGTTTCTTACCACTTTATTCTTTCCACCATTTCATTCATTTCTCATCACCACCGTCTCCTTTAGCCTAGCTTAGCATAACCGTGGGACGTAAAATTGAAAGATTTTGCAAAATAGTTTGAAACCAGTTGAATAAGTAAAGACAAACTGGAGAGATTGTTATATGGTCCATAATAATACGCGGAACTCCTTCCTTTTTCTGATAAATTAATTTCTCTTTCACTTGGATAACATTTTAACGACGAATGCGAGAACAGATTAATAAGAAACACACAACAATTTATGTAGAAGGTATACGTAAGCCTCCCCTGGATGGCAGCTTCATTTCGTTCTTATTTATGGTTCAAAAGTTCTGATTCTCCAAAATATGGGTTGCGTGACTTTCTGGACAATATGTAGTTACAAGAATATTTGGATCTACATGGTTTATCGAGATGTAGCGGGAACGAATATGACATTGATAACCTATAAATAGTGCATCATCAGGACTGTAATATTACACGTTTCTCTCAATGGAAAGTGAAATGTAGAATATAGCTGATGTGTACTGACACCAGGTAGAAAAACATCTATAGAAAAAAAATGCATCTAAATACAAGTATATTTTTTTCTCAATACATTATGGATTTCATTTTAAGTGATTTAACCAAATCATTTGTCTCTCTCTTACCATAAAGAAACGAAGCTATTCGTTCAACTCTCTTTAACATTGGTGGTTTTGACAAATCGTATCATATTTCTTATCTGTATCAACTTTTCCCTCCCTCATGATCTGATTTTCTTTCTTTCTTTTGTTGTTATGCTTCAATGAAGCCATCTCGCGGAGAACTGTGATGTGTAACTTGACCGAAGATAAAAACCGTAACATCTCAATATCCAGTTGGTTAAGAAAATATTTGTGTGAAACCAGAGCATAATAGTTTTTATATAATCCAAGAAGGCGAGGAAGTTACCCAATGATTATGTTAATTATTTACTATGACATCGCGAAAACTTAAATATACGAATGCTTAATGTCTTGCAAAATCTTGCTCTAAAATGTATCCTTCAACTGTTTGTTTAACTTGAATTGGTTTCACCAGAAAAACTGTTCTGAAGAGAAAATTCACGTCATGATGGAAGTACGCAAGTAACTTTCCACATTGGAACAAGAGATAGTTTATCTTTTTTAATTATTATTAGTAGTGTTATCTAAAGAATTATAGTTCAATGAGTAAGTTGTAAAAGGAAGGAGATCCTACAGAATGTTATTGGGTGCGGCTAACAATAAACAAATAAATAAAATGATCGGTGTCTTATTATGATCATGTTGAACTCAAGACCCAAGTCTATGACTCTGTCATCACAACAATGTGGAAATTTCACCTTAAAACCAAATGAATATACACGGTGACCCCAAAGTAATTATACAATCCCGTACTGATCGGCTCATGGCATTTTATATCATTTACTTATTCTTATCTATACAGGTATTGACTTAGTTTCTTCATTATTTCTTCTTAATTTCTTTTCACTTACGCCTTAAGCTCGGAACAAACCAAAGCAAATAAATTCATTACATTAATAAATCAAAATGTCATACTTGATTAATGCTGGTCTGTATACCTACTTTTGGGCCACCCTGTACATTAAGCGTTTTCGAAAGCAGAGAATCACTGGTGATTAGAAGAATACTTTGTACTCCCTTCTACTGGTGATTAGAGAAACTATTGCTTCCTTGCATTACATTATTCCACAATTATTTCGTAATCATTGTTCAAATTCATATCCAATCCTCATTAGCCTATAACCCACAACTCCCTTCTTTGAACATTAAATTTCATTTCAAAGATACGAACTAACGAGAACAATATTATCTGTTGTTGTTTTAAAGTTTTTCTATTGACCTGAAGTTTGAATTAGGCGTCACTGTCTTTTTTTTTTAATTAGGGCACGTTTCATCTTCTATATGGCCTCCTTTCTTCATTAGAAGTAGAATATTCTTCACTAGGATTTGATAGAAAATTGTGTTGTTGTCTTCTTATTGGTAGCTTTTATTTTTTTTTAATGGTTTCTGCAGTTGTCACGGATTACTGTTTGGTCTATCTGGTACTTGCTTCTGTACTTCAAATTTGTATTTCTATATCTTTTTCTAAGTGGTTGTTTGAAAAGTGTTTGTTACTGCGAAATTATGGTTTCTGCACAATTTCACTACCTACACTTATTTTTATTTCTTAAATCTAGTCCAAATTATCATTCTAATCATGTAAAAAATTTACCTAAAAATTTCATCATGTTGCAACTAACAACAATATTATAATTCAATTAAAACTTATTGAATGTCTTTTGTATCATTAAGCCAGTAGCTATATGAGCACTATTTCCAGTCACATACATGACTAACGAAAAAAATAAAATGAAATTTCTAGTTTGACGGTCACCGATTATGACACTTAGGTAGGTCGAGGTTAAAGCAGAGCAAAAAGCTAATATGTCACATTTAGCTCGAAACAATCTGTTTCAATTGGTCCTGCATCTTGAAGCAAAATGTGGTCAATCTTAAAAATTATCGATAAATTTTATCAGAGACTAAGAAAAAATTACATTGATATATCATATTTTACGTCCAGATAGGGAAAAATATTCGAAACCAATTGACATTCAAATATTTTTTGGCTAAATGTGACATATCAGTTTTTGCCTTGTAACCACAGTATTATGTATTTGGAGACCTAAAACCAATATTGCGTGACCCCTACTGACTAACGTAACATGATTCAATGAAAGAATTCCAATAAAACTGAAAAATCTTGATAAAATATATCGAAAGATAATAATAATAATAATAATAATAATAATAATAATAATAATAATAATAATAATAATAATAATAATAGTTGTTTCTCAAGTTGTGCCATGTTTAGGGATGCACACGAGACAAGAGCAGAGACTGTCTCGTCTGGAAACATGACTCTTTCTGATGGAAAAGTTCTGTCTCGTCTTGAATTGTATTACGAAAATTGTCTCGTCTCGTGAGGCAGCTTAGCCATGTTATATATGTTTTTAGAGCTTATGATCACGCTCTAAAGTGTTTCGACATTCAAAGCAGATTTACCAGTACATAATATAATGTAATTTAAAAGTTCATGTTAAAGATATATAGGAAGAAGAAATATGATTCAAGTGCCTGATTCTAGAAAGACTCAGATACAACTTCAACGAAAAGTCAAAATTGCAAGATTTTTTAATGTAACTGCATAATAATAATAATAATAATAATAATAATAATAATAATAATAATAATAATAATAATAATAATAGTCACACAAAAGAGAAGTGAAAACCAGGTAAATAAAATAAACCTACCTCAAAAGTGTGTCTGTGTTTTCAAATTACGTCAATCAGTCATGTAATCATCTTTCCAAAGCCATTCCTCATTCTTAGTAGAGGTTCTGTCCGAGTGGGATCCGAATCTAAAACCCTTCTAAGCCTTTCTGTAAATCTGGCCCTGCCTTTAGGTTAAAGGAGACTGGTGATTGATTACCATGAACTAACTGGTGGAATGAAAATATGGGAGGAAACAGAATAATTCCGAGAAAACTTAGGTCACGATGTTGTCCAGCACAAATTCGAGTGGCTGGGAATAATCTTGTTATTTATATATGATCTATCTGAATCTTAGTAAATAATCACAAAGATGCAAATAATACGAAAAGTTCAGAAGATAAGATACCTAGTAGTAACAAATCAATATTAAACAAATTAATAGTAGACACTAAAAATGAAAACTTTAAAAAAATCTATCAATACTTACCTGCAATATTGAGTGCGTGAGAGATGGTCGTTGACGTACAGAGAGTAGGAGAGATCGAAAGTTTCCGAAAGTAATGTTTTTTGGGGGGAGGGGAAGACTACAAAAAAATAAACGAATGAATCTAGAAATCTATTCAATGCTGAAGTGTACAAACGCTCTAAACCATCTTATATCATACGAATAATCAGTAGCATACATAGGATTTCATCAATGGAAGGTTCAATCTTACAAGTTTCTAACGTATCAGGATTTTTTCTATACATATCTTGATATGTTTATTTTTTCATAGTATCTTTTTGAAGGGAGAGAAGTTAGAATCAGGAACACCCCTCTTTGCGTATGCCACAGAGCATAATAAAGTCAAGATTCCTAAAATGGTCATGCTATGTCGCTATCATGGGATGATATGCAGGATATACATAGAGTCCTAGTCGGAAACCTAAGACAAAGATGCCTTTCGTAGGATAAGGAGAAAGTAGGAAGATAATATAAAGCATAATCGTAGGGAGATGGGTAATAAGAATCTGGAATGGATTGGCTTGGTAGAAGTTGGAGGTTTTGTTTCTGCTGCGATGAAAATTACGCTCCTTCAGCCATAGAGTTAATTGATCAATGGATAAAGCTTATTTTTTTATAGCTCATAATTAAATGCAGTCACAATTATCACAATTATCAGCGCTCCCTCATTTCTGTACTTGAAATTTGATTGGTCATTTTCTTCTTTCTTGCACCAAAAAGTGGTAGGTCAATCATGAAATCATTAGAGACTTTTCAAGATAAAATTTATTTAGTCATTGAAATATTCAATAAAGAATTTCTCATTTCAGAGTATATGAGTTACAATTTTATTTTATACGTTGAAACTCCATTCACACAGTATACATTTTTCTTTTTAAAATTCCAATTGCTATGCATAAAATTAACACAAAAAATATACTCTTAAAATCGTGCCATGTAAACATTTTGCAAATTATAAGGTACGGCAAACTTCTCAAAATTTTCATGTTGTTTATTGTTATTATGATAATTATTTTAAATCGGTAAGTGGGTAACATGAAGACAGAATAATTTCTACTTTCCCAATATCATGTTTGAAAGTTATCTGTTTTATTTCTTTGGATTTCTCTCTCTCTCTTTATCCTAAGTAAATATACATACTGATACTTTTAGTACTGTCAAACTGGCTTTTTCCCATCGCTAGTGCGGCACACTTGTGTTAGTAATGTTCAGATTTTGTTATCATGTAATATTCACATATTGTTCGTAATTTCACAAGGGAAATGCCATATATTTAATTATATATTTAGTGTAATTTAAGAGAGAGATTCTTCATTATTTCACATATCCAAATCGATAGTGTAAATGATGTTTGTGTGTGTGTGTGTGTGTGTGTGTGTGTGTGTGTGTGCATAGGTGTGTTTGCGTGTGTGTGTTATACTTTATATAACTTTAGTGCAATATGTATTTATTATTAATTAAACGCACAGTAACATGTCATTGTAAAGAAATTTTTTAAAATCAAACTTTGTCGGAATATTTAATATGAAGTTATGATCACTGTATATGCTATACCATAAACCGAATACTATACTGCATATACCATAATTGCATATGCATCCTAATTTCATTCAATAACGGAATGTTTGCTTGTAAATTTAATCTTGATTTTTCATTAAATTGGTTAAAAACTCGTTTTCGGATGCTTATTAGTTCTCGATTTTGAAACTCTTCAGAGAGGGAGTATCAATTTCTATAAAATCTACTCCAGATACCAGTGAGCAATTGAAATAGTACATTATGTAGGTTACAGTAGGTTATCATTCATAATATGCAATTTTACACTTATAAAGCTATTATCTAAATCAAGTGAAAGTGAGCTTCTACTGTTCGACTTAATACGCATTCATGTGTGTGTTTATTTGCCCTCTGCTTTTCGTAAAATATATCAGATTTTAATGAAACTTCCCATACGCTTTCTCTTAGGCTTAGAGAATAAATTTTATTGCTTGTGGTGAAATACATCAAGAATTATGGAGGTCAAGAGCTTGAGCGCCGATTTTGTAGGGGAGGGGAGAAGGATCCCCACAGAGTTGCTTGTGGCTCCCAGGATGTGGATATCTTTACATGGATCTCTGTTCGCATATCTGTCAGCAAAACACACATGATCTAATGCCACGTAAAAATCGTAGGATAAATTAAAATAAATAAATAGGTAAATAAAGTATTTAGCCATAATGGAAACTAAAAGAGGAAGAGGTGGGCTGCGAGATACTGGAAGATGGACTTTGCTGCTTTACAGTACAGCGCCAAAGAATGAGAGAGCTAGAGCAGGAGTAGGCTGCGTCATACACAAAGGAAATGTAAAGGATCTTATAGACAGAAAAATAATAAACGAAAGAATTATGGATGTGAGCGTGAAAGATGGAAATGGTGGAACAAACATGGTAATAGGTTACAGACCTAATGAAGACGAAATGGCTGAAAACAAGCGGAAATTCTATGAAGATTTATAGAACACGATAGACGATAACACAACAGAAAGCACAATCATTTTTGGGAGATCTAAATGCTAGAGTGGGAAATTACATAGAAGAAATCGGAAACGCCACTCGTAAACATGGGAAAGAAATCCGTTTGGGCAATGGAGAAATACTGTTAAATACATGCATTGCAAACAAGCTAATCATCACGAACACAAAATTTGTACCCAAGAGAATACACATGTTCATGAGAGTCGAACCTTTCAGAAATGAAAAATCAATAATCGACTATTTGTTAATGGAAATAAAATGAAATATGTTAGAGATGCCAGACTTGAACAACATAACTTTAACAGATATGATAACGGAAACCACAAATAATAAAAAGAAAAAAATGGAATCTGAGTTTAACGTATTACGATTATGCCCATTAAATCAGGGGAGAAGGTGATTAAATTGAATGATGATGGAAGAATTGTCAGAGTGAGGAAGTAGGAGAAAACGGGAGAACCCCGAGAAAACCCAGAGACACGATTTTGTTCACCGCAGACTTACTTGGATTGAACCAGGGACCGCACACACCAGAGCTCTACCACTGAGCCACAACTACGATGGTTCGGACTTAGTTACTGTATGGGAGACAAGAGGATATCGAGAAATGTGTAGCAAACCGAACCAGAAGGAAGGAGACCGACAGGAAGATCCAGGCAAACATAGGAAGAAATGGTAGGAAAAATTCTGAAGAAAAGATGATTTGGGATAAATCAAACAAAAATCCTGGCCAAAGATCGTCCGAAGTGGAAAGCTCTATTCAAAACCTGATGGTAGAAGAGAACAGACTAAGTAAGTATGTAACTAAATAAAGGACTATTATCACTGCACAAGGCGTGGGTTTCTTTCGAACCTTTAAGAATGACGTACTATCATTGGATATAGTTCAAATCGATGAAGTTGTTAAAATTACTCCAACTTTTAAAAAGTAGGTTTTCATAAGGGCGTACGCTATGTATGTAGATCTCTATTTCTCCCGTCTTCTTCAACTTTAGGCTCGAATTCCTATGACGTGATCTATATCCTGGTATCTTTTCACTTGTCTAATTAAACATAAACAATTTTCTGACTCTTGTAAAATGTGTTTATATTTAATTGGAGTACTATTTTTCTTAGTCATATAAAACATATTTGAACCATATTTTAGCCTTAGTTCATATTTGAGCTTGAAGTGATATAAATGCCTATTTTTGGTCATATTTTAGGCGAATTTCACTTATTACTCAGACTACACGGGCTATTGTTTGCAATGTGGTTATTTGGAACTTTTTTCTTAGAAATATTTGGCTTTGTGAAACAACATTGAAAGGAATCAAATTGATCTACTAGAACATCAATTACTTTGAAAAGAGAAATCGCCAACGATTTTTCAGTATATCTGTCTATCTCTGCTCACTCTCTTTCTCCCTTCCTGCAAAGATATCTAAAGTACCTTTTTTTTTTTTTTTGTTACATATTGATGGAAAATATTTCCATTCACATTCGGCGGAGACTCAAAAGTAATCGAGAGATAAAAGCAGTGCTGTGAAAACACTGGTAAAATCCATATTAAGCACGACTGGAGATATGATACCGGGAGTACTTACGATAACACCCGTCTTCTGGTTTTTTTTTTTTTCACATTGAACGTATGGAAATTTTTCAAATATGAGGTATATTTGATAAACGTTAGAGGAATTTTTGCCATAGAACCTGACATCACTGAGTTTCAAAATGCTTAAAGTCAACTGCTCAGTAGGACGCATGTACACAGGAATTTATATCGGGGAGCCCAAATTCAATATAAGGATCAATTATATTAAAATTTGAAAAATTCATCCCTAAAATTATATTAAGTTTACAGAAATATCTGGACCCCCCACGACCTATTCCCTGCGCACATTCTTGCTCAGTACTGTAAAGTTACGTGGTTTTTAGCATAGCGTCATTTTAGCATTTGCGTTGAGGGAAGGGGATGACTCCGATATAAGTATTTTCATATGTTTCTTTAGTATATTATTATAAAATCGATTGAAATGTATATATTTAACTCAGGGGGACATTTGTACCCACTCCTACAGTCCCAAAGGACACCTTTGATTTTTAGGTTGTATTTTAGGTCAAATTTTGCCACTATTGGGGGGATAAATGCATGCATACTTTAAAAGCTTTTAGCTATTAGAAATCTGACTTCTAGTAATAATAAACAGCCCCCTTGTGACTACATAGATTTCTCGTCTTTGGGAGACCTGCATTCGATTCGTAGTTAGAAAACACGCCGTTTGGAAGGTGTTTTCAAGTTAAGGTCTAGATCATATCTCAATCCCTTCAATGCTCCTCAAAAGAGATCTGAAAATCTAAACAAATAGTGTATTATTTCAACAACTATTTCTTCACTCTTCATTCCTAGCTTAATTCCCATTTGCCTTCAGAATATTATATGATATATATAAACATTGTTAATTCACTCTTTTCTTTCATTTGCATTAAACTAGATAAAATAGTAGTTGTCTGTTGCTTTCCACATCTCAATATTTCAACCATTAAAAAAATCACTGAATCAAAGCTGAAACTGCCATCAAAGTTGCAACAGCTATCGCTGATTTCCAACAGCTTGAATGCTGGAAGAACTATTGCTTTCTTCCATTATACTCGCCTAATGGCTACTTTGTTACAACCAATTCGAAATGAGTTACCCTTCTGAAAGAATTTATTCTGTTTTACCTTTAAATTCTCCCCGTAGAAGCGTTAGGGTAAAGATAGTGTTTATCGGAAAGGATTATATGTATAAAAAAAAATATAATAGCTATTTAAAACATACACTGAATAAATTAGCTCTAAGTTAATAAAAACCGTAAGATTAGGATAGTTTCATTACAATTGTATAAGTTATATGGTCAGATAACCGGAAAGATGGAAATTAGTAATAAATTTCCCGTTTTCATTGTTTCCTTTCTAAAGAAAGTGTTATAGTGTGTATGCGTAGGCGCAAAGTCACTGAAGCATCAAATGTAACTACAAAGCAGAAAAAGAATAACCATGTTTAACAAATGTTTCAGTATTATGTTACAAAGTAAACAAACTTTTATATGCTAAAACAATTAAGACTATACGAAGAGTACACACTATAAAAATATGTAATTAGAAATGATTTGTTATAGTAATTAGTAAGCACGTGGGTGTATTGTAGAGCTGTTATATACTGTATTTTTTTAAAAATCTACTGGTATGTACTCTTTAATAAACAATCAGTTTCTCATTGATTTCTTTTACACATTTCTTAAATTACTGAAAATTTCGTTGACAATTAATTAGTCCAGTTCTCCTTCCCCTCTTGCTCATAGTAGTAATGAACAAGATATTAGAAGAGTAAAAGCTGACTCCAGTTATAATTTCAGGAGGCGAGCCGGGGAAAAGTCCCCTTTCACACTGGAGCTACGAAATACTCCCTGGGATCTATCTCCGATGGTGCTCAACATAGATTAACGATATTTTTACAGTATTACTTTCACCCTCAGTGTATTTTTGTCTTCCTAAAAGAAATCTGAAATAACCACTGCCAGAGACATTGAGTTGACAGAGCAAAGCAGGTAGCATTGCAATGATAACAAATGATTATACAGAAGTACGAAATCAACTGAAAACGTAGAACAGAGTGATCACTATGAAATCTAACGATCCATAACCTCACTTGAAATTTGTGACCTATATGGCCCAGCGTAGCGTAGTCGCTAACGCTATTGTCTTTGATGCGAGTCGTGCCATGTTCGATTCCCAGTGTGAACACTCGATCGAAAAAGTATATTTTTTTCCAGGCCAATCATCTTGAGTGAGGTTGTCCTGAGTTTGCCTCTTTTACACTAAGCAAACGCAGCGATAGTACCTAACATATAGGCCCATGGCAACTTCCCCAATAATTTCTTCCTTTCCTTTCCTCAGATAGTGTGACTGCCGAAAAAAGTCATCCCTCATACGTGACGGGCTAACATGGTCATAGATGCTGAAAGTCCAGAAATCTAATTCCTAATCCTATTTGTGACGTAGATGGATTTTAAGTTGGATACATGCCAGCGTGTGTAGGTATTCTGTTACTCCTGTCTCATCCTACTATACAAGAGCAAACAACCTCCTCGTGACAAAATGGTGGAGAGAAAAAGTAAACCAATAGAGATAGAAAGAGAAAAGGGAAAGAAGACTATAAAAGTAGGGAAGGAACTCGAACTAGGAAAGATCTAAATATTTGGGAAGTATAGGAGCAGAGGATGGAAAATTAAAAGCAATAAAGGAAACTTCAAACTAAGTAATAAGAGATTTAATATGGAGTCAAGAAAGCTTGAAGCAATGATGTAAAATGAACCGGTTCTTGCGAAGACGGTTCGGACCGGTTCCTCAACAGGTTCTGGGTTGTGGGTGTTGTTCAGGAACCGTTCTGTTTTTCAGGAAGTAGTTTTCAAACCGGAGTGGTTCTTTAACTGATTCTGAGACATCAAGAAAATGAAGAACAGGTTCTGAGATGTTAGGAAAAAGTTCGAAAAGGTTCTGAGATGTTAGGAAAAAGGTCAACCGTTTCTGGGAGCGGTTCTGAGTTTTGGCTGTTGTTCAAGAACCGGTTCACGATCCGTTTTCATACAAAGTGGTTCTCGGCCCAGCTCAGAGTTAAGACAGGAGCGTTTCTTGAACCGGTTTTGATATGATACGAGTAGGGAAACATCTATCCGGTTCTGACAGAGGTTCTTACATGTTCCTGAAATATATATGGAAAAAAGAATATGAGCCCAGTGATACTGATACTAGATTTCGGTATGTATACATTTATTGAGTGACAGTGCTTCTTATGAATATTCCACTGAATGTAATTTGTCTTATATTGAAATCTCAATATATTTGCTCAATTATTTGCTTTGTTGCGTTTTCCTTCTTTCTTTCCTTTTCTTCTTTTTATAATAAACATTCATGTATTATCTCGACATGATCTTATATTAGAGCTTTATCACAAATTTACCTTTCTCAAATTACTGTAGCCCTACTTTTCTTTTTCGATAGTATTGTCGATCTAATATTTATTTATTATTTCACCTATTTTCCAGTAATCTTAGTTTGTTCTATTCTATAACATTATTTCTATATTATCACATATAATAATATGTAGTTAACTAATGCATATATTTTAATTACAACAATTATATTATCCTATTGTACACAAATATCTCATATTTATTTGTATGTAAACGTAAACTGTATGCCTTCTATAACTGGAGTTATATAGTCGACTGAGGGAATAATTAAGAAACTAAATAATTGAACAATTGAATAAATAAATAAATAAATAAATAAATAAATCACTCCATCATTGCCTACAGAGGAAACAACGTCTGGTTGAAAAAACAACGCAGGGTAGCATTGACTCTCATTACTTTTGATGACAAACATATGTGCGGTCAATTGATCAACCTGTTTGGTTGCACATGAAACAAATATCATTCACCGCCAATAAAAATAACAAAAAGACTTGGTAACCCTACATGATTGCAGCTTACTTGGTCGACGCGTTGTATTCTTCGCTTACTCTCACTACTTTGCCTTTTGATAGGCTTCGTCTTCTCGACTACACACACACACACACAATGAAATCAAAACTACTACAGTTGCATGAAACAAATACACTTATTCAAATGTTTTTCATTGCATTTTCATTAACATTTGTCAAGCTCTAATAGCACAGAATATCCTAGTGATGTCCCGTGGATATCCCTTGGACGTCACGACGTAAATAGGATGTCCACGGGACGTTCCAGGTATGTGTTACTTGTTCTCGTACGGTATCCAAGGACCGGTACCGATTTCGCAGAACGTCTTCTGTTTCATTTTTCAGATCTGGTACAAATACTGGTCCTTTCTTCTGGCTTCTCAGAAAGAGCATTAGAACCGGTTCTAGATTTTTCTTACATTTAACAAGCGGGTCCACTTTTACCTTATATAAAAGACTAACACAAGAACCGGTCTCTGTAGTTTCTTGATATCTCAGAACCGGTTTTGGTCTTTTCTTCATATTCCAGAACAGGTTCCACAACCACTTCGTAATAAACCAAACAGGTTCTTGAACCGATTCCTGAATCATGGTTTTGAGAGCGGTTCTTAAATGTGGGAAATATGTTGAGTTGATTTTAGTTTAGCGTCCCTTTCAGCAGCGAGGCTATATGAGACGTGGACCTACTGATTAACGTGTAATCCGAACCACATGAGCTCCCGCCGGGAATCGAACCCGGGTCTCCCACGCCAAAGGCGTGTACGCTAACCGCTTAGCCACGAGGGAGCTCCGTAGGAAATATGTTAAACCGGTTCTAGGAGCGGTTCTTAAAGTTCAGAAACCAATGGAACCGGTTTTGGGAGCGGTTTCTAAAGTTAACAAAAATATAGAATCGCATCAGAGAGCGATTCTTAAATTCAACAAAACAATGAGACCGGTTTTGGAACAACTCCTAACTTTATCATGGGTTCAGAACCGGTTCTGGAACAAAGAGGGGTTCTTTTCCATTCCTGGTTTCAAGTGATAAAGGTATTTTTTTAACGGGGAAACCAGAAGAGGGAGAATAGCGAAACTTTGCATGAAGCAACTATAAGAAGGGGGGCATCATTTTACATATTAAACAGCACCATCCAGTAAACAGTGTTGCCATTCCAGTATAAAGTTATATTTTTCAAATGGTACTACGTCAGATTATAACATTTCAAATCAACATGTTAAACAAAATCTTAAAGTACCACATTTAGTATTCAGTGTTGCAAACTAAGGATGTTATAGTATCACAAACATTCAAAATTTGGAAGCCTCTATCACATATAAAGCTCAACGGAGATGGACAATACGCTGCACATCGGAAGTACCTTAGCGTTGATTACTATGGTCATGGTATGACTTGTTTTGAATGAATAGCAACGAAGTTACAGTGGTTTGAAAATTTGATTTTTTTCGAAAGGCTTTATTTCGAGAAAATGCTTAGATAAGTACCATATCTAGTTACTTACGTGGTTTGCAATATACGTGTAAATTATTTTGCCGTTTACAGCACTTCGATATCTCAAACCGTTTCCGAGATATCAAACATTCCTGAAGTTGGCAACACTGCTTAAACCATGTAATTGAGAGGACTTGTTGTAATTACATCTACTAGACGTTATTCGTGCAATACTGTAAAAGAGAAGGGAAAAAATCAGTTTAAATACTGTCCAGAAAAACGCCATTTTCAGCAGTGTTGTGAACTTTATTAATGTTTATCATATCCCCGGAACGGTTTAATGAAATGAGATTATTTTGAGTTTATCGTCCCTTTCAGCAGCAAGGTAATATGAGACGGGACCTACTGATTAACGCGGAATCCGAACCACATGAGCTCCTGCCGGGAATCGAACCTGGGTCTCCCATGCCAAAGGCGCGTACGCTAACCGCTAAGCCAGGAAGGAGCTCTCGGAACGGTTTAAGATATCGAACTGCTGCAAACGGCAAAATGATTTGTTTGCCAATTGCAAACCACACAAGTAATTAGATATAATACTTACCTAAGCATGTTTTCGAAATAGTCTTTCAAAAAAAATTCAAACTTTCAAGCCCTTGCAACTTCGTTGCTATTCATTCAAAACAAGTCATACCATGACCATAGTAATCGACGCTAAGGTACTTCAGATGTGCATTGTCTTGTCCATCTCCGTTGTGCTGTGTGTGATAAAACCTTCCAAATTTTGAATTTGTGATACTATAACATCCTTAGTTTGCAACACTGAATACTAAATGAATTTTAAGTTTTCGTTTAACATGTTGATTTGAAATATGTAATAATCTGACGTAGTACCATTTGAAAAGAACTTTATACTGGGATGGTAACACTGTTCACTAGGTGGTGGTGTTTAATACGTAAAACGATGTCCCCCTCCTTATAGTTGCTTCGTGTACAGTTTCGCTTTTCTTCCTCTCTTCGTTTCTCCGTTATCACAGATGTTCCAGATAAATTGTCCATCCATTATATTATATTATATTTTATATATATATATATATATATATATATATATATATATATATATATATATATATATATATATATATATATATATATATATATATATATATATATATATATGCACAGATCCAAGGGGGGCTATAGCCCCCATTGATGCTCAGGTATACTGGAAAAAATAGGGTTCAATCCTGCTTTACATTGGATAAAGCTGCAAATTATGGTTTAGCCCGAGCCCCTCCCTTGATCATATCCTAGATCCGCCCTATATATATACTGTACATACTTTTAACAGATGGTATGTACGTTGTTTCTCTCCTAATTATGACAACACATACTATTTGTAGGCAGTGATGCAATGTTAGAAATATTAGATGGGTATACGCCGTATACTTCCGTGTAGGCCCCATTACATCCCTGTTTGTAGGCGAATTGTAAATTGGTTTATGGTGTTAAATCCTCTTATTAAATGATTTTATAGTCAATTTAATAGGTTATTTAAAACAAATTAACCACCTCAATTATTAAACTTGAACTACATGAAGTGAAGTGAACGAAAGTTATTTAAACTTGTGCAGTCGTGTTGCTAATAAGTTTTCATATAGTGCATTTACAGTATTGTTAGTTACAATAAGTACAGAACCTGTGCGGTCGTAACACAAATAATAATTTCTTTTTCATTATTTAATTTCCTAGTGTCACTTAATATAGTAACTACTTTTTTCTAGTTGCATTTTACATAGTAACTTATAGAGTTTCTTAATGTAGCTCCATGTCTATTCATAAAAAAACATTTTTTTAAACGTTAATATTGTTTGTTACATCTTTTGTAATCTTGTGCATTTTCCTTCTTAATGAGATATTGTAAAAGGCATTAATAATGATATAAGAGGGCGTGACAATCGTGCATCATACATAAACGTCACAACAGAAGATTTAGAAAGCGTTTCTTATTATTATTATTATTATTATTACTGTTATGTTTCAGTTTACGTGTATGCGTTAATGTTACATACATCGTTCGTTGTTCTTTCTTAAATTTAACATTGAAATAGGAACATATACGTGTTTTATAAAAAGCACGGAAACAATTCTTCCACATCTTCTCGCTTTGTGAGCATCTCGTTGCAAAATAATTACAAAAAAAGAACAAAACTATTACTACCATTGTCTAATTGTTACTCTCTCTTTCTCTCTTAGGAAATAAATTATGTAATTATTGCAAATATTTAATTTTACTAACGTTTTGCTTAGAAATGCTCTAATAGGACTGGAAGAATTAAAGTCAACGATGTTACTGTGGTAATGTAGCTTGCTACTGCTGATGCAACTATTGTACTTTTTATCATCGGCATTAATAATAATAATAATAATAATAATAATAATAATAATAATAATAATAATAATAATAATAATATTGTAGTAGTAATAATAATAATGATGGTGGTGGTAATTGATTTGTATTTACGTCATTTGTCAGTAATAAGGCTATATATGACAAAATCTACAGTTTAAAGTGGGTTCTAGACCATTGTAGGGAGTTCGATGCTCTCCACCGAGAACAGAATCCAGGAACTCAGATATCAAAGGCATGCACGTTAGCCAGTTAATCAGAAAGCAGAGCTAAGGAATGGTAATATTAGTAGTAATAATAGTAGTAATAGTAGTAGTAAATAGGTTCATATTTCCGTTTTGTTGAATACAAAGAAGATTTTTTTGTGAAAATGCAAACAATATTAATAAAAAAGGAAAATGTAATTTTTCTTTCTCATTTTCGGAAAACATAATGTGCAGTTTGCCTCTGCATACAAAATGAATTGGAGCAAACAAAAAATTATTATTAAGAGTTCGGGAATCTAAAACCACAGTATTTCTTTCTACCAATTTTTAATTATTGCTTTCCTCCAAATATACTATATATGATTTTTTTTCAAAAATGTGAATTACATTTTTGTGTCAATTGAGTAATAATAATAAAAAATGTTTTCATCTCACCTCATTTCTGAAACTGGAGTTCTTCAAAGATTTAAACTAAGATACGCAAATCTTTATAATTTTCTAATAACTTCTAGCAATTTCATCACTATTTTTTTTAAATATTAAGTTCATGTTCAGAGTCGTACCTAAGGGGGTTAGCGGGAGCCCGGGAGCCGATAGTAAGGGGGGGGGCAAACGAGCAAGAAGCAAGAAAAGATGTTGGAAAAGAATAAACGACACGGCGCCCCGTAAAATAATTGACGACCCATTTAAATCAATATTATCGGTTTGCAAAGAAATACATTTGTTAAAAATTTCCTTGCTTGCAACACAAAATTTTCAATAACAGTCACAACAAATTTTTACTTATTACTTAAAGTAAGTTATTATATACGATTTGTTAATGACGATGTGTATATGTTTTCTACAAGGTATCGATTAATGATTTATAGTGTACGCAGGAGCGTTTTCAAGATCGGAAACGGTCAAAGTCTGAAATAGTGTTCGGCGTTGTGATGGTGGTGAGTGATAGTGATGGTTAATCACACTTTTCTACCCAATCGGATTAATCGCGATGGTGAGAATGAAGATATGAAACTGAGAGAACAGTGAAGAGACACACATGCAAGCTCCTGTTTGCGCGGGAATATTAAAAATGAAAGTAAACAAGGGAAATAATAACATAATCGAAATCGTAGAGTTGGTGCTAAAAGGGTCAAAACTTAACCCAATGAATTTAATCTTTTTCAAAGACTAATCACGAACAGCGATTTTTTTTTATTCCATTGACATATGAAATGCTTCCAACTTGAAGGAATTTATTGGGATCATTTCTCCATCAACTAGTTGTATCTCCAGAATATGTTTTCTATGCACACGTATCAGTTGTGCTCTGTTTTATCTATCTAGATACAGACAACACATAGACCTTCTGAATTTCCGTTATACTTCACAAAATATTTTTTTTACCGTAAAAGGATTTACTAACTCTATGGCTTATAGAAACCGGAGGTTCAATCCCGCGTCCATAAAACCTCTCCAATGACTTGTCCTTACCTAACTGAATCCTGTTTCTACTTTGTATTCCTATTTCTGGGAGATCCATCTTAATATTGCCCTTCCATCTGAGTCTAGGTCTTCCTAATAGATGTTTCCAGATTGGATTTCCAGCCAAAACTTTGAAAGCATTCCTACTTTGTTTCATTCTGGCTACATGACCTGCACACTTTAGCCTCCTAGATTTGATGGCTCTAACAAGGTTTGGTAAAGGATATATATGCAGTTCCTCTTTATGAAGTTTCCGCCATTCCCGTGTCCGTTCCTTTTGGCTCTGAATATTCGACTCAGTATTTTATTCTCAAATACTTTCAATTTGCGTCCTTCCCTTAAAGTAAGCGACTATGTTTCGCAACAATACAGAACAACAGGCATGATTATCGTTCTATATATTTTGAGCTTTAAATTCCTCGACAGATTTCGCGACGACAAAAGATTTTGAACTGAATAATAACACGAATTACCTGTTTTCAGTCGACATTTAATTTCTTGAAAGTTTCCACTTTATCGAAAATATTTTTTGATACTTTGACGCATCCATAATTTGCAGTATTACGACCCCAGAGAACTTCCATTTATTTAGTTTTTTTGCTGCATTTAGGCCTACTTCTAAACCTGCAAGCATTTAATATTGTCTCTGCATTTCTTTCTATTGTTCTCCTATCATCTATCAGATTCATATCGTCAGCATACGCCATAACCGATTAATAACATTCAGCTCTTGGCCCTGGTTGCTATATTTGATTTTCTTTATAGCGTACTTCAGAATAAGATTGAACAGTAATGTCAACAACCATCTCCTTGTTTCAGGCCATTCTCGACGAGGAAGCTCATAGACAAGATTTTTTCTACTCGGACTTTATTTTGGGATTCGTTTAACACATCTTAATTAATCTAACTAGCTTTCTCGGTATTCGAAATTCTGTAAGAATGTTGTATAATATGTATCTCCTAATAGAATTGTAAGCCTTTCTAAAATCAATAAATAATGATGTACCGGTGCATTGTATTGTCATTTCCTTTTGAGTATTTGTCGAATGGTAAATATCTGGTCCATAGTTGATTGATTTCGTCTAAATCCAAGCTGATAATCTCCAATAATTTTATTCGCGTATGTGATTAGTCTTGTTAATAAAATGTTTGAGAGGATTTTATAGGATGTTGACACAAGAGGAATGCCTCGAAAACAATTACAATCCGCTCTGTCGCCTTTCTTGTGAATTGGAACAATGATTCATTCTTTCCGCTCGTGTGGCATTTCTTCCTCGTTCCAGATAAGGAGAATGAGTTTGTGTATCTCGTTCCACAATTTTTCGCCTCCAGCTAAAATTAACTCAGTCGAAATTTCGTCTACACCCGGAGATTTGGGTTTCTTTAATTTGTTTATAGCGATTTCTACTTCTGCTCAGCTACGCTCTGGAATATGAGTATATGGTTTTGCTGTGTACATTTCCTTTTTCCCACGAACATTAGTTTTCGGCAACGTGTTAAGCAAATCGTTAAAGAAATCTTTTCACCACCTATTCAAGATGCTATCTGTATCAGTAAGAATTGTTCCGTCGTCTCTCTTTAATATAGGCTATACGCGCGAGGTTGATATCCTTTCTTCATTTCGTTGATGCCCTTGAACATGTCTCGAATTTTTTTAATTTACCATTATCTTCAAGCTCATTAATTTAAATTTTCAGAAACTCGCGATTCTCTCTTCTAAACATTTTGGAAGTTTCCCGTCTGATGTCAACGAAATTTAGTGCAGTTATATCGTTCGGATTTTGAACCAACGTAATTTCACCTATTTTTCCTTCTCCGTAGTTTGGTGCATTCCTGGTCGAACCATGATTTGTTCCTACGTATTTCCGAGTGCCCCAATTTTTCTCTTGCTGAAACTTTAATGCAACCCTTAATATGAACACAAGTATCCTCAACATTAGTGCTCTCAAAATCTTCTAAAATCAAGAATTTATTACATTTGAATCTGGTATTTCCCTCTATCCTCGTTCTCCTCTATTTTTATAAACTAAACCTCTTCTTTTTCAGATGTTGAATATTCTCTTTATTCAACGATAATCTGTCTCTCTTGTTATCGCTGTTACCAGATAGTGATCAGTGTCACAGTCGGGTCCTCTGAACGACCGAACATCAATTATGCTAGACTATCTTCTATCTATTTGGTCTAGGAATTAATTCGTGCGGTTTTTAATAAAAATTGAAGCTTTATTTCAAAAACAAAGAAAATGAATACGTTAACAAAAATATTGTCCATCGCTAGCCACTACTTTCTCCCATCTTTCAGGCAATTTACGGATTCCGTGTCGAAAGAATTCCTCATCTTTTGACGGAATCTAATCAAAGATCCATTTCTCGATATTTTCTGAAGAAGTGAACCGCTGTCCAATCAAATCGTTATTCATGCAATCGATCAAGTAGTAGTCAGACGGAGCAGTGTCTGGTGAATATCGCGGGTGGAGTAACACTTTCCATCCGACATTTTCCAAATAGGTTTTGACCGGTTTTGCGACATGTGGTCGAGCGTTATCATCTTGATAAATAAGTTTATTATGCCTGTTATTCCATTCTGGTCGTTTTCAGGCCAGAGCTTGCTTCAAACGCATTAATTGTTGTCGATAGCGGTGTCCATTAATAGTTTCACCAAGTTTCAGAAGTTCATAGTGCACCACACGTTTCAAATCCCACCATATATACAGCATAACCTTTGCACAATGAATATCTCGTTTCGGTTGTGAAGGACCTGGTTCACCTTGCTTCACCCAGGCCTTTTTTCGTTTAGGATTCTCGTAATGAATCCACTTCTCATCACCAGTTACAATTCGATGCAAAAATCCCTTCCTTTTCTGTCTTTGAAGCAGCAATTCGCAAACGGTTTTTCTTCTTTCAACGTCTTTCTTTTCAATTCATGTGAAACCCAATAAGACGTCTTTTGAATCATTCCTATGGCTTTGAGACGTTTGGAAACTGTTGTTTGCTCAACTCCAAATGCTTCTGCAAGTTCGTCCTGCGTTTGACACGAATCCTGATCAAGCAATGCTCTCAATTCTTCATCTTCAAATTCTTTTGGCTGTCCAAATTGCTTTTGGTCTTCCAAGCTGAAATCACCTTTAAACCGTGCAAACCACTTCTGACAGGTTCGTTCAGCTAGAGCATGGTCACCAAACACTTCCACTAAAATATGATGACTTGCGGTAGCACTTTTCTTCATGTTAAAGCAATGAAGAATAACTCCCCGCAAAAACACTTTATCAGGCACAAAATGCGCCATTTTCAGTTGAAGAAAAAATGTTGTTGTTTCCGCTTCAAGCAACTGACATATACTAAACAAGATGCTCAATGACAGTAGTTTTCAACGCTTGTTTGGATCAACGAAACTATGGGACAATAAGCTAGTTACGCCATCTTTTGTAAAACCGCACGAATTAATTCCTAGACCAAATACTAAAACGTGATCAATTTAATTGTGAGTTTTTCCATCTGGTGAGGTCCATGTGTAGTTATGAACGTTGCGATGTGGGAATTTTGTACTCTTCACGATAAGGTTTTTGGATGTTCCAAAGTTCACGAAACGAATGTCGTTGTCATTACTTTTCTTATGCAGACTTTCTTTTCCTATAACCGGTTTTAATATATCCTGTAGCCCTACTTTCGCATTTAAATCCTCCAATAGAATTTTCATATTATATCGCGGGACTTGGTCGAATACCCGTGATACTTCTTAAAAAGTGTCTTTTATATCGTCATTCTTATCTTCTGTTGAGGCATGTACATTTAAAACAATAATATCACATAACTGACCCTTAAGAGTCTATCATTAACAAATTCAGCCCACTTAGTTACTTGTATTAAAATAATGGAAATTAAAATGCTATTTATGTGATCATATACAGAATAAAATTACAAAAGTTTACAATTATTACTGGAAATTAATGCTGTCACCCATTTCATACATTTTAAAAGCACATAGTTTCTAATGTATTGAAGTTTAATTTCTTATTTATAGTATGAAACGTTACAAATAGTTGTCTGTAAAATTCCATAACTGATCTCCAAATGGATGTATATACCAACCAAAGGTAGTTTTGTCAACAAAATGTCCAAAATACGCGTCTTGAAACAGCTCTTACTTGTAAAAGAATACATAATGATCTCTTCTGACTGTTGCAATGGTCTGTCCAATCAATTTGATTAAAAAAAAATCAGCATAACATAGTCTAACAACAAAAGCTGCTTCTCTTATATGCAGAAAAAAGGAAGGACGAGAAAGCTTGGTGTGGTGAGTATAGGGGGCGCCGAATTCCACTTCGGCTCGGGCGTCGAAATCTCTAGGTACGGCTCTGTTCATGTTTCACATTTTATCGACAATAAATAAAATGAAAACATTAGCATTTTTTTTTAAAAAAAAGAAAAATACAACGCTGACCCTACCTGATGATATATAAGAAAAAGGCTGGTACAGCGCCCTAGAATTTTTCCTCGTATCATTTAACTATGACTTACACCGTGTATCTGGCTTCCATGAGATTACAAACATAAACGAAGAGTTTGGTGTCTGATTGAGATTTGTAATTTCTACTTTGGTATGGAAATGCTAATTTAATCAAAATTTATTCCAAAAGCAGATTATTTTTAAGGTGTTACATTTTACGACAACGTTTATATATATTTAGTTACAGGGCACGACCACAATAATCTGGTAAGCCTATGTTAGATTAAAATCTTTTACCTTCTGATAACAAATCTTGTGGCCAGATTTGTTTAAACTTGTTTTATTTATGCTGTTAAAGATATAATAAGTGAGGAAGCCATAGTTGATTCCAGTGTATTTTTAATTTCTGCGAAATGAATGACAAATATAAAGGAAATACAAAGTTTAAAAGAAGTAAAAATAGTTTAATTTATTGAAATAATTATTGTGGTAAGTTTTGGAGAATACTAAAGTAAGTTTAAACGAACTGGAACCGCAATATTTAATTATATATGTGTGTCACAGGTTGTAGTCGGAAAATATGTTTGCTAATATAGAAATAATATAAACGACTCAAACTAAACAGCGAAACTACATACACTTTTTTTTACATAGTTATATGTACTCTTTGATGGCATTAATTGTAAATGAATAATTAACTATTTATTTACACAAATGAGGAAATAAAATC
Organism: Thermobia domestica; assembly: GCF_964235325.1. Taxonomy (NCBI): domain Eukaryota; kingdom Metazoa; phylum Arthropoda; class Insecta; order Zygentoma; family Lepismatidae; genus Thermobia; species Thermobia domestica. The sequence continues at coordinate 143,402,323 of NC_137456.1, read as the reverse complement.
ATTATTCCCGTACGCTGAGGATCTCAATCATTTTTTTTTTATCCCTGTGTGTTTTCAAGTGCAACACATGAAGTTACATTATTAATTGGTCACAATAGAATAATATAAATGATGTGCTGAAAATTTGAATACAACGCGCTGTTGCTCTTGCGGTTAAAGTATTTTGCATAGTCATTGATTATTTAAAATATGAATTCCTTCTTGGTTAGACATATCTTAAAAGATATCATCTGAAGTTGTTTGTTCCTGTTATATATACTAACTGTAAAGGCTAATCGTTCGTCGCTTCAGAAGTAAAGGGGATTTTATCCAGAGAGTAGGAAATAGTCAAAATTTGTGTTTTCCACTTCTCTAAGATCATGCTCTACATTGTTCTCTTCTCGTTGGTCTACTCCAATCGCTTCTAACTGGGCGCTCTGTTACATTACAGTTTACTCCCCTGTTCTCAGTAAATCACACGGAGTGAACAAGGAGCAGACGTCAAAAAAACACTGGTATTGATAAAGACCGTTGAAAACAAGAATATCGATTAGTTAATCAATATTTTGCAGATATGTTACTCATGAATCCGTGACTACTAGTGACGCCAGGGACGTGGCGTTGATATAACCAATTTTACCGGCGGTAATACTAAGAAAAAATTACTGAGGTTTATAGTAGCTTAAATAACTCACAACACGATGTTTTAAAAGAATATTAATATGAAAAGTATTTTTCACTTAGTCTCGAATGGATTGATAATGTTTTGTGACTCAATCGAAAATGTTGTTACTGTCGAAAATAATTGTAACAACAAACCCGATAGAGAGCAATAACTCCTGTCATTTTATTACTCTGTCACGGGTTAAAATATAACGCGTATCCAGAGGCTCTGTTACCAGGGACATAGCCAAGAGAGGTACGGGTGAGACATGTCTCCTTCCAGAAATTTTAGTCTAGGACAAAAGTGGAAAGGGGTTAAAAGAAAAACTGAGGTAAGGGTTAAGAGAAGGAAAATAGAACAAAGAATAATAATCCTAATCAAATCTACTCTCAGATTTAGTATTACGATAATAGAGTTGAATTTAATACCCGTAGGACGAGTTTCTCCAAACTAGATATCCTGGAGTAAATAGGTACTCAATCGGGAGTAGGGTATAGTTGTGTTTCTTGGTGCGATTACTACGAGTTAATCGACTACTCTATAGATAACATTTATTCCGCGAGATTTGGGGGAGTAAAGTGTGAATTCCTGCAAGACAGAACAATGATGGGTAGGTTGATTTGAGATAGCGTTTGATAATGATTCGACTAAAGATGATGTTTAGGTTGGAATTCGGCGAGCAATATGAATCAAAGAAAGAGCAAATTCGTTTGGGGATTACGATGATGCTGAATTTGTAATATTTTCGGTTGAATAAGGATACTAACTTGTACCTACTCATCATCATTGAGCGTAAGTTAGAATTCTCCTCTGATACGTAATTTATTTCTCGTTTTCTTTGCCGTTGTTTCGGTCTATTAATAATGGGACATCTGTGGTTCGACAGTTTTTATAAACAGGCCTATATATTTAAGTTTGAAACTTGAATGCTGAATGTGAGTGCGTGATCTTTAATTTTTATTACGAGGAAGGATCAAAAACTAAGGTTACAAGGCAGATATTTCTGGAATTTCGTCTGTTATACAGGAATGATGAGTATGCGGCAATTTTAATACATGGGAGTTCGCAGCTGTGCAGAGTTTCAGCCACCTGCCACCTACGGCGCTAGTAGTAGGTAAACACAAATGACGATTTGTTTGGAAAATTGGTCTCGCAAAGAAGTCCGCTCAGTTATTCGATTTCTGTGTGCGAAACATGTAACCACGGCTGAAATTCACCAGCAGCTGGTAGAGGTTAACGGCCAGGATTTCTCACCAAATGCTTCATCTTCCTTCACGACAACGCGAGTCCGCATGCAGCCCAGAAGATAACCACACTGTTATTTCGCTGGAACATTATCGACCACCATCCCTATAGCCCGGACCTCGCTCCAAGCAACTTTCACCTGTTCCCGCACTTGAAGGAGCACCTAGAAGGTCGTCGCTTCGATTCAGACGAGGAGGTGAAACACTTAGTGACAACATGGCTGAATACGCAAAGACAGAATTTTTACCAGGAGGGAATATTCAAACTCATCCCACGATGCGACAAAATCATGGGGTGTTAAACCCAAAGATTTCATTTCATTTTTTAATATATATGGTCGAAAAACATTTTCTGCAGTACTCAGAAACGTGTTTCCGGATGACAAGCGACGCATTGTACTAAGCGAGTGGCAAGCACCTCATTTTATATATATGGGCGATTCTCTGGCAAGTGGTCCATTGTCAGTAAATTTTCATAATTAATTTGAAACTATGATGTTTATGTTTTTCTATTAAGAAATAGTGTAACTATATACTGAGACATTTAAAATATTTTTGTAAAATATATTTACTAGGTTTTGACCACATAAACTTTATCTGTTCTAGACCATGCTCAATACTGTTCACATATCTCAATTTTCAAATAATTTTCAAACTAAATTCTAAATCTGTAATTATATGAACAATAGCAAAAAGTATGAAGTGGACCTTTGGCAAACATTTGACAATTTTGTTTTAATTAATGTTTTATTCTGGTAGGCAAAAATCATAGTTTTCTCATGTCATGTTTCGCTGTCCCGTGCATAACGGAAAACATGTATTTTTCGTCTTTCTTTTGTAATTGCAGAGGATAAAGTATTGAAAATTTTGCTCCAAAGTAGAATTATTATTAGCCTGTTAGTGGTACTTATTAAAATTGTTTATTATCCTCCTTATCTATTTTATGAGGTATAGAAATGTTGTCCCGTGCGTAACGTGACGCACGGGACATTTACAGATTTATCCAAGGAAGTGAATAAAATTAAATTATTAAGATTTCAATACGTGTTTATTGTTATTGAGATTAAACAATGAAGAATAAACTTTTATATTAACTCAAAGAAACATGAATTTGCTGAGAGAAACTAAATCAAATATAACTAAACATAACTACCAAAAACGTTTACGTTAAGTTACATAGAAACATTTACCGCGAGGCTTAAAAACAAATTATCATGATAAATTGCACATTTTTCTTTTCATTAGAAAAGTAGGTATCTAAGTTGGTTTGACAGCCTTGTAGGGGGCAAATGGATTCGTAACTTTTTACTATATTCTTTCACCCTTGATCAGAAAATTAGGAGCTTGAAGTATATTTAAAACTTGATCGAATGAGACAAAATCTGTTCTTTTCATCAAAACAAAACTTTGTACAACTGTTGTCCATGCATTTCAGATTTGTTACTCTAATGTCCCCATCTTCTTTTAAATCATTTTCAGATACATATACATACGGTACCGATATTTAATCCTATTTCTGGAAGAATCACAATCAAATTTCACTAGGAGAAATACCCGTGCTCTAATATTGTCCGTTCTGAGCCCGACAGTTGAAGGGTTGGAATATCATTATGAACATCGTCTTCAAAGTTGTATTCTGAATTAATGTCGCTCTTATCACTTGGTGAATATATCATTCTGTACACTGCACTCTTTTCGTTTTTCCTTGAACCAATCTAACTTGAATTACCTTCACATTTTAGAGTGTTTTCCTCTTCTAAATGGCCAACAACGAAACAATGCGGAATGAGTTTCGCAAAAGGGACGTGAGAGGAAAAAAATTAATCTTTTAACTTGCCTATAACGCTGTATCCTCACTTCATTTTTCAGTCTCACCTTGTTGCTATGTTTAAGTCTATATTTTCTATCCCTTTCAGCGCCACTCATTGCTTTTGTTGATCGATTCAGTTCATCACTGACAATATTACTTGGAACAGAGTGATTTGCCTGTGAATCCATATTATTTACTTAAAAACTCACACTAAAGCAAATCTTCACTGTGGTGAAGTAACAATCATACCAAATAACCAAAAACCAACTATTTCCTTTCAATTCACTTTCCCGCATTTCACTGACAATGGCAGCGTTCAAACGACTCAACGTTTGGTAGGTAGCACAGAGGATCAAGCAGCTCAACAGTTGTGCAACATTATGTGGTTTGAACGCCAGCAATCAGCACTCAGACAAATACCCTAAAGATATGGTAATAACACTAAGCGAGTTGCCTAGCAAAATTTGACTTTGATACTTTGGAATGTAATTTAATGCATTTAAATTAAATTATGGATGCAAATTTTTTGTGCTTGTTAATGCCCAAATGTCAATCTTAAAATATCAATCTCTTTAGTAAGGATGTTGCATAACAGTCTTAGAACAACCAAACAATTGCATGGTTACTTTTCTGTCCCGTGCGTAACGGTGAGTCGAAATAGAAAACATAGTGTAAAGCTAATTAAATTCTATTTTCCAATTTAAAAAAATATAATGCACAGTAAGGAGAATGAATGTAGAACATAAGTAATGGCATATAAAATGAAAATGCTGCCATAAATCGCAGAGAATGTCCAATGAAATTGAGGTTGTCAAATGAGCTTTTTGTCTGAGTCCCGTGCGTAACGCTTAATTTTGGCTTATAACTCAAAATTGCAGTTGTTTAGTGTGTTTCATTTTATTTAACTCTGTACTAATAATTTTCCCTCTAGTTTTGACATACTTTTTATTTTATTTGAAAATGCATTTTTGTTTAAAAAAAGCAGTTTTTGTGTACGAATGTCCCGTGCGTAACGCTGAGAATCGCCCATATATATATGTATATATATATGCATTCAGAAACGAATTCCATGCGCTAGTTGATAGTTTAAATAAGATGAGGGCCTAGTTTTCAGGTGGTAAGAGCTTTCCTTTATCTGAAACGCTTTTGGTAATACCTAACTCTTTTCATTGTGTTTTGTAGTAAGTGTAAGAGAAATTAGTTTATTTTTTAACCAATAGATAGTTAAAAACTGAAATTTAATTAATTCAAGTGTGTGTGCTTCCCGGTTGCAACGTACAGAGCTACAGACTATAAAGAAAGTTCCTGAAACAGAAACCTCGAAAGATTTTCATGTCTTTGTCCCTCCTCAAAATGAAATTCGGGCTACGTGCCTGCCTGTTACCGTTCAGCTCAACGGTAAAAACCCAAACTTACTTTGCATGTGGGGCACAAGTGAACTATGAACGAAGCCTCACATTCAACCATATAATTTTGTACTGCTCAATGAGATCTGCTGATTTCATAAATATGGTAGTATAAAATTTACAATAATAATAATAATAATAATAATAAATAAATAAATAAATAAATAAAAAGTGCAATCCCAACTCGCGCGAAGTTGCATTTCTGGTGAGCAAACACCATGTACGTGGGTTTTCTGGAGATTCTTCCGTATCCTCCCACTTTTTCATTTTTGTAATTTTAGTCATTATCATCATGATTTAGTCTCGGAGCATAATCGTGGGATATTAATATGGAGGGGCTTAGTGAAAACCACGTAATTACCTAGGTATACAGACCTACAGTATATATAAAACACTTAGCGAATGGTAATGACTTAATAGAATTTTCAACCAGTGTCACTGTGTAGATTAACTACGTTGAAATTTTAGGAATATGTTAGATTAAAATCTTTCCCGAAACAAACTACTGTAAACCAACTATTTGTTAGAAACTCAGTAGCGTGGCACTAGCAAAATGCTGAACAAATAGCCTTTTTATAAAAAGGTACATTGCGCAAAGGAACTCAACAATAAGCAGGAACAAACTGCTTTATCAAATTACATAAATTATCTGTTTCTTCTACTCTGTGTGTGTGAAAAAAATAAACGGATGCACAAAACAAAGAACAATTGTTTTCTTTCACTTCTCTCTTTTTTTTCTTTTTTACTTTCCTTGCTGTCATCAAGTTTAAGGAGAAAAGAAAGATCCTGCCATGACAAAAAAAAAAAAATAATAATAATAATAATCATAAGACGCTTTTCTGTTGTGGTTTAAAGTTGCGAGAGGTGGAATATATACGCAGTATTGGTCACTTTCACAGAAGGGAAGTGAGTTATTTCAAATCAGCCTGAAAACGTAGGATGTATATATATTTTTTCTGGCCTGAAAAAGTTACGTTCTCTTCCGTGTTATTTACGCCAGTAATTTATTTTTCCTTCCTTGTATTTTTTATAGCGTAGATGTACACATTTCTAGCAGGACACGAGAATATTTCTTATTATTCACTGTATTATTATTATTATTATAGGATATCCGGAAGCTTTATTCATAGTGGACAATAGAAAAAGTAATTTTATTCTACAAGTACATCGTAATGAAAGTGAGATCCAGCCAGCTAACTTGTTATGACTGTCTTTACTAATAATGTCCACTGCCAATAAGGTAATAGCGTTGTAAACTATCCGTTACTAGTTTTCCACAGAATTCAGAGCAACTTCCAGCGTATAAATCCCGCATATATTTACAAAATAACACCGACAATGTTCGGGAGGTGATTCCTAACACCAAGATAAGACAAAAAGTATAGACCAACCTGGGTGCACAAATACTTCCTTTCGGAGTTATAAGCTGCCGAAAACATTAAAAAAAAAAAAAAAAGGTTCATAACTGCAAAACTATGGGACCTACTGTAGTTGGGTCAAGGCTTCACTTAGTAACTAGTACGCGCCCTATCCAAATATCCAAGTTTCACAATTCTACGGTACTTCCGCAACAATTTTTATACAGGTAGTCGATGAGCACTTCAAATTATATGCCCTAGACCCTAGTTTATGTTAGACTAATTAAATGTGTTTAATTTATTAGAAACAGTAAAACTGTGAAAGGAAAAATAATACTTATCCGAGTAATATAGATTGACAGGTAACTTTTCACATAAACTCTCTTAGCAGTTTCGGCTCCAGTTTTCCATCGCTTTTGCGAGTGAACATTGTCTAATTGAATATCAGTATAAGTATATTGATTCAATTTATAACTGCAGATCTCTTCCAGATACTGAATTTGTTTTTTAAAAACATGTTTATTCAATATGAGTTTAGATTGCATTTTGCACCCGCTACTCTATGCATACCTGTAGAATGATGTAGTTAAAATAACACAATTTTTAAACTGCTAGTTGAAAATCAAATCTTTTCCTCTCTCCTCTTCCTTAGATCTAGAAAAACGTACGATATTCACTGCATCGTCCTGTCACAGTTTCAAAGCTTTATTGATAGTCTTTAAGTGTAAATGAAAAAGAGCTTAATTATTACATCCAGAAAAATCGAATACGACCCGCATCACTTCGATACGTTGTATTTACTAGATGCATATTACATTCATGCATCTGGTCAATTGAACTGTGTTTTATATTTGATTCTGTTTCCTATTATTAACTTACCTAGTTCTTGTGTTTTTTTCTAAAACAAATAAATAAAAGAATAATAATGACGTATTCTAGAAATATTCCCCAAAATTACTCAAAACATTATAATTGTTGAGGTGGCTAAGTAAACATGAAGAAGTATGACTATTTGCTACTTACATTCACTCGCAGAATGAGAGATCGTTTTGGTTTTTAATATTTTAAAACTGGTTTTAAAAACATGGGCAGGCTTATGCAGAAATTACTTTAAAAAAAAGTGTTTGGTTTGGCGTTCAAGTCAAAATAAACCAAAACTTTAAAAAAATAATAATCAGAAATTCAAAATTATACTATTAAAAAAATGTGTAGAGAAATAATATATTATAGAATAGTTGCATGTTCTTTATTTTTAAATTTTCATTATATTTGTTCTAATTAACAACTACTCCAAGTTATGACTATTTTTCGTCTTTATTATCAACTATCAAAAATAAATACACCAGGGAGTGGAATAGCCAAGGACGTCATTTGAGGAGGGCAGAGGAAAAATTGCCCTTCTGAGTTAAAAAAAAAAAAACAGCTTTTTAGTAACTCATATACTAATTAAAAAGATGGAATTCTTATGTTGATGAATAATCCCCCTCCCCCTGGCAAGATCTAAAATGTCGCTACTGGGAAGAACATCAAATTAAGTTCTTTGATTTTTACTCTAAGCACTTTGATTTTTACATTTAAATTTGCAGGGAAAACTTGCCAATTACAATGCAATACTCATAATTATGATGATTATAACTATAGTTGTCCACGAGACGAAAAAAGGTTATTTCTTCTTCTCTCGTCTCGTTTTGTAAACTTAACTTGATTTTTTAAAGTAATCTTGGTAGAATTTCACATTTAGTAACAGACAATCCGAATGTTATATATGGATAACTGATGAAGGAAAATTTTCAGAGTATGTTTGAAATTCAAAGTACTGACTAAACTTCTAACCCTGTTTCAGGCACAACTATTGCCTAGGAGACTCGTAAAATTTCTTGTTCTGTCTCCAAAACGAGACGGGAATCATAATGTGTGTCGTCTCGATCATCAGTGCCGTGCCGTGTAAAAATCAGTGCCCGGGACGAGAGTATACGATGGCGCCCTTCCCCCTCGTACATAAGAGTGAGGTCGACAAACCAGCCGCGAAGCGCCACCATGGTTGGCACAAGGTGTAAGAAAAAATTTCAAAAATAAACCCTTCTTCTCCTTCATTTTGAGCACTTCTTATTACTTTTTCGCTTCCATTTTATATGTGCACATGCGTTTTCTGACCGTGGTCAAATTAAATATCAGATTGAAAAATACTGCTGTTGATCTAAAATATTCCAAGTATTTTTTTCTCTCTTTTTCTTTCCTTTTCTTTTTTCCTCCCGAATTTTGCACCCCCTTACTTCGGTGCCCGGGACGTTGCCCCGCTCGTCCCCCCCCTAATGGCACGGCACTGGTCAACATTAACAGCGGCATATCTTTTAAGAAGCTGTTATACCAATCAAAATATGAATGTAGCTCTACGTTTTCCAAATCAATTGTAGATATTAACCAAAAATGGCTTACAAACGTACCAAGTATGCTGTCACATTCCGAAACGATGTGCGTCAACGTAACTCATAATCTGGGATAATTAAGTTAGCAGTTTTTGCGTTGCGTTGCGTTGTTGCTGTATGTAGAATTTTGCAAAGACTAGTATAGAATGAGCCTCTTCGTCTTGTACTGATCTTCCACTTAGAATTCAAATATGTTACTATTGTTGTTGAACATTGGGCCACCATTACGCAATGATTCGTTTAGTTTAAGCACAGGATTTTAAAGAATCTAAACAGGATTCTTATCTACGATCAAAGGACCTTTATTCAACTTAACTGTCTATACATATTGACATGATTGCCTTACTGTCCTTCAGCTAAAGTCATACTTCAGGACAAAGCAATACATTCTACCTTCTCTCGTCAGGTCTGTTTAACCACATGTCAATACACAGGAAAGTTATTATTTTCTTAAAAGATAGAAATGCAATATCAAAAATTCATGAATTTTAGAGTTAGGTATTTAAAAATACTTTTTAATATTTAATGCAGTTCATTTTACTATACAGTATTATAAATTCGAGGAAGTAAACATTTACAACTATTATCAACACGTGTCAAGTGCGATTAAGCCTAATATGCACTTTTGCATTTATTTAAGAAAAAAAATAAGAAAGGAAGTTATCCATCCATGCATATAAATTATGAAGAAAAAAGTAAAGTATGAATCTCGCTATTAAGAAAACCTTGTATGAATGTAGTATGAACACTTTCATCTTAATATTCGTTTTCCTGTTTTCTCCACATACGAACATTTCCGTGTACATAATCAATTTTGAGACCTACAAGACTATTCCCCTGGTGTAATTAGTGAACTGTATAACAAGAACGCGTGATAGTTTCATCTGCTAAAGAGATTTATCTTAGAGTCAACAATATTGCTTAACGCTCTCCTCTCCTGTACGGTGAAGAGAAAGTACTGCCTGCATCTATGCATCTAAGATGTTGGGATTTAAAACATGAGAACAAAAAGAGGGAGGAAGAATAGAAAAATGAAACTCGATCGGAAAGAGAGGAGAATGTAGAAAGTACTTGCCAAAAAAAGAAAAGAAAAAAGAAAAGAAAGAAAGAATAAGGAGAAGGAAAAAGTAACAAAGAAGCATTTCCGTTCAGAGAAATTTTATATCCGAGTCAACAACCGAAATGCTGTAGTGCGAAATTCCTAACATCTGTACTATACAATAGCTTTTGGAGTGCAGGCTTTTTCTGTTTGTCTCTATCTCAACAGTTTGTTAAGATAAATAATCGAAAATTCACATAGTCAAATATTTTAGCAGATTGTCTTTTCTTAACCAATTTGCAGTCAGTAGTTGTCACCGTTAAATATTGTCAACTAGAAGGAAGAACCTAAAAAAACCTCACAAACCGTCATATAATAGATCTGTGGTAAGGACCTGGTTTCTTCTCACTTTTAGAAGCATGACATTCTTATACTGAAGGCATATTAACTGCTATTGCAAATATCTTTTAGAACCATTGCGGGGACTGGTCATCCTACTTTTACCCAATAACGGTATATACAGCGTGTTTCAGGAAAAACCGTCAAACTTTGCATACATGCTCAGAACCTCAATACAAGAAAACAAGTTTATTTACAACTTTGGTAGGAAGCGCCTGGTTACGGAGATGGGGCCAATTTAAAGTAAGCCCACTCTACGACCAATGCTACAAATTAATTATTGCCTTATGTTAGGTAAAGTGGCTAAACCCACCTTCATAACATTCAAAAAAGGAGAAATTTGCACTTGCAATAATATGAATACAAATATCCTAAGTAACATTTCTCAACCAAAGATTGATTCCTTACTAGTGAATACGACCATTTGCCGATATGATTTCTCTCCAGAGCTGCTACTGTTCAAATTATGTGCTTTCAAAAGTAGTGAGTTGAAAAGCATTTGACATTGCATTTTCCACTTGTACACAAGCGAATACTACGTGCACACTCTCGTAGCTATGCTGTCGTTAATGTATGAGTCTTTGCCGCGACAGACCTAAGTTCGAAGAAGCTCATGTGGTTTGGATCCCATATTAAGCAGTAGGTCGACATCTCACATAGTCCTATCCTAAAAGGGATGCTAAACTTATAATAACCTTCAAAATGTATACTTCGATGTGAGAATATACTAAAAACTTCTCAACCAGAGTTTTCATACCATCCTACAAATGTTCATTGTATATATGAACCTAACTTAGTAACAATAATATTCACATTTGTTCTGACAATGAAAATGCTGTACACTAACTGCTTACAATAAGTATGTTGCATGTAAAGGAAAGATACTTAATTGTCGTTCATAAAAGAAGAAAGACAGAGATATTTGCAGCTTTAGAAAGGTTAGAAAGTTTATCAAGTTAATTGCTCGACCTTCTTAAATAAAGTATGAATCATTAATAACATTATTATTATTATTATTATTATTATTATTATTATTATTATTATTATTATTATTATTATTATTATTATTATTATTATTATTATTATTATCCTCGTTTACATAGGGCACCTAAAAGTGTGAATTATTAAGAACAGTATTAATTTTCGATTTACTTTGTACTAGTCATAGAATGAATATACTGTAGGCTGACACATCAAGCGTGAAAAAGAGTCTGTCCCTAATGACTAATATCAGTTTCATCTAATCTACAATATTCAGTAATTTATCATGAAAGTATTTATACTAGTCATTGCTTGGTTAATGATGCATTGCCAACAACTTTTTTTTTCTTTTTACGACGTAGTCTGCAGTTTTATTCGCTCAAATTATAATGATGAAAATATTTGCAATAATTTGTAGTTTTCATGTTAATTTATATATTACAGAGTGATTAAGAAAAGTCTGGTTAGATCATTTTCGTTGGAAATAACTCCTGGGATTGGGATGAAATTTGCACCATAGCTATTAAGGTAGGATTCTATCTAAGAAAGCATACAATTATCTTGGCAGCCTTCAAGACCGCCATTTTGATTCCAACTAAACATCTTTTAAACGGGAAGCAGTCTATGAGAGATTGTTTGAAGCTAAAAAGTTACTAACAATACAAATTCGATATTAGTTTTTACCTAATTCTATTTCCGTAAGAGCGATTCACACATCAATGTGGAAGATAAGCATGTTAATGTCATCATCGTTTTACGTTGCTGTGAGCTTTTTAGCATCCTATTGACATTGTGTTAATAAGTATCCGAGCGATTGTGGCAGAGTTCAATGTACTGGAACCCATAACATCCGCTCGTATCATATGACACAGTAAGATTCTGACCAACTTCAAAGAAACCATTTCTGTGCACAAGCCAATGAGGATGATGCTATCGACGTTACCCGAACATAGCTCTGTATTTTTTTAGCTCATGTGCGAAGAACGATAAGCCGTTGCGGAACATTACTAAATCATTCAATAGCGCAAATAATAAAATTTTGATTTGAAAATATATTCTTGAGAACCAATTTAAATGTTTGATGTAAAGTGGAACGTTCGCATAAAATATAATGCATGACAATAGACGATGCACGTATTAAATTTTCAAAAATCCCTTTAACTTAGCAATGAGGGGAATTAATTAAAATATCAAGAATGAAATACTTTTAAATTTGTTTCACCTGTTATTCAAGAATTAATAGATCTTACTAACGTACTTACACACACAAACCGAACGTTCCTGCGTCGATCCCAGATCGCGCAAAGTGGGTTTTGTGCTGGACAAATAAGTGTGTGTGTGTGTCCCTGTTTCCTGTCATTTTATTCATTATCGTCATCGTTTCCCTTAGCCTCGGAGCATAAACGTGGGACATTTTAACTTAAAAAGAAAACATATCTAAAAACCAATATATTGGTAGATATTGATTTAAATCCAGGAAGCAGGAAAACATATGTAACTTTTCGTACGACGGTCTATTTTACGAAAGATATAATGTAATGAAACTATAAATTTTAATATGTCCAGCAAAATAATGACAGCACACCCAATTTGTTTGCAATACTTTAATTTTAAAGGTAACTTAATCCCTTGTAGATAAAAGAAAAATGTAGTTTGAGGCAATTTATAATAAAGAAGCTTACGATTGAATGGAGTGAGTTTACATATTGCACATGCCTCTCTAAAAGTGAATGAGTGTTGCCGGTGAGCAATGAATATTTCATCAAATCCACGGTACAGCACATGCTACCATAAGGGAAAAATTAGTTGATTGGATTGGAATTCAGGGTCCCTTTCAATACCGATGCTATATAAGACGTGAGCCTACAGATCGTCGCATGAGAACCAGAGGAACATAACTCCATTTTCGTAGGTTTACAGGAGAGGACGAAAAACAGTTTTAAAAAATGTTTTAATATGATGGAAACACATTATTGCATAGCAGAGAAGTCAGTGACAAAGTCAACCTCAATAACACTCAAATATCACCAAGTGGGGCTTTCAGAATTATGTTAATAATCCAAGCAAACAAGAATTCCATTCTTGGAGTTACATTTCTTTGGTTCTCATACGACGAGATAAAAGTGAGATTCGAGCCAAAGGAACCTCACCGGGAATTGAACCCGAATCTCCCATATTGAAGGTGCGTATGTTAATCATATAGTCAGAAGATAGCTCACACAAGGGGAAAGAGAAGTCATTATTGCAATAGGGGTACTCGTAGAACTACCGAGGTAAGAATAGATGCTTAAAATCCCGTCTCATATAACCTCAGTGCTGAAAGAGAGATTAAAACTACAATTAGTCAATAATAGATATACAATTAGTAATACGCATATGGAGTGGATACTCAATTATTTAAGTGTATGTGTACGGAAAATGAATGGATACGAAGCATATCATTGTGGAGACAACCTCAAATAGGGTTGGCCACGAGACAAGACAGAGCTCTTCCAATAATTAAAAAAAGGAAAAAACTTTTCGAGACTGGCAGTACTTTCGGGATAGCTTTTCGAGACGAGACACCTTCATCTCTTGTCTCGTGAGCAATCCTAATCTGAAGTCGAGCAAAAAAAGATAATTCTAATTATAGATTGGAAAAGTCCTTATTTTTTAGCTGCCAATTAAAAAAAAGTTTTTGAGGCCTTCTATCGTGAACACTATGGAGCCCACTCGGGCAACTCGAAAAATTATTTAGGAACTAGTACAAGCTCTATCTCAATATGAAAAATTTGGATGCCAAGTAGCCTAACCTAAGTCCAAAAAATGGAAAAATGAACTAATGCTTTCATTCTCTTCTGTAGCTAATAGGTATCCTTTTATCCCCTTGTATAAGACAAACTGTATAGTTATTGTTTTGGTTGTCACAAATATTCAACCAAACATGAATAGTTGTTCATGAGGTATTAAACTCCAAATTTCTCTCCCGCAAAATTTCAGTTTTGAACTTAAGCTGTCTGGCATCGAAGCAGCTCATATACCATAATTATCCGCGAACGCTACCGAAGCTACACTATGGGTTCCAGAAAATAGGCGAGATACAAGAAAGTTAATTGTTGGGGAGTTCAACATCAGTTTACAACACAGTGGCTATGTGAGAGTACCTAAAGTTTAAAAAGAAATCCAAATCCAAAGAAGAAAAACCGTAAATCAAACTTTAGCTTATCGTACCGAATGGTAATCATGAATATCAGAACTTCCAGAACTTTTTGAACTTACTCTCTATACTGAAGACTAATATACTAGTAATTCAGTACAATACAGTGTATCTTTCAAGTTTTGGTTAAAAATAACACACCAGTACATAGATCTTTGCTTTATTTGCTTCACCAATATTTTCATACTTCTGTAACCCCGGAAGATGTTTCCTTAGCAGTTGCAGCGGAAAATCACAGGCACAGGCATATTAAACAGAAGCTTGTAAATATTGCTGCTCCATAGAATACCATTCTTACCACAACAATTGCCATTGTTACCTTTTGGAATTTCTCCCCATGATTTAATTTTCAGATAAAGTTACGTAAGAGTAAAATATGCTGCTGCACTATATATGACCCTTCTTCTTTTGTCTTTAGACTAAGATGGAAGTGGACAATGGCGGTTAGTCTTTCATGAGTTATATGAGTAAATTACTTCCTGGCTTAAGAGAAAGTCTTTCACTTCCTTTCTGCTATGATGTTAAGCAATGCCTTTAGTCATTTTAACTGTTTTCATTCCACATTACTTAATTTCATTATCTTGTTACGAAAATCTTTTTGGACAATATACAACATTTCTTAGGATAACTATTTTAAGAAAGAGAAAACCAATCATTTTACAAGTAACAGACAACGTGAAAGTGTAAAACTTTCTACAATGTTTTATCATCATAAACGAAAATGTCGTACGTTGAAACGTAATTTAGCAGAAACAGACCCAATGGTTTGACCTTTAAAGTATAAATGAATAGTGTATTTTATATTGATTGGCCGTTGGACGAAAGGAACAAATGGATTTTACTCCTGAACAACATGCTCTTCGGTTCATTTTTATTGGTTCCAATGAAAATAACAATAAAAAAGAAGGCATCTTTTACATTCTTCTTGTTAATATTCATTCCCAAAGAAAAATAGTCGGAGGTAAAATATTCCTTCATTCGAATCTCCGAAAAGGAATCTTGAGAACGCCTTTTTATTGAACGAAACTACAGAAGGCAAACGGTATATGTTAGGACAAATAAGAACAACAAAGCGAGAATATCACTATGAAGTACCATTCTACAATGCCCGAAAGTAGAAATTTTGAAAGAAGAAATTAAATATATTAATTTAGATTTGGTAGAGGTGTATGAAAGTGCATGTGATAATTCAAGACGAAAACAAATATTATGATAAAACTAAGAATAAATCATAAATAAAGATAAATTAGGTGTATACATGGGGGATTTTAATGCTGTTTTAAGAGAATGGATAATAAAGAGAGTATGGATGATAGTAGCTGAAAATAACTTAGAAGGAACAGTGAGGAAGAAGAATTGTCGAGTTTTTGTAGACAGAACTCACTCATAACAGGGAATATGTTGTTCAACCAGCACAAGAGAAGATATACTAAGAAATCCTTAGTGGTTGAACAGAGGTACCAGATAGATTGTCATGATAGAGAAGCGGTTTCGAAATGGTTAAAGAAAAAAGAATGCAAAGACTCTTTACGGGACAAATAACTTCCAGATCATAATCTGGTAGTTGCCGAAGTTGATATTCAGTTTAAATAAATGTAGCTAGCACAAAATCAGATACAAAAAGTTTGAGACTAGTTATTTCTCAACTGCGTTTAAAATCATATTGAAAGAACACACTTTGAAGTCAAATTTTAGAACTTAACGATACACGTCAGTGTGTTATATTCATTGAAAGCGGTAGAATATAGCGTAAAGTCTACCTTAGCAAGAGGCCTTAGCGTACGCGTCTTGGATGCGGGCGAGCTAGATTCGACTACCAGCGAGAACCCATGTGTTTCGAATCTCACGTTCAGTTCTATGTTAACGTCTCATATAGTTTCAATCTCAAAGAGACATTAATATTGTTTGGGAAGCTTGGATACCGGAAGGATGTCTAGCCATGGTCAACTTTCTATATAAAATTTACTCCCTAGACACCATACTATTTTAACCATAATGGAGTGAATTAGTCTGTATATGATATAAAATATAACACTTTTCATCACTCTCTCTATCGACGATTTGTTTGATTCTTTGATTTAATTTTCCATACTTACAAAATACATTATTGTTTTCATCCTTAGAAATCAATTACTTAGTCACTAACTGCTGATAGTGTCTGATGAAAATAACGTTAAGTTGTCGAAACCGTTACACTGTATTTAGGTTTTAATAAATAAGTGTATACTCTCTGGTCGGAAGTGCTAATTGTTCACTGAAGCATTATAGGACAATTGATGGAACTTTATAGTGAAATTGATTGCTATTAACACGGTTACTGAAATAATATTTAACATATCATTGTAATAATAAAAATAATAACGATAGTATTATTATTATTAATAATAATCCAAACCTCAGCTACAAACTCGTCTTCTTCAAGTTGTCAGTATTCGTTTATTTCTATTGCTTCTCTTACTATTCTTTCTGACATCTCGTTTGAGCACGGGATTTATTGCCTAAAGTGTCCATTACTCGGGTTTGAATTCGAAGCAAGTACTCCCTTCATCGAGAATCGAATCGTAGACCGTACGCTAGCATACACCAACTATATAAACAGGAACCACAATATTTACACTACTAGATCAGACATTCTGACAGAAAAGTTTTGTCCAGAAAGAGGCAACATCAAAATATGAGGGAGATGCACTTGGATATTACTGTATTTGGAAAAGAACGTTCTCTGCACAAACGTATCATGTAATCGCAATTTACTTTGTTTCGAGGAAGGAAGAAAGTCGGGGATATATCTGGGACTACCAGACACTATGCAATTCTATGTTGAAAATTCATGGTTTAACATTCATTTCCAGTACCAAGACTATATAAAACATGAACCTAAAGGTTAGAAATGGGATATGATGTAGCCCCGCTGAGAACTGAACTCTGGTTTGCCACGTGTCCAAGTATATCTTAGATTGAATTGCAGTAGAGATTATTCTCTCGGATACAAAATCGAGTAGTGTCTAATATCCTACTTTAAATCGTGGGATCCTTGTCTCGAAAGATATCGCTGCTAGAAAGGAAGTTAAATTCCAATCTATCAAGTAAAAGTTCCAGTCTAGATACATTCGATAGATAAATATGAGCAGATGGATACAACTGAAATTTCCCCCGAAGAAAATCTGAAATCATCAGTGGTTGAATATACTAACAACAAGCGAATATCACAGAAACCACGAAGAACCTGAAAGAAAATCAAGGCGTGACTGAAAGATGGGAAAAAGTTTAATGAACTACTTGTAACCTTGTTCCACTTCTCACTGCCAGATGAACTTGTTATCTTAATTCTGTAACACTTTTTTCTTTCTTTCTTTCTTTAGAGAGAAACTGTTTCCCCTACCTCTTCTACTAAGAGGAGGTGCTATAACAAAATAAATGTGTGAGAATTGTTTCACGACTGTAGGTAGGTCTACACTCTCACCAGTTAGGCATTATTGTGGCTGTTGAAGTAATATTAACTCCAGAATAACTAACACCTCTGGCTGTGGTACTGCTTTAATTACACTATTCACCACAGCAATTCTAAACGTCATTAGAGATGAGTGTTTCTTTTTTTCTTCATAATTTAATTATATGTGTTTAAACAACATTACGTACTTGAAGCATTGTTAAGGAATGCAAAGTACTAGTTAGTTTCTTTTACTAACTATTTTTTAATCTCTTTTATTTATTTGCATAATTATTATGCATTCTGTTTCTCTAGTTTCCATTGCTCGTATTTTTTTTTTTTTTTTTTTAATATAAGGAAAACTAACTGACCAACTTTTGAAAAGTAAGTCATAATTTTAAAATAAGTATTAAAAAAACATTAGAGTTCTTTTTGCTCTTATTGAAATACTATACTTTTTCTGGTTTTATTGAAATATCCGAATATTCAGTTTCAACATACGAATAACAAATTCTGTTCAAATATTTGAAAAATTCATTATTCGAAATTTAACAGCACTGGTTTACACCAATAGTGTTACTCACTAGGGGAGACGAGACAATTTTTGTGATGAAATACGAGACGAGACATCCTCAATTGTTGCCTCGGCAATAACGTTATACACCAAACGTGAGCGTTAAAGTACTAAATTGCGATGGTACGATCCGCAGAAAATTTGTCGGTAGCAGCATTATATATATATATATATATATATATATATATATATATATATATATATATATATATATATATATATATATATATATATATATATATATATATATATATATATATAGTTTACAGTGCCGTACCATGGAAAATCAGCGCCCGGGGCTATACGACTATACGACTGCATCCCCACATATATATTCCTAGAAATTTTCCTTTTTCCTCCCGAATTTAGCGCCGCCTTACTTCCGCGCCCGGGGTCGTTACCCCGCTCGCCCTCCCCATTAAAAAGTACACTCTCGTCGCCTATGCCATACGTCCAACTGTAGTGTTAATGGTATCTATGACTAAAAATAATTATTCTTTTATTTGATCTAACTTTGATCCGAAAATGTTCTCGACTTACAGCGAATTGTGATTTCAGAATACTTCCCCCGTGTGGAATTTTAATTAGGGGTAAAAAATAGTACTGTGAAAATACTAGGATTCTACATTGAGCACGACAGGAGATATGTCCCCCGGGATATGGGAGGAGTGGAATTGGCGCAGAGTAGTAATTGTGGGTTAGTTGGGTTGAAGTTCAGTGTCCATTTCAGTATCAATGCTATGGAGATCTACGACCGGGAATCGAACCTGAGTTTCCTGCGCGAAGATCCGTACGGTAGCCATATGAAAGAGTGGTATTGCATTGATATCGAACATATGCAAAATAGCCACAGTAGCTTCAGAACAGAAAATGGGGTTTGTAGGTGGAATTTGAATGCAAAAACCATGGTGTTATAAGAAAATAACAAAATTCCCAAATGGATGGATATTATATAGTAGGAACACAACATGGTGTAGTTAATCGAATCTATCTATGCATGGCTCAAACAACAGAAGTTAACTTCAGGAACAAATGTAGAAGTTGGCTGAAGAGCCACAGCGAGATGTCACAGATGTGTCCCGTTGTGGATAAAAATGTAATCGTTGTTTAGGCTTGAATCTCTTTTCTAATATACTTGTTCTGCTATTTTGCCTGTGACAGATGTTGATTAGGGTTATACAATCAGTCAGGTAGTAAGCATTCCACAACTTAACTAATGCCATTGACTCGCTGCCGACCGCGCGGTGGCTCAGTGGTAGAGCGTTCACCTCTGGTGCTTGGGGTCCCGGGTTCGATCCCAGCCCCCGCCAAGTGAACTTTGTGGTGGACAAACACCGTGCTCGTGGGTTTTCTCGGGCTACTTCCGTTTCCTCCCACTTTCTTCATTCCACCATTTCACTCATCTCTCATTATCACCGTCTCCTTTAGCCTAACCGGCATAACCGTGGGACGTAAAACTCAAAGATTTCATTTCATTTCGCTGCCGACCGAACAATACTGTCTTTCGTTGGCTGCCATGCGACGTCACCGTCAAGTCTATGAAGATGTCAAGCGATTTTTACTTCCGGCATCAATGAAAGTGCAAAGTTCCAAAAGTCAAACATTTTTGGTTCCAAACAACACGTCTGGTGAGCAAGGAAAGCATAAGCGATATAAGTTTCACATTTATTTTTATGCAGCAACATTTTCGTACTTAGACTACTTCATCTTTGATCCATTGCGCTTTAAAGTTTTTTGTAGAGTTTCTTGTAAACATTGGATATATAAACAAAACTTAGAATTCTCTTTTTCATTATAATGGTTATACAGTATATCAACACAAAACATAACGAGCCTTATGCAGAGTCGTTCTGACGCGTGGTTAGCGCCATACTACAGAGATCGACTAGCAAGTTTCCTGCGGTAGTCAGGCCTTTAGTATGACGCTAATCATACACCAAAACGACTCTGCATAAGGTGGAACAATTCTAAGTTTGAAATGAAATTTTGAGTTTTACGTCCCACGGTTATGCCGGTTAGGCTAAAGGAGACGGTGATAATGATTAATGAATGAAATGGTGGAATGAAGAAAGTAGGAGGAAACGGGAGAACCCCGAGAAAACCCACGCACACGGTGTTTGTCCACCACAAAGTTCACTTGGCGGGAGCAGGGTTTGAACCCGAGACCCCTAGCACCAGAGGTGAACGCTCTACCACTGAGCCACCGTGGCCCCAATAGGCTAAGTGAGAAGTTAGTTTTCTCAAAATTTAACTTCAGTCTTAGCGATTTTTAAAGAATACAGTAAAATCTGCAAACTTCGGTATATCTGTCCCTAATATACCTCTTTGTTTGGCTAATTCATTAGAACCATGAGGTATTACTGTTCACATAACTGGCCATTTTGTAAGTTGGCAGTTTTCTATAATACCATGAGAGGCAATACTGAACGTAGGTAGCTTAATACACATAACAAGCTCAAAGACTATATTGGTGTTCTTGTGCAGTCATCAGCACAAACAGGTATCACCAGTGGCGGCGATTGGACGTTAAAAGTGGGGGGGGGGGGGGCAAGACATGATCTGAATATTTGTATATCAATGTTAATATACAAATTTCCCTGGTTGATCCTATAAGCATTAATAGGCCATTTAAGAAAAGTGGAGGGGGGGCAACTGCCCCCCTTTGCCCCCCCTAATCGCCGCCCATGGGTATCACCCTACAAATCTATTCCGGGATAAATAACTTCAGAATGAATCAATCAAATTGAATTCACTTTTCTTTGACGCAGGTTGAATGTAAATCTCTTATACAATACTAAAAGCTGTGCTTCAACTGACGAAACTAGTTGGGTGTGTACTTCCAGTGTTGCTGGCAACTGTAGAAAGAGATTTCATTTAAACAACACAAAGGAGGCAATTTGTTATATTATTTTGCGTTCAAGCTATGCTCCATTGGCGAAACGGAATTATATATCTTTTTCTCCACCTTTAATCAACTTTTTAAAATACCAATTTGTAATTAAATGAGTGACATAAGACTTTGTTATCTTCCGCATCAGTAGCATAAAACCGTTTGCTTTTACTTTTTCACTTGCCATTACAGTTCATTTCACTTTTCACTAAAAGAATCGTGAACAAAAGGAAGAACCCAGATAATCAACAGCTGTTCAAAGATATCCATCAGTGATCAAAAGAGAAAAAGTAATGTTTTACTTTCTGTTGTGACCATTGGTTGACAGTACACAAAATCTTAAAAAACTTCTTTCACGATTCAATGACATTCAATCGTGTTCTGATTGCATAATTTGATGAATGGTCATCACACTGTAATTCCTTTGCTAACAACTTACTTTCTTCAGAATTAAACTTCTTTTTCTCCCTTTAAAACCCATTAGTGCATAGCGTCCAATATATTGGAGGCTCAAAGTTGGTAAATTACTTTGGAGGAAAATAATTTTAGACTATGTATTCTCTTCAAACTTAATGTTAGAACTGTAGGGAACTTCTTACGGTTCTAGTATTGTTTTTGAAATGAACTGACACGTCTAAAATTATTTTCCTCTGTCATTTCTCAGTTTCGATCATGTTGGACGCTATGCACTTAAATGGATTCCTTCTCAAGTATTTGATTGTCTTACAATATTGGAAATACTTTGAGTTAACTCGCTGCAAATCAAGAACATTTCACTAATCGTGTATAAGTGAACGAGCAAGCTTGTTTTGGGTGGTTGTCTGCGTCTCAAGACTGACATTCACATCTCTGGTGCAAGTGATCCCTGGTTCGATTTCAGGTCATGTAACTTACGTTTGTGGTGACAACATGGTGTCTGTGTGGATTTTCTCAAGGTTCTCCCGTTTTCTCTCACCATTCAATTTCATTAACCGTTCATTTCCCTTAGCCTTATAATCGAAGCATGTTATTTTACATCATTTCTCACAGATATTCACACAATATTCCTGGCGTAAGTTTGAGTCCGATGAGAAGTTTATAACTCTGTTCTTCAAAAAATGAAATGAAATCTTTAAGTCCCACGCTTATGCCAAAGGAGATGGTGATTATGAGAAATGAATGAAATGGTAAAATGAAGAAAGTGGGAGAATACCGGGGAAACCCACGCACACGGTGTTTGTCCACTGCAAAATTTCACTTGGCCCGAGCTGGGATAGAACCAAGGGCCCCACGCACCAGAGGTGAACGCTCTACCACTGAGCCACCGCGGCCGCTCTGTTGTTCAGATTGCGAATAATAATAATAAGAAGAAGAAAGGACAATAAATAAAAATAAGTAATACGAAAGGAGGAGGCTAAAAATAAATATTTTAAAAATGTTATACTTAAATCATTAAAAACGTTGTCTTCTCTATCGGGTAGTTCCGAGATCGAATACTCTCTCGGGTTTTCCCATCCTTATTGAGGTGGATCAAAGATAACTCCTCAATTGCGCCAAGCAAATCTACCCCACTCTGATTTCGCTCGTTTTTTAGTGTCTATTTTTAAATTTTGATTGTCTGTTGGAATTTTATGTATCTCTTCAACGAGGTTTATACATGATAGATCTATAAGAAATAGACCCACATCAATTGCAATTCCCAGTAATCTCTTTATCGATAGACACTCTACGATGTCAGAACAGCAACTGAGGGAGATTAGCAACCGAAAGGTTATTTTACTAGAATAATTCTTTTTAGTAACATGAAAGCTGTAGCTTTCATGTTGGACACGTTATCTTCTATGATTATTAAACACACGCAGCTTACTATAAAAGTAAGGTCTATTAATCGTTTCAGTGTAAAATATTCATGTGACATATTTGGAACAATTTTGTAAACAAATAAAATGTAGGCGAACTCACCGATATGACTACCAATTCAAACAACTGCATAAACATTAAATTTTCGTAAAACACCAGCTTTTTGGGTAGATAAATAGAGGAAGAGTAAATATTTGTTTTTTTTTCTTTTTTTTATTTAATTTACGAAGAAGGATCAGAAGCTAAGGCTACAAGGGAGATATTTCTGGAGTTTTGTCTGTTATAGAGGAATGAGAAATGTGCGGTAATTTTAATAAATGGAGTTGGCAACTGTGGACAGTTTCAGCCCCACCCGCCACCTAGGGTGCTAGTTATAGGTAAACACAAATGGCGACTCATTTGGAAAACTGGTACTCGCTTTCTGTGGGCAAAACATGTAACCGCGACTGAAATTCACTAGCAGATGGACAGACCGTAATGTCCCGTCCGCATGTCGCAGAATGATGTCGAAAGTTTGCGGCTGGTAGAGAAAATGTCACCAACGAAGAACACAGTGGCCGACTCAGCACTCTGTTGAAGCAGTTTCGCTGGGACACCATCCACCACCCCTACAGCTCGGACCTCGCTCCAAGCGACTTTCAACTATTCCCGCATTTAAAGGAGCACCTAGAAGATTATCGCTTCGCTTCAGAGGAGGAGGTAAAAAATTTCGTGAAAACGTGGCAGAACACGTAAGAACAGAATTTTTACCAGGAGGGAATCTTCAAACTCACCCCACGATGCGACAAATGCCTCAATATGGAGACTATGCCGAAAAATAACCTAATGTATGTATTATCTGTTGGCTGTTATGTATAATTAGATGTATGAAATAATATATTTATGTTTCACTGTAGGCTTGGTAACAATACTTTCCAATCATCCTTTCTACCTCCCCCACTGGGTATTTACCCGATATTCTTCATTATGCATGAGAGCGAATTTGGACTTAAAAGGTCATCAGTAGTGTCATTATTAACCTCAGCAACACCGATAACTATGGATTGGATACTAATATCAGTCATTTTTCGATTATTTTTACATGTTACCCCACACCCCTTCTCCTTTCTTGCCGAAAGTGTGCTAGAAACTTAAGGGCAGGGTTCTGTCATATCAACAATTAACAAAATCGGTACAGCAGTCTCGGATAAGTTTGCGAGAGTTATATTCATTTTTATTTACACAGATTGCTTTCCGTAACTCAAAACACAAAACGATATTACATAAACTCTCCCTACCAGGCGTGATACTGTCATTTGCTTCTTGGAGGCGAGATAGTGTGGTGGAGAACGGTATATAGTAGGAATGGCCAATTCCGGAATTTTTACTTTCCGGAATCCGGAAATTAAAATTGAAAAAATCCAGAATTTGGAAAAATTCTGGAATTAGAAAAAGTACGAAATTCAGAAAAATCGAAATTCGGAAAAATTCCGAAATTTTCCAAAATCGGAATTTTCTAAATTTCGCATTTTTTTCCGACATCGGATTTTTTTCCAAAATCCGGAAAGAGAAATTTCCGATTCCGTTAGCCATCCCTGGTCTATACTATGGGGGTTGGTCTCTGCACACGATTTATGCATCAAATTTAAGCCCCTGTTGTAGTTCATAACCTATATTAACAGTACTTCGACCCTTCATAACCTCGGTGCTTCACAAGGACGCAAAACACAAAAAATCCAACTCATAAGTCCGTCTCTTGATGTATTAATACATTTGCACGTTTCACTTGGATACATGAGATTCAGATAACCACATTAACGTGATTCTGAAGTTAAAAACAAACTACTACTAGATGTGTATACGTACTTGAAATGGAGAAAAATAAAGAACAAGGACATTGGCCAATTAGTGAAGGTATCATTCCGCAATCACCTTGCGTAGCTGAAGAAATCGCAGATTTATGACTATGTCAGGATGTGGGAATCGAACCCACTATATCCGGCTCATAAAGACGGAACAGTGTAGCGTTTTCCGCTTTGCTAATTTAAAAGAACCATATATTATGGCGTAACAAACCATACATTACGAAGAAAGAAAAAAATACAGTTAAGAAAGATAAACAGTTTATTCTAAGAAAAGAAAGAGTGACAGAAAGAGAAATCTTATGGAAAGTGCATCGCTAGAGAGAAAAAAAAAAAAAAACACTGATCCTTTCTTTCATTGTGTTCTTAACCTTGAGCAGTTCAGTTACTTGGAGGTGACACCAATCGGAAGCAATCTCTTGGTGTGTTGACTTAACTGCAGTTTCGTCTCGTGCCTTGCATTCTAATCTATTTGCAATGAATGCTATTACTTTTACGTAGATACATACTATATATGTATATATATATAACAAAAAATGAATTTAAGAGTCTTCATCCCGGCGAAATTAAAATATCGCTAATTTTACAGTAATTATGTGATATCTTCAAATATATAAAAGATCATCGAAATGTGGAACAAGAGCGCCCTAGACAATATTATTTTACATGAGAAACCTTTATCACGACTCACTTATCTGCTTTCGATTTCGAGCCATTTTGAAAATCGGCATTTATTTTCGCGTTTCTAAACAGCTAAAAACGGAAAGCCACTAGGTGACTTGTGGTAACGGTACCTCACGCAAAATAATATTGTCTAGAGCGCTCTTATTCTATATTTCAATTATCTTTTATCTATTTGAAGATATCACATAATTACTGTAAAATTAGCGGTATTTTAATTTCGTCGGGATGAAGACTCTTAAGGGAACTTACGACTTTAAAACAATATTATTAACCCTTTAGGAACGGATATTTTAAATCAAACTTTTTTCAGAGACGAAAAAGAAGAAATTTTAAGAAATCAAGCTGAATTTTTGTTATATTGCAATACGTACAACGACTTTTTTTTATAAACTAAACGCAAATAAGGCTTATATACCACACCTATCCTCTACGTCCAGATTTTGTGTGTATATACCACACCCGTCCTTAACGGAACGATCGACTGTGTTTTTATATGCCACACCCATCTTTAAAGAGTTTAAGGGCGGCTATCAGTCTTTCTTGAGAGTCGCAAAATAATGGACGCCCTAAAAGACATGAATATACGACAATTGCGATTATGTGAGAAACCGCGACAATTAAGATCACTTTCTTTTGAAGGTCATTTAGAAAATATGAGGTGCACAATCGCGACCATATTGTTATAATCATCTATCTCATTTTAACTTATAAACGACTTAAAGAATGTAATGTACACGACTTTACTCTCATAAATCTGATAATATTCAATTTATCCATATTTGTTTGCCAAACTTGTGCACTTGCAAGAAATGTCAGATGAAAGTACTTCTGACAAACAGTGTCATATATTCTGACGAATTTGGTTCGCAGTCTTATAGTCTGCACAAATGTATCCAACACGCAATAACTCGTTTTTAGCAGCTGCAGTTTGATCGTAGCTACATCATTTAATATGGTTTGTTAGTATATTTGAAAAGTTTGAAGTATTTTAATTATATATATAAAATAAACATAAGAACACCAATCACAGTGTCTGGTAAAATAACTATTTGGTATCCGTTACATTCTTAGCATATAACCTCCAGAAAAGAAAAGAACGCGCTAGACGCCATTAATTTTTTTTAAATAGTTAATCTACAACGCAGAAAGTAATCCATCTCCAATATACTGAGCCAGCTGTTGTGAAAAGATCCCACAGCAAATAAAACATCTGAAATAAGTTTTCCCTTACCTCCTTAAGAGGATAGACTACTAGCTAAATATTTTCCAAAAGCTAATAAGTTTTCTTTTGCCCGTTTTTCGTAATTGAAAAGAGATAATGAAATGTAAGTTACCACATTAATAGATAATGTTATTCTACACCTGTAAATACGAATCAGAAGAATTTTCAGTGTTGCCATCCATAGAAATTACAGTGTGACCAGAATTTGAATTACCCAAAAATCTATATTAAGGCAGCAATTAGAAAAATGAATTCAACGATAATTAATGACTTATCATGATGTCTTTGTTCCTTGTTAACTACTTTTTAAATAATATTCACATTTATTTTATAATTAATTACGTAAGTTATTACAAAATAAATACAATTTCTTTTATTTGTTGAATACGAAGTTTACAGGAAACATGTTTAAGATTACTCGAGCTGGGAATTTTAGGTGATGCACCTTTTTATTATTATTATTATTATTATTATTATTATTATTATTATTATTATTATTAACTATTAAAATGTCTAAGTTTGCTTGTCTTGCAAGGAAAACATTACCTAGGAATAAATACACTCCTGTGTTTTGGTCCCCACTCTTTTTTTCTTTTAAACACCATGTGCGTGGGTTTTCTCGGGGTTCTCCCTTTTCCTCCCACTCTTCATTCCACCATTTCATTCATCACTCATCATCACCGTCTCCTTTAGCCTAACCGGCATAACGTGGGACGTAAAACTCAAATATTTCATTTTTCTTCTTCTTTTTGCCCTTTTTCAATGCAAGCATCTTTTTGCATCTTTTCTCAACGTTACTTTTTGCACTTTTTGAAACTTTCTTTTTTTACCCTTTTGCTACATTTTATTCCTAGACTATACATAAAATATTTTCGCATGTTCATAACGCTAATTCCTACAATGTTATGCAAATTGCAAAATATTTAAAGAGTGTACAGGTTGCATAAACATCTAGGCGAAATATTTAGATATTTTCAGTAGATAAGCTGAAGCTTGGGATGAGTAACTAGTAATAAATTGAATAAAGAACATTGAACGTGTATGGCATCACATTACTCAATTTCAGTGAAGTCCTTTTAAGTGAAAGCTATTGAATAAGAAGTAAAGGAAGCTGGCAACTTCAAATTGGCAATCAGAGCTATCACCTATTGGTATTGTTGAGTGCTTTTCTACGTATAAATGTTTACCTAATGACCGGAGATGCCTCAATAATAATAATAATAAAAGAAGTTAAATGTTATCTGTTTTAACAATTCTCTGGATTTGTGGCTTTAAAACGTTGTATTCTTGGACTTATTTCGGACTTACTTCTTATTTTTTTAAAACCCCACAACATTGAATTTTGAAGTGACATGAAATTTTTTAAATTTTATGTCCCACGGTTATGCCGACTAGGCTAAAGGAGACGATGATGATGAGAAATGAATGAAATGGTGGAATGAAGAAAATGGGAAAACCCCGAGAAAATTCACGCACACGGTGTTTATCCACCACAAAATTCACTTGGCGCAAGCTGGGATCGAATCAAGGACCCCATGCACCAGAGGTGAACGCTATACCATTGAGACACCGTGGCCCCATCAGTGAATTTTGAGTCCTTATTTATAATGTAAATAGCTTTGTTTTTATGGAAATTTACTGCTGAAAATTGAAATTTCTTTAACTTTTTCACTTTTTTAAAAATCAAAATGCACCTAAAATTCCTAGCTCTATGGTTACATTAAATTACAGCAGAAGAATGTTTATATGATTGAGTATAGCTTTTTTTCTACCAAACATAATTTTTTTTTAAAAAAAAAAAGAGAGAGGTAGACTTTCAGAAAGAACTCAATAGTCTCACTTTCATATTGAAATTAACATGGGTAATTTAGTGCCGTAGTTCCTTCTTTATTATCACAGTATAAAAGATCATAATTTGGCACCTCAGACAGACTATTCTGCTGGTCTTGGATGTAAACGATCAATAGTTAGGGAAGTTCAAAGTGATAGCTATACCATGTGATAAAAGTTGTAAGCTAATTTTATTCTCCCCTTTCGATTATGATTGGGTTTATTTCACCTCCTATTCATCAACAGAAGTATTATCTTCTGCCGAAAAATTCCTTTCAGAGAAAGAGCGCCTTCGTGGCTAAGCGGTTAGTGTACGCGCCTTTTGCGTGGAAGACCCAGGTTCAATTCCCGGCGGGTGCTCATGTGGTTCGGATTCCACGTTAATCAGTAGGTCCCTCTCATACAGGCTCGCTGCTGAAAGCGACGTTAAACTTAAAATCAACTCAACTCCTTTCAGAGAAAATTGGGCGACAGAAAACAACTGCAATAATCTTTCTCAAAGCTACAAATAAAGCACGGTCGGATTTCTTCCTTTCAAAAAAAAAAAAAAAAAAAAAAATCTTGTGACGAGAATTTAAGCTTTTGACGAATTCTCAATTTGGTCACAAATGCTTGCACAAAACCACTCAAAACTAATGAGTTACTTTTCCCACGATGACAGAAAGACTGAAGGTTTGACACCTTGAGATGGGTAGTATGAAAACCGAACATTACCCCTCCGAATCGGATCAAGCATTATGCTTTATTCTTTGGATGTAATTGATGATTGCATCTATGTTGACACACTATGCCACACCATTGTATTATGAGAACGCTAAAAACAGAAGTACACAACACCGTAGAGTCCAGTTATGAATAATCCGAACCGTCAGTTTTCTCTATATAAATCTGAATAGTTCAATAGAATTTTCACCTCTCGTACAGGTCAACTACAATGGACCTCGCTTCCATAATGTCCAAATACTTTATGTGAAGAATATTACCTGGACCCTATTGCTCACGAACATTCCTATTAGACCTAAGCACATAGAAATTTAAAAAGAAAAAAAAAAAGTATTACCGTGAAACACAAGTTTTACGTACAATGGTTCTCTCTTTTAGGTGTTAGAACTAAAGATTATTAGGAGAAATAAGTAACCTAACGAAATAAATGGTGAAAGGCTAACACGAATGCCCTGACCCCTGAGCAGGATCCTGACCAGCGAAACAGTTCTTGCGATAGTCAGCCTAATGCTTTAGACCATGCTACCGTGTACCAACCGGCTTCGAGATATTCATTGATGTATAATGAGTCAAGTGATCAAGGCTGAAGGGGGGGGGGGATCGGTGGAAATTTCCTTTTGAACGGAGAAAGAAAATAATTCTTGTACGCTACTCCACTCGTTGGGTCCAGTCTTAGTGTCGAGATACAGTGGCGAAGCGTAATCCCACAAGTAGGGTAAGCCTGACAAATTAATAATACAAGTAATATTTAATGTATCAAAATGTTTAAAATTACAGTCAGAATTCTAGTTCCTTATTGAGTTTTTAAAAAAAACCTACCGAATCTATTTATTTTAAAGAGCTTTCTTACTTGTATTTCTAGCACTGTTTAGAGTTGAATTTATGCGCATGTATACATAGTTTTTGTTGTTATTGTTGTTTAATTTAACAAGAAAGAATGAATATATAAGTGGACGGAAAGTAATTTATTATTATTATTATTATTATTATTATTATTATTATTATTATTATTATTATTATTATTATTATTATTATTATTATTATTATTATTATTATTATTATTATTCAACAAATATTTACATGAGGAAAGCACGTAGTATGTATGATTGGAATATTCCCATTTAGCTCCACTCCAAATATTTTAAAGTGCATACTTTCTTCTGTCTGGGGGTTCAAACCCTGCTCCCGCCAAGTGAACTTTGTGGTCGACAAACACTGCGTGTGTGGGTTTCCTCATGGTTCTCCCGTTTCCTTCCACTTTCTTCATTAAAATATTTTCATTCATGTCTCATCATCACAGTCTCCTTTAGCCTAGCCGGCATAACTGTGGGACATAAAACTTAAAAATTTCATTTCATTTTTCTTCTGTCTGGGATTTTCAAGGGGTTGAGGGGAATTCCCTCCTCACGTGCTGTTTTCATATCCTGCATATTTGAAAATTGAGGGAGAGATAAAGAGAGTACATTCTTTAATTAGCTGTCAAATTTCTTGGAAAAGCGTTTGCTACTTGCATCTCTCACTTTAAAGTAAGTTTAATACTGCATTTAATTAATGCATCACGTGATAACGATTTCACTAGAGATGTTAATGCTCAGAAGGAACTTAATTTGAATCAACGTAAGATATTTAATATTGTATCCTATGGAGTGGCATATTTATGGGGCTGGCTTTCGGACGTAAGCACTCACCGAAATTTTATCGCAACTTTTTATTGTTACATAAGGCCTATTATAGAATTTTCACATTTCCAGAAATAAAGTTAGCAAAGCCCTTTCCGAAACAAAATCCTAACTACCCCACTGATTCTATGAAATGGAAAACAACTAAAATTACACACAAATATAATTATTTTATCCTTACGGTAGCGTTTGTAAATTTATACATATGTTTAATGTATCTGACTTATATTCTACAAGCTATTATGAACCAGGCGTCAAGTAGAAGAAAGTCAGCTACTCTGAATAACTCCCAGGAGTATATGCCTAAATTAAACAAGTTATCACTAATAGAAATACATAATTCTACACAGAACCTTCTTACTCTATGTTAAGGAAATCCTTTTGTAACATATTACCATTGAAAGATGCCTTCAATGCTAAAACTAAACTCCCAGAGGCGAGCCTTTTCACCTTCCCAACAATGCATGAAACCCCAGAGATAATAGCTTCGCTCAAGGGCGCCGATTTCTCTGTAAATTTGGGGGAGGCATTCAGATGCAGAAGGCATATATATGTGAATTTTAAGACAATTTGCATTCAAATTATGACAAATATTGTATATTCATAAATACAATGCGAGGGCCCATATGAGCTTTGGGTGGTCCCGGGCCCCCTCGACCCCCAGGATCGGCGCTCTTGGCTTCGCTTCCTGAGCAGCAAAGCCCAAAACATGTCTAGAAAGCTGGTGAGGCTCAGACGGAAGGGACTCCGAGTGTTTCCAACCTACTATTTTGTTACCGAAAAAAAAAACGAAATGTTGAAGTATTTACTTTATTTTATAAAAAGCCAAAGATAAAGAAAATATACGGTAGAAAACAGGGTAGGCCCGGCCTCAGAGCGTCATAGTACGCTTCGTTACTGTCGACGTGAAAAAAAAATCTTTCGGTTATAGCATTATGAAGGTTTCACATTGTCTCCACATTCCCTGCCGTCCATCTACTGTACCTGTCGAGTTGTGGAAACTCGGTTTAATCCGCATTTAGAATATCAGATAAAAGATTTCTAACCTAATGGGCTTTTTTGTCCCAACATATTTAGATGTATGTAATGTCCAATAAATTTTAAGCGGGGGAGGGAAGGGGAAATCAAAATGAGAGGAGGGCTGGACTGGGATACAATTTGCTGACAGGCGTGTCCTACACAAGAATAGCATGTAATCACAATGTTATCTTAATTTCGAGGGATAGACCAAAATATGCCTGAAAGAAAAACTGTATAGTTTAGCTGAAAGAGAACCGGAACTCCACATCGAATAGGAATAACAATGAAGACTTCTACATTTACACTAATGAAGTTTAAAAGAAGGAAGCCAATGTATGTATCTTACTGGCAACTTACAGGAACAGTTTAAATATCAGACAGTTAGTTATTGTTCGCTTTTAATTTCCGTAGTTTACTTTTAAGAATGTTCAAGAAAACATGTAAGCTGGTCATGGAGTGTGAAGACGTAAAACCACCCAGCAATTGACTACCGTACAGAATGGGACTTTCTCTTGTATATTTTGATAATATCCGAACAACATACACAAGCATTAAAAAAAAAAAAAAAAAAAAAAAAAAAAATTCACACTAGTACAACACAAGAAATTACAATATCCTTCTCTCATAGTCACTAAACTTCGTTACTTCTCTCTGCCTCTCTCCCTTTCTCTCATTCAAGTTGTCTGTCCAACTTTTGACAACAATGCAAAGATAAAAGCACGGTGAGTGGTTAGCGTTCATCATCTACGTACTTTATGGAAAGAAACAAGCTGCGCTGTGGTAGTATGTATGTGTGTGTGTGTATTGTTGATGCTTTCTCATTTATGAATAATTCACCTGTCACCGGTAGCTTGTCCGATAACAATACAATTCAGCTTTATTGTCTAGCGTTCCTCAGTTAATCAATGTCTTATAAAAGAGGCCGAGACCAAAAAGGACAATTTCTTTGTTAGTATATATTATTTTTACTATATATCTTTTTATTTTTTTTTTATCCTGGAAATTTAAAGTCTCTTCATTTTCATTTTTTAATGCTTTCTCTACAAATATGAAAGTGGAAAATAAGTACACCAAGATATTTGACTGAGCAACTAATCGGGAGTCTTTCTGTCTGTTGTCTGTGTACTCTATGAGTAACGACAGACTTGATACGTCGAAATTTAGTGTTCATAAATCTCTGCAAATAATTTCACTGATTGAATATTGCTGCCTTCAAGATACTCGAGGATGGTTTACTTAAAGTAACATGGACTAACAGCTTCTAGCTTCTTTTAAGTGGAGACATTTGTTGAACTTGTGTAGGCATTACAACTAATACTGCAATGAAGAATTTTGAACTATTTTTGAGAAACTAATGAGTGGTTGTTAGTGATGGGTAGGCCTACTTTGATTTGTTTTTATCCATTGGCACAGACTTCCGGGAAACTTCCGCTTCATCTCCATCTGTCGCGTTTTTCCCCTACTAACTCAAATACTAGCATTTCATCACTATTGTTGCAGCTTCGCTGTTTACGTTGATTGTTCATTAATAGATGGTAAGACTGTATGACTTCCCTAAATGATTATAAAATATGACTTTCGATGTCCCCGGCTCCAGACTCCCAATTCAACCAGTATAATGTGCAGTGAGTCAGTTTTTTAATCATTTAAAAAAAAAAACTGCCTGAACGCACTTTGATTTCTAGAAAATGTATGTGCCAATGGGTTTAATGTTTGAATGAATGAAACAGAAATGACTCAATGCTTAAGACGAAGTCGAGACAGGAAATTAGTCCGAAGATGCGTGATGTTATACGTCACACATCACAACACATCGTACTAAATTGCACACCTTTCATTAGTATTTTATAGTTTTCAGCAGGGTTGCCAACTTATTTTAAGGAAAAATCGGGAAGGGACAATGTGTTGGAGCCTCTTCTCCGCCCCCCGGAGACGATTACACGTACAGCAAGTCGTTGAAAACAATGTAAATAATCAGTTGAATAACACGAGCCTGAATGAATGCGGCACCTTCCCTAGTAGCAGAGACAATTTGCAAACCACTTGCTGTAAGCTTGAATTTTAAGTCAGTCAAGCTTGCATTCAGCTTGATTGGAAAACATGCAAGCATGCCGCAAGCTGGATTCCAGTAACGAAGTTACATGGGGGCAACCTTGCATTCAGTGTCCCATTCAAACTTGTCGCAAGCGCTTTACAAGTGAAGTCAAAAGCCAATGACCGGCTAGTGATGCAATGACGCTCTGCGAAGGGTCTAAAGCATCGCTTGCAAGTACAACAAAAGGCAGATTGTATGAAAGCATGATTTTCAAGTGCAAGTATACAAAGCCAAAAGCAAGCATTCGCCAAAAACCCAAAAGCTTTCTTGCTACTAGCGTTATTTTTTTTTTTTTTGCATGGAATATACTATCATCATAATCCCCTGGATTATCAATTCAAAACAATTAAGGAATAACTATAAATTAAAGACGAACTGCTAATTATTTTATCTAAGTCAAATTAAAATACAAATTCGTTAAGTTGATTCTATACATAAAACTCTGCGTGTGAAAGAACAAGTTATTCCTTTGTAAAAAATTTCCAGTAAAATTTGAATTAACTTTGAAAATCGATAAATCGGGACAATATGTGTTCCGACGAGTGTCTGGTCGGGACGCGGGACAAATAAGTCAGAAATCGGACAGAATTAGGACGGTTGGCAAACCCTGGTCTTCACAGTTGTTGTTGTTTGAGTAATAGCGTCAATTTCAACACACGAGGCTGCATCAAACGTGTATACTAAGTTTTGTATTGATAGATGGAATAGATATGAGGGAAACATATGTATACCAATACACGCTTACCCTTTATATCTATTCTGTCGATCAATATGAAACTTGGTACACACATTTCTTATCCTCTATAGTATGTTTCGAGATACATTTGTATTGTGTGCTTTTACCCGGGGCCACTCCAGAGGGGTCCCAAGTTGATGGGAGGGATTTCTGGAGGGAATTTTTCCGACATTCTCCCAATTTTCTCTCTTCAAGTGCGTTGTGAACACCAATACATAGCAGCCCTGGAAAGCTTGTTTCATGCTGAAGAGAACGAACTATAAACCATGACTTTCCAATGAACAGTGCTGATACAATAGCTAATTCACTGCGAGTCTACGATTTTCTTTATACTAACAGGGTTAATGGGGCCCAGGGATTTACTCCGTTGTCCATGGCACCTAATTTTTTGTGCATGACCATATCTTTGTTAAGTTTAAAGAATGGACTAGGTTTGACTCGGAAGTCCTGATGACAGTTTCATGTTCCTTCTTTGTTAGCCTTGCCGCAAGGTATGTCCAATCCAATTGGCCTATATAATTGCTGTAAATATAGGTGAAGCTCTTTAGGAAATTCATTTTTCTCTCTTTTTCTCCTTCTTCCTTTTATTTCTTGTTAAATCTGTTTGTATTCTCTCCACCAGACACGTACGCATAAATACGTTATGAAAGGAGGGAGTCCAAAGGTTTTTTTGGGGGGGGGTTGAAATTAAATATGAGAATAAATTTTATTAAAATTTGTAAAATCACACGGAATTTACAGAAAACTCAGGATTTCGGGGAGATATGGAGGTGCAGACCTGTACGTACTTCCTGGTTATGTCCCTGCTGTCCAAAAGCAAAAGTGTTTTAAGAAAAACTCTGGGAAAAAATAGTACATACGTATCTTTACATCCAGCTTTATGAACGGAATGGGGGAATTTCTTCCAATAGAATCAATAAAATGATAAATAAACATAAAGGAAATTCTTATACAGGATGTACTTTGTTAGAATTGCTAAACTACCTTAAGAAAAGATCTTCCAATTGAGAGTAGACTGCTTCTCGGACTTTCAATTAAATACATCGACGCGTTCTGATCATTGAAATAAATAAAGCTTTGATAAACATAATCGAGATCGAAGTTCAACAGAACACCTCGTATATATCATGAGAAAAAAATACAACACGAAATAGTTTATCCATATTAGGAACAGGGTCGGTGACTCGTGATGTCATATGGAAGAACTTGAAAGCTCTGAAGGTCTTTATCCACCACCATTATGATACTTTCATTAGATGCTAGTTTCGCTTCCTAAGTATAAAAACCTTGATACGTAAAAGGTTGGGATAGAATAACGTTCTTCAGAAAAACCTGAAGGCGCAAGTAAAATAAATTGCAGTCGCATTTGTAGCGAAAGGTGAGAACGTTATGCGATCTAGTCCCAGCCTTCTAGTCAGCCAGCTACACACTGCTGCAATTCGATGTAATGGTTAATGCAAAGCTTAAGCTAAAAGCCAAAAATATAACGCAATCAATTGCCTGCATTCAACATTGCAACCAGATGACATGGTCACGATTTACCATAATTTTTTTTTTTTTTTTACAATGTTTACCTAAAGCTTTGTACCGTTAGAAACTTTTTTTTTTTTTTTTTTTTTTTGACAGTACTGTATGAATTTTCACTTTCAACCAACCACACTAACTACGAAGAAACGGCATTCCGTGCAACAATTGTCACGGTTACATACATTTCTATAACCATGACACATAGGCTAAGCTCATTAAAAGATATAAAACGTTCCTTGGTTTGATGGCCATGAATTACCTTCGTAATAAGCTTAAGCGAATTCTGACAAAGCGCTAGGAAAAAGTGGTTTATAAAGATTACACGCATCGCTTAATTTCTTTTATTCTTTACAAAACATACTATTGTTGCTGTAAATTTTGTGTATTTTGTTGATTTAAGAACTTTTAAGTTACATGAGTTTTCTTGTTTGTTTCACAAACGATGCATAGTTGCATGTAGCAATCTTCTTTAAAACCATTATTTTATGTTAACAATGTAATATATTCGTCTGCATGCAGTTTGCTTATTTCCTTTGCTTCTAACACACCAATTTTCAATCTACGTAAACTGAGCGGTCAAAAGTTACGAGGTCAAACTTATACAGAACGCGCGTTAAGAAAAGGAAGAAAGAAAAAAAAAAGCAATTTCTAAATGAAACAAAATCTTTCAGTTTAATGTCCCACGATTATGCCCTTTAAGCTAAGGAGACATGAATTAAAACAGGTGAATGATGCAAGAATCGGTGGAATGAGCATGTGGGGGTAAATGGGAGTACCCTGAGGAAACCCACGAGCACGATGTTGTCCACCACAAACTTACTTGGCCGGACCAATGATCCCGTGCTCCAGGATTAAAAGCTTTACCACTGAGGCACCGTGGCCCCCATCAGAAGATTTTTAAACATAAATGCAATAATTTATTTCAGTAGTGTCATTTGAGGATTTGCCAGGGTAGCAAGAATGTCTACCGACATAAGACTCACGTTTTTATTAGTATAATAATATACAATTTATTAAAAAAGCTTGAAACTCAGGGGGGACAATTCCCCTCCCAAAATGACGCTTCTGATTTATTTTGGCATTTAAAACTACGAGGGTTGGAACTTTAATAGTGACAGTAAAATAGATATGTGTTACAAAACAGCCCTTCAATGTAGTCACCAGCATTGTGTTGCCAGCGATGTGGAAGTCGTTGGATTCCTGTAACAGCACCTGTTGTGTTGCTAGTTTTAACGCACTGTCTGCTGCCTGAAGGATCTCCTGAACAGTTCTGAAACGAATTCTATTAAGAGGTGCCTTTACCTTACGAATCAAGTCCGAGAAGTAGAGTGGATGGTACAGCACTTCCCACCTCAACGATCGGAACAAATCAGTTAGACCTTACGCTGTCCAGCAAAATGATGGGTGGAATCTGCAAACAAATGTTGCCGTTCTTTCTTAAGGCAGGTCGCAAGTTGTGTTCCAAAAAGGAGCAAAAATACTTACACATTGACGGTCTGACTAACGCGCGTCATATACGAGAATCAGCATATTTTTCAGATTGCTAGGGTTATGACGAACTTTGGATTTTCGTTGTGACCCATGGTGACGCCATTCGTTTGATTTAGGTTGTAGCTCGTACGATTTGCCCCATGTTTCATCCAGCGTAATGAAATCCCTCTGTAGGGTTCCAAGTAGGTACTAGCAGCATCGTATCGTAGCCATTTCTGCATTTACGTCAACTCATGTGGAATCCATCGTGATGCAATTTTTCTCATGTCGAAGCGTTCAAACGTATGTGCTAATCCTGTCTCTTTGGCCAGCTCACGAATAGTAGGCTATAGTGTTGATCAGTATCCAGTAACGTGATAAAAACATTCACGTCTCCTTCACAGACACGGGAACAACCAAACTGTTGCGTGTCTTTCACATTTGGGGACGCGCCACAAGTCCTAAACGGCTTAAGACCTAAACGGCAGAAGACCTAAAAATCATTTCGCGGCACAAATCCTAAACGGCATAAGATACAAAACGCCACGAGACCTAAAAATTATTTCGCCGCACAAGTCCTAAATGGCACAAGACCTAAACGACACTAGACCTAAAATTCTCTTGTGGCGCTACCATCGCGTCCGTGCGAAGAATACTATCAAGCTGTTAGTTAAAGTTTCAGATATACTGTTTCATATTACAGAACCAGATTCTAGCTTAATTCTTACAAGTAATTTGTATAAATACATATTTTATTGTTCTGAAATAAAAATAAATAAGTTAAGCTTATTGTTCTTTCTTGCTTTTTGCATGACAGCATTTGTATGGTGACAAAATTTTAACTGTCTATCAAATGACGCAATTCCCAGATCTTCCATAAGGTCTGTTTTTTTTTTTTTTCTATTTCCACACCATTGATCTCGTATTAGTAACATAATATTGTGTTTTAGTTATATATATCATAAATTTTGCTTTCTTTGTGCTGATTTTAAGTAAATTATTTTTACACATATATTTATTGAATTCAAGTCTTTCTGCAGCAAATAGTTGTTGTATTGGTAATTAACAACTCCTTACTTGTTAACATTATTAATAATAGTTTTAGTGTTACTAGGTCTAACATAGCTGTCACTGTTAGAATTAACTATTATTATTATTATTATTATTATTATTATTATTATTATTATTAATAATAATAAAATAGTAGTAGCAGCAGCAGGAGCATATTTCAGATATGCTACATTTTTGAGACCTGAGTCTTGATTGTACGTGAACTTAAAATCAGAGGTTATGTCACGGTCTAAGGGGGCCTAGACCTCCAGTTTGAGTTAGAAGAATATGAAGCTATTATATATATATATATATATATATATATATATATATATATATATATATATATATATATATATATATATATATATATTTGAGAGTTTATAGTAAGCGTTGCCTTTTACTCTTTAAAAAAATTTTTTTGAAATATTAGATATAACTTCATTTGAAGTTTTTCTATACAATGTGTAAAATAATACTTGAGGTCAACAATGTCAACGTCCAATCTAGCCATAATATAACTAACTAACTAACTCTATGGCCTATGGAACCCGCAGGTTCAGTGCCGCGTTTACAAAAGCTCTCCACTGACTTCTATCCTTAGCTAATTGCATCCAGTTTCTACTCTGTATTCCTATCTCTGCGAGATCTATCTTAATATTATCCTCCCATCTGCGCCTAGGTCTTCCTAATGGTCGTTTTCCTATGGGTCTTCTAGTCAAGACTTTGAAAGCGTTTCTACTTTCTTCCATTCTAGCTACATGACCTGCGCACCTAAGCCTCCTAGACTTGACGACGATAACAATGTTGGGTAAACCGTATAAACTATGTAGTTCCTCGTTATGAAGTTTCCGCCATTCCCCATTCCCGTTCCTCTTGGGTCCGAATATTCGTCTCAGGATCTTGTTCTCAAATACTTTCAGTCTATGTTCTTCCCTCAGAGTAAGTGACTATGTTTCGCTACCATACAGAACAACAGGCATGATTATCGTCTTATATATTTTAAGCTTCAAATTCCTCGACAGAATTCGCGACGACAAGAGATTTTGAACCGAATAGTAACACGAATTCCCTGCTTTTAGTCGACATTTAATTTCTGCGTGAATATGATTTTCGTCTGTTAATATTGATCCTAAATATTTGAAAGTATCCACTCTATCAAAAGTATTATTTAATATTTTAACGCCTCCACAATTTGCCGTATTACGGTCCCGACGCACTTCCATGTATTTAGTTTTCTCTGCATTTACTTCTAAACCCATGTCCCTGCAAGCATTTAATAATATCTCTGCATTTCTTTCTATTGTACTCCTATCATCCCTTATTAAATTTACATCATCAGCATATACCATAACCTGGTGAATACCGTTCAACTGTAGGCCCTGGTTGCTATCTTTGATTTTCTTTATGGCGTATTCCAGCACAAAGTTAAATAATAATGGCGACAACCATAATATCCATCGGGGAAGATTTAAGTTGGAAACTTCTGGACGATCCATGAGAAATTGGAAACTCATGATAGCTATATCTATCATAGTATGGGTTCTGGCTGAATCCCCTACTTTTTACCTTCTAGATCCGCCATTGGTTTCGGTTCTGTAATGTAGTACGTAACACTCTACCACAGTCTATATTATCACGAAGGTACATGACTCAGCACAGCGTCACTGACCTCTAGAGCAAGGAGTCCCTGGTTCAACACCAGGTCACGAGACAAAATCATAATCGTAGTATTTCTTGAGAGTTCCTCTTTTCTCCCTCATCCTCATTACACCAATTATTATATAATGACTCACTAATATTCCTTAACCTTCTCTTTTAGGCTACAGGGCATAGCTGTGAGATGTAAACTTAAAGATCCAAATCCTTAAGTTTACATTGATTAAGTGGCAGTTAGGTTTCTAATAAAGATTATTGCTTATTTAAATACCGCCGAAAGCAAATATTTTCCTAGAGATAGTCAAATATGCCATATTCCAGGTTTTTCTTTTAAATTAAAATTATGTCAAATTATCTTATTTAAAAAAAATACCAGGAAAAATAAATTGTCGTGCTCCAGAGCTTTAACATGTGGACATCATTCGAACTAACCTTCTATTAAATCCTACGGAGGTAATAATTTCTACATCCAGTACACTACGGAAATTAGGATCAACAGAGTTCAACATATGATGGGTGGGTCTATGTCATGGTATACCTTATAATACTATTACGTGAGAGAAAGGCATTATTACGTTAAAAGTTACTACTACAAGTAAGCAGAACATTATGGATACACCCATACCGTAATTGAAGTAATACTCTCTATATTAAACAGAGAATCGTGTATTGTTATGGCCGATTTCAACAAAGCAAATCGTGAGTTGCTTGCTAAATCGTACAATAAATGAATGTTTCATTTTTCTCTTTCTTTTTACGGAATTGTGACAAATTACCCGTCCATTAAATCGTGCAATTTCTTTATTTTCCCCTCAAACCAGAACATTTTATAAACTTTTTCTTTTTAACATGTTACCGCAATTCACACACTTAAAAATGCTTTGAAAAATAATAATTTATTCATCGGCCGTTTTACATTACAATGACATTGAATTATGTGTCATTGTTGCAATTAGAAAAATATTTTCGTGAGTGTGTAAATGTTCACAGGCGTACAGAAATTAAATTTTATACTAGATATTCATGTAACACGTGTTTAAGAAAGTGCATAATCGTGTAACACATGCTTGTTAGTAGGATGGTTATACAAGACAGTTGTCAGGAAAAATCTCACTTTTTTATTTCCCGTAAAATAATAACCAATTTCTTTTCGCGACACCTGTAATGTCCCATTCTTGTCTTCACGTGTTGGAAGTACCTGCTACGTAATTTGTTTTAACTAACTGGCTAGCGTAAGAAAGCCGCGGGCCCATTACGGAAAAAGCAGGAAGCTTACTAACATACAACATAATTATGCACTGTCCTACCCTTTTCCAATCCAATCCTACCCTTTTGGCTAATGAAATTGTTAAGTTTTACGTGTCACGATTACGCCAACTAGGGTAAAGGAAACGGTAATGACGAGAAATGAAAGAAATGGTGGAATGAAGAAAGTGGGAGAAAACGGGAGAAATTCGAGAAAACCTACGCATACGGTGTTTGTCCACCACAAAGTTAACTTGGAACGAGCTGGGTTCGAACCCAGGACCCCATGCACCAGGGTTGAACGCTCTACCACTGAATGGTGGCCTCCACCTTTTGGTTACTCTAGTGCGGACTACTCTTACCGAACATGCAAGATCGAAGGTTGCTCATAACAAACTTTCTATATGGAGCGATATATTAAGAATAATTGAAAGAAATAAATATATTCATGAATGAAAATTCAATGCAAATTTAAACTAGCACTAAACAGAAAACTCGTAGAGTCAACTTATCAATTAGATGGACAGAAATTATAAACCATTAAAGTGATCAAAGAATAACAGTATTAGTAGTACTAACTCTACACCCAACATGAAAAATTTTAGCGATAGAACCGAATCTAGTAGCAGTAGCGTTATTTCAGATTTTGCCTCGATAGATACACTCCACGGGTCGAAATTTACAAATGTCACTACGAATTTGTGTAAGTGGCTTAGATAAGTTAGCATCCCAACATATAATGCGTCTCTCTTATCTGTAATTCAGGACGCTTACTATTAATATTAGATAAGTGTCACCTAATACGGGAAAGATCGCTACCGTATTCTGTTACCACCTCGTTAATGAGGGGAAGAGGGAGAACCCCCTCCTGAAAAAAACATGCACACGGTGTTTGTCAAGTGAGTAACTGTTCAAGGGGCTATCCCTTAAAAAAAATTCTGGGAAAGTCTCTAAATTAATACTATAATTTAAAATGTACTTTAAGAAGAAAATATTGATTATACTTATAGGGTCTACTCACAGTAAATGAAGATGGAGAGCGGTTTGGCATCTTACCTGAAAGTTTGGCACGCGTTGGTGAAGTCTATTTGACCATTGAAATTTTAATGTGACATCAAATTAATTAACTCATACAGATTAAAACTTAGATAAACATTATTAATGCACGTGAGATAACGTTATCAGATATTCTTCAGTGAATCTGGGGACGCGGTATTAGTCCTAAATGGCACAAGTTCTAAAAATCTCTTCTGGCGTTACCATCGTGTTCATGCTAACAAGGGAGGGTCACGCAGTAGCTCCGCTGAGATCCGGACGAGATAATTGTGTTTGCATTTGATATGTTATAACTAGACGAACTAATCATAATAGAACTCGTGATATCAAAATATATATACGAAATAGATTACATTTCGTTGGTAGTTAGCATGGAACATTGAAAGATTTTACAACTGATTTGAATATTTTTATTCTTTTAGTTCATTATAAACATATGGTGAATTAACATTTTACTTGTAGCTACAAGTGGCTACTTTATTGGTTCAAGCAAAAAACAAATTAAGTTAACTCCAGGGGAATAGAACCCGGGACCCTTAGCACGTGAGTCACATATACTACTGATTCTGCCACGCCGTCACTTGATAAATTTGCGCAACGTACGACATATGCGACGAGTCGAAAACTCTCTCCGCTCTCCCAATTTGTAATATGAGCACTTTAAATGTGCACTATCAAATTGCAAAAAATGGCCACGAAGTTCATTTACCAAAGTCTGCTTTCTCCTTGTTAGATATATCTGAGATAAGAAAAAAAAATATTATTCCTGTCGGTAATATGTAATTTATTCTCTTTTAGTTGTATAGCATCCTCATCAGCTTTATTAAATAATTTTAAAGATGGGTAACATTTGCTATTTGTTTCCAAATATCGAAAAATAGTCAAATGAAACTGCTGGGCACTATATTAAAGGAAAAATAGTTTGTGTAAAGGATGAACAGAAATGTCTCTTCCTTCTACCCTTTCTGTTTTGTTTGTTTCTCTCTTTGTTCCTCTTGGATCTAGAAGTTCTTTTTTGATGGTTTTCACCAATTTTTCAGTATGTTTAATTTTACTTTCAATGATATTTTGTACTACTTTACGCATGACTAACAAACGTCCCCACGTGTTACAACGAACAATATTTCGCGTTCTTTCTTCTTCACCTTTTATATACAATTCATTTGAACCCCAATCTCATACAAAATTTATACGTCTTGTTGCACCCTACCCTTTATCTTAGGAAGACACCCCCACGTTTTATTTCCATTCTAGGACAAATATCGAGAAACGATTAAAACACTTATTTAATTATTTCAAATAAAAGATTCGAATATAAATTTTCATGTCTCTAACCTAATGGGATTCTGAAATATAAGCATCTTATTATAATAATTATAACCCCATTTCTTTTTCATGCCTATCCCAGTTTCTTCCCTATTCCATTTTCTTCCCAGATCAGGAAGATCATGAGTTCAACTCACTAGCAACAGGATGTTAGATTGGTTTTATTATTCTCCACTTTTTTTTCACCCTTCACTGGTTATCGAACCCATGTTCAAAGAACAC
Source organism: Thermobia domestica (assembly GCF_964235325.1). Classification (NCBI taxonomy): domain Eukaryota; kingdom Metazoa; phylum Arthropoda; class Insecta; order Zygentoma; family Lepismatidae; genus Thermobia; species Thermobia domestica. Next base: position 143,357,703 of record NC_137456.1, on the reverse strand, counting down.
ATTCAAACAGTTCTACAAATTTAAACATGTTCGACAATATTAAAATGGATACAAACTCAAATTATAAACACTAAATTGATTTTCTCTATGACTTTTTGTAATACACGTTTCATTTTGACAATAAAAGGTTTCGAATCACTTTTGATGTTATTATAGCACTGCGCTTTCTTGATGTCCTTTCTACAGTTTCCAAGGGAATCTGTTTGGAAAAATCTGGAAAGATTGTTTAGGGAACTGCTGCCATAATCACGATGCTGTCAGAACGAAATCAATTTAATTGGCAGTTTTAAATAATATAAAATTGAAGTTAAAAATTTCGTAAAGACAATGAATTTCGTGCTCTTAACTTGTATGGATGTTTATGGATCATGATTCGATAATGTCCAAATTGAAATATACAATCTTAATAAAGATCTGGCATTTTATTGTGTGCGAAGTTTATACGCGGAAAGATTGAGTCTGTTGGAATCATTACCACCCAGAAGTGGGCACATTTTGAAATTACAAGCACAAGCTGCAACATTATAATAATGTTTGTCAAATGCTCAGCCCTCAACAAGCAGTCTCATTTCAGATTTTGCTTTGGAGACGAGGGGAGGATATTCACCGACACAATTTCATATTTTTCATTAATATAGTAATATACAATTTATCAGAAAATATGTATTTCTAAAATTCAGTGGTAAAGGCAACTGCCTCTGTTCTCCAAAATGAACCTTCTCCCGTCAACATCTCCCCCCTTGTTGTAAACTTGCTATAGAATTAAAATAAAGTTCAATATAATAATAATAATAATAATAATAATAATAATAATAATAATAGTAAAAAAAGCTGTAATTTGTCGAACATAAGAATCAAATTCTGGGAGGCAAACATGATCTTAAGGAGCAGTAGTTACGGTCATCCACATTGTTACATCTTTTCATTTTCCACATTGTTGAGCCAGTGGGAGGATGTGGTTGTTGGGTGCTAAATTTCTTCCGGAGAAAGTGGTTAAAAATACAAGCAGAGTTGTACCCATATAATCATGGGAACACGACGATCTCCCATTTCCTACTTTCCTGGTTTCTTATCGTGAGCACTTGCTTCATTTCTTCCTTAATGTAACATGAGAAGAGAAAATAGAACATATAGCTATATGGGGAAGAAACAAATGGAAGAGGTTGTTAGGAAAGATCTCAAACAGAAACCTCCTCTCTATATTGTGGCATGTATCACACACACACATATACATACAAGAACATATGCACACGATACTATCAATCTAAAATCTACTCTTGCGTGCTTCAAGTTTTCTCTGTCTTTTATTTTTCTTACCACCAGAAATACTGTAAGAGAATAATTTCTTGAAGACGGAAGTATTGTTACTTTTCCTGCCTGAAATAACTTGTTCTAAAGCTTAATTTCCCCCCAGCAGATAGCTAAATTTAGGCAAAAAGAATTTTAAAAAATAAACATCTATGTATTTTGTTCACTTAACATTATTTGGCGCAGAAGCAGAAAAATATATATACAACTTTAGAAATGAAATGAAATCTATCTTTTACGTCCCACGGTTATGCCGACTAGGCTAAAGGAGAGTGGTGAGAAATAAGTGAAATGGTGGAATGGAGAAAGTGGGAAGAAACGGAAGAACCTACGTACACTGTGTTTGTCCACCACAAAGCTCACTTGGCGCGAGCTGGGATCGAACCAAGGACTCCGTGCCACCGCAACCCCTCCTAAAACTTTAGAAACAGAGGTGTGATTAGGGTGGCGATTCAAGTAATCAATCAAAATTTCACAAGGTGAATTGTGCAAAATCAAACACTAGATCAAAATTGTTGCAATGGGGGGAATACAATTTAGCCGAATGCTGCTTACTTATTGTGGTTTTGAATCTAAAATAAACAAACAAATAAATAAGAAAATAAATAGAAACGTACATAAAATCTGACCAAAGCACATACTTATTTTTACTAATTTATTACAGTTTCGACAATATATCATTGTCTTCATCAGGTAATATGCTTGATGAAGGAAATAAATAATATATTACCGTAACTGTAACACACTAGTAAAAAGAAGCGTTTGCTTTGAGTGAGGTTTTATTTTCATTTTACTTTTTATTTATTTATTTTTTTACATTTAAAGGCAGAATAAGCAGCATTCGGCTAAATTGTATCCCCCCCATCTGCAACAATTTCGATATAATGTTTGGTTTTAGTTGATTTAAATTTGATTTTAAAAATCCATTAAAATAGCAGAACGTATCGCATAAATTATCAAAAATAACTGGTGACTTGGCGTACTCCCGCACGAAAGTGTTTGAAGGTATCAGGTCCAATGAATTTAGGAGTCAAGAAACTACAGAACCGATCATTATCAGGTTTCTTTGAGAAATTCACGCGCGGGGATTGCCTAGTATGGCGGAATGCCATGCCATCTTGTTGAAAATGCTGTTTAGTAAACCATCTTACTGCAACTGTGGTTTTGACAAAATAATCCCATCTTGTTCAACTATAGTTCAACTACAGTGATGCGGTGGCTCAGTGGTAGAGCGTTTACCTCTGGTGCGTGTGGTCCTTGGTTCGGTCCCAGCTCGCGCCAAGTGAGCTTTGTGGTGGAGAAAGCGTAGGTTTTCTTAGGGGTTTCCCGTTTCCTCCCACTTTTTTCATTCCACCATTTTATTTATTTCTCATCATCACCATCTCCTTTAGCCTAGCCGGCATAATCGTGGGACGTAAAAGTTAAAGATTTCATTTTTACTATAGTGAACACGACGACTCGTGAAGACTGGCCTCTACACCAATCATAGAACTACTTTGTCTCACGCGTGATACATCGGATTACTTTGGTACGATTTGTGGATTTGTCTTTCGAACGCACACTTGAGGAAACGTAAAACAGACGAAGTGCACCAACAATGTTCTCAAACTTAGAAAACATGGCGAACGAGCGACATAAAGCACTTGAAGAACATTAACAATTATTCGAATTAAACGATAATAATAAATAATAGCAAAAATATACAACAATAAAACAAAAATAAACAAAACGAAACCAGCGGCAATACCACAACAGTGTACCGTCAGGTGATATTCTCCGTATAGCGCAAGATACGACACTGGTAAAATTTTATAGATGGGGGTTGACTACCAGGACACACCCTCGCGTTTATTGAATGCTGAAATTGATAGATCCAGGTCAAGCTTCCCGATTGCTTGTAATCACTATAATTGAAAGTACAGTGTCTTCCTGAAAAAAAAAAAAAAAAATACATTTTCTGATGTGTAACGCCACACTACACGTTCACTTGAGAGCTACATCGTTCGAGGTCATAGGAGATATGTGGTTATATGGTTTTCTGTTCTCTCAATTATTTTATATGTTCACATAGTCGCTGACATGAATGGTAGCTTTGTTCATAAATACACATACATTTAGCCTCTAATCAGCGACTGCCTTCTGCTTACACATGTCACAAAAAAGTGAACGTGGCATTGTAATTTCTGTCATTCATTGTTTGCAGACATTATTGGCGATAGAGTGCACAATACAAGAATGCATAATGGCACTTGTACTCGTTCTAAACGGCCGTTAAGTACGAGCTGCACTTTTAAAAGTGAGCGTACCAAGACACATTGGACACATTACTGTGGAATGACTACCATCTTAAGAAATAGGGGAAGCTGTCTGAATCAGGGTTATGGTAGAAACCTCAATTCAACCATCCAAATTTCAAAAGCTACCTAATCATAGAGAGCTATCGAAAGAAGATGCACTGCTTATTCAAAACATATTTTATGATATCTCAAACGGATCACCCTGTATAATGAGAAATTTGGGAAGCTTTCTGAAGGTGTAGAAATGAAAAATAGATTTATGAAGAATAGATTTATATAGATTTTTTCACCTTCACATCCACCATGTTTGATCCACTTCAAGACATTTAGATAGGGTTGTGAACTGATCGATATTTTACCGACAGGGCAGGAAATAATGGTGCTATTCTGAATATGACTAGTGGCCGGTGGGTACAGTCTCCTTACCGGCCGAATATATGGTATTTTAATTTTAATTTGGTACTATTAAATAAAAGTTAAAATATTGATAGTAGGCCAGCTGAAGAAAATTTACTACAGCTTAACGTAGAAAAGTTTTACGTATTTGTTAAAGCACTGTTGAGAGATCTTGTTAATACACCGCACGTTTGTACAGCGATGGAAATTTTAGGATAATTACCTTTTCTATACAGTAATTTCCTTCGTTGCACGGTGTATGGTCAAACTGAAAATATAGCTATCGTAGGTGAAAATCCGTTAATTTAAAAGTCGCAATTTTGATACGTGCTTTAAATTTTAAGTCTAGAACGATCTGTTTTTAGTCAATAATAGATAAATAAAAAGGCAATATGAACCAGAAACATAACGTATGACTTTTCATGTTTTACTTAAAAAAAAAAAAAAAAAGTTTAACGTCTCAGAATTATGTCTCGTGGCTAAGAAAAATTATGATAATGAAGTGGATGATAATAAGAGTAAATGAAGAAAGTGGACGGAAACGGAAATAGGAAAACTCACGCACATGGAGCATGTCCAACAGAAAACTTAATTTTGGGTGCTGGGATCGAACTAAGGACCCTATGCCCATAGGTGAGCACTCAATCGCTGTTCCACCGCGGCTTCAAGAAGAAGAGTGATTTCCTAGATCTAATTCTCTGATTTTGAATAAATGGTATATCGGTTTTAGACTCGCACTAACATTCTGCTTTAATCATTTTTTTCCCTTTTCTTATGAAGGACAAATGAATTGGCGACATCCAATTAACCGCTAATCAATCAATCATCTACTTTACAGCGTGTAAAATACTTAATGTATTACATCCGAAAAATCTTGAACTTATTCTACATTATTGTCTCTCGGAACGCAGACGATAATCCGGCGTATGAAATCAACTGCTCAAAACAAAATATTGCTATTTGAGTGTTCCAATCCTTTCGAATATTAAAAGAGTGGCAATAGACTTTATGAACTTATATAAGCAAGATGACATCAAGTAGTTTTAGCAAATGTTTCTCCCAGAGCAGAGTAATTTAAATTGTTTGAGGAAACTTCCATATTCGCAAAGTTGCCGGAGGTACGAAGAAAAAAATTTAGATGTAACGATTATGTCCCGATAGGGTAAAAGAGACAGATGATTATGATTAATGAACGTGAATTGTAATGGAGGAACTGCTGGAATAAGAAAGTCGAATAAACTTTACAGGGACCCTAATGTCCACCATACAGTTACATACCCTCGGATAGAACCAAGGATCATCAGAAATGAAAACTTACTCTTGCATCGCCGTGGTCACATAAAGGAGGTTAAGAGGTTAATAGTGAGAATATATTAGTATCTGCAATTTTAGAGTCCACAGCTTCCTGGATACCTGGTTCGATCCCAACTCATGCCAAGGGAGCTTTGTGGCGAACAAGTACCGTATACGTGGGTTTTCTCGGGTTCCTGCCGTCTCTTCATCCCACCATTATCACAATCATCGTGTCACTTAGCCTCGGTGCACAATTGCGGGACGACACTCTAGAAATTTCATGCCTTTGGCGTGGGAGGCCCGGGTTCGATTCCCGGCGGGAGCTCATGTGGTTCGGATTCCACGTTAATCAGTAGATCCACGTCTCATATAGCCTCGCTGCTGAACGGGGCGTTAAACACAACTCAACAACAACAACTCTAGAAATTTCATTTCATTTGCAGTCTCCGATTGTTGTTGTTTATTAAAGTTCTCTGCGGCACCGAGGTCATGTGGGATGTGGACCTACATCCGGACCTAATGGGTTCAATCCTCCCCCACCCTGAGTCGAACCTGGAACTACAAGCACCAAAGGCGCGCACGCTAGCTTCTAGACCAACAGAGAGGGTCACAATCTCTAAATAATGATCCTTATAATGTCGCTCGCATGTCTATCCGTTTATCCGGATGTTCTTGAACAGTGGCGCTGGAGTCAGGGAAAAGAATAAATAATTCCAACTTAAGTTGATGGAGAATAGACTGAAATAGTGATGTCGTCATTCCCCTTCGTTACCATGGTGATCGCCATGTTTTTTTCTAAACAAATGCATAAAGTATACTGTTAATAAGAACCACAGTTAATATTTTTTAGAATAATTTGAGGACAGGAAAAGATATAGGTTAAGAATATGGGTCCACTATTTAGAAAATTTACGAGTGAAATCTAGTAATCAACGAAGTAACATATAAGAATTTGTTTTACAGTGGCCACATCTCTAAATAATCTGATAAGATAAAAATTACATGAGTAATGTCAACGCCATTACCACTTAATGCACAATGAACAGAAAACAAATACACAATGTAAAACCTCAACGGCACAATGAAAATAAACAAATATACGATTTGTCTACAAGGAAAAATAATTGTCCACTTTGAAGATAATGTTAATGATACTAACACATTTAAATATTTTACGCCTACCCTTTAAAATATGAGTGCATAGCTACAGTGGCTACAAAATAAACAATCGATCAATTAAAAACTAAAAAAATAAATAAATAAAAGACATGAAACTTGTAACCATATGCGTTCTGAGAATTTTTAATCTGGACCAATTTCTGATCGGTTACCGGTAATATGCATCGCATCTTTCTTTACATTTCCTACTTACTTTAAAAATATATACTGACAGTACAAGAAAACATTCAATTATGAGTGATTCAGCCCAAGTTTTAAACACAATTTCTGTAGACCTACACGTTTGGAATGTAATGTGTGATACTGATAGTATATTTTGACACTTAACGTAACCTCCAAACGTATAAATCACAAAATCAGTGATATCAGGGGAACATTTCACTTTCCCATATTTTAACATATTATTTACCTAATTGCTTGCTTTTTCTGTTTTCGTAGTTTCATTCATTGGATTTGTTTTTTAAAACATAGGCCTAAACAAGTGTTTCTTTTACTGTAATGTTTGCAATCGTGAAGATAACACGTTATTGTTTTCGCTTTGTACTTAGGTTCGTAGGCCATGTTGTTTAGAAAATAAAACTACAATTACCATGGCAACGAGACGGATATGACATCACACTATTTCAGTCTATACTTCAACTTGTGTTACTTTGAGTACAAACTGAAATATGTAATATGTAAAATTAAACTCTCAACTAAGATTTATCAGAGAAGATGAATTAGCAAACTTCTGGCATTTCCAATGCTCGTTCGTGACAGTTCTAAATGTGCTTACAAAGCACTCGCGTGGACCCCGCTTTGATTCCCGGTGAGTCACTTGCTCACAACCGGTGATACACAACCAAGTATTTATTTGGATGCAATTTGAAGCCCGTTTTATATAGTATTGGTACTGAAAAGGAACGTTGAATTCAAATCGGCTAACCAATCAGACAACTCCATTCAGAACTTTGCTTCTGGTGCATCTGGCTCGAACGACATCGTATAAGAGAACACCAACATAAATTAATACCACACGTTATGCATGAGAAAACAGATTAGGGGTTGAGAGTCGGAGTGAGTCACTGCCACCCCTAACCCAATTTGAATAATACTGCCTTGTTGCTATATTTTGAAATGTCAATCACTAGTTGAAAAATGAAAATAAAAGTCATTTTCTGGAACTGTTTCTGTGAGTATACGAAAAATTTTGAGAGCAAATATTAGCTATGAAGGGATGTACTTGAAGTGTACGTCTTTAAAAAGAAGAAAAAAGGTAGACACTCTTGTGGCTCTCAATATCTCAAGTAATTATTGGGATAACTAAATATTTAATATTTCTATATTTAATAATTTTTGATGAATCAAGTCTACAGCTGTATGTAGGCCTCAAGCAAAGCATTTCAAGGTTCCCTCCGACTCCAAGGCCTCAATCCATTCTATAGGCCTATCACAGTGATATTGCGTCTGAAGCACATATAAAAGCAGCAACTTTTACTCCAACTGACACTATGTTCGGCATTCAACTCATGTAAGTAAATACAACTTTCAAAACAACTCTTGTTGTCAAACCTAAAACTTGACGAAGATGAAATTATACTGATTCCTAGCATTACACCGGTTATTTTCTTTTTGTTTTGAATGCGAAAGACCATGCTTAGGTTATATTGAAATTTTAAACGTTACTTGTATACTAAACAATTGCATTTCACAGTTGGTTACTTAATTTGGACAAAATTAAATATAAGACTTACCTTTCACTTCTAAATAGTTTGCTGGGATACAGGTAAAACAAATTGTATGACACTAAAGAAGCACCAAATTTGTTCTCTGTACCCCGTACTCGTCCGGTGCCAATCAGATGACCCGGAGAGGTTTTGCGGGGATTCCCAGGTTGAGCGACGTGCTTGTAAAAACAAACCCTTCAGATATGTCCCAGTCTCGTCGAGACCCCCACCTTCTTTCAGCAAATAAAACCAAAGACTGTTTTCGTTATAATTATTAAACACAATGTACACAAAACACAGCACAAACTAAACAAAAAATAACAACACCAACCAACCAGCACCGCTAGCAGACGAAAGAAACTTCTTGTGCGTGAACTGAACACTACGAAAGCAGTACATCGACTGGTAAACTATTGCTTTGCGCTTTCTTGGTCGTTCCACGCCGGGTGCATTCTGGAGAACGGCAAACTGGAATGGAGAATCCCTTTCGAAATAGCCATTGGACTCTTCAATCCGTGACGTCACGTGATCCAGTTTTTTCCTACCGTCTTGGTCTACTTCTCCTTTCCTTTCAACTGCTTTGGGTGGATTCCTCTTTGTTATGATTGTGTCAGCAGGAGGATTACAGAGGAGTTTTCTTGTTTATATTTAAAAAAAATATATTTAATTATAGTTTTAAGTTGATGGGTAACGCCCACTCACTTTCCGTGTTGTCAGAGTAACACCTCATCCTGTTTCCCCCTCACAAATAGTAATCAGCTGCGTCAATTAAAAAAAATGATGAAGTTTTCCGACGTTTGCGGTCCGTGGTCAATGGTATCTTTATAAAGAATCTCTTCCTGGATTCGGACACTTCCACCTTTATCATCTTTCAGTATTCATTAGAAAGCTTGTGTTGCCAGGTCCTTCCTCCACGACTTACGGAATTCTTAAAATGAAAGCATTCCCACGTGAATTAGCGGTAATTGTTTTTGTTTTACGTGAGGAATATCCACATTCATATATGGATACACTTATACATCCGGGATTCAAGCCTGGGTACGGAATTAACTGATGTTCGGGATTTTCGGGTTAGTCAATGGAAGGTCGGGAATTAGGATCTGTTTGTTCATGTGATTGGCTTGCAAAGCTGTCTTGAGTGGACTTTAACGAAAAAAAAATCACGTGATAAGGTGTACTTTCATCAGAAAAATACATTTTTAATCAGAAAATAATGCATAAGTTAGAAAATAATTACAGACAATGATTAAAAAAATGTATTTTAAATAAAGAAAATGAGTTAAAATATTTTTGGAGTTTAAAGTTAAACTTCATTACTTCTCAATTCCTACCCCATTCTAAAAAAGAAATCCGGGTTGTTGTCAGGAAATTATGGTAAGCCTATATGTGGAGTATATGCGTTATGCGAATCCCACATCAAACTGTAGGTCCATATCTCACGTAACCTCGGCGCTGAAATAAAACTTGGAACTGCAAATACGCAAGCTGATAAAGTAATTTGTGATATGAGAACAGACGGCCACATTCCGTAATGATTTGCGTCAACGTAACGTAAAATCTGCGTTTGAGTTTGCAGTTTATAATTGATTTTTTCATATTTTACACTGCATTACACTCCGCATTTTTACGAAGGCTAGTACGGAATAAGACCCATAGGGAGAAGCTAGAGTAGCTCTAGGAAATCCACTCTTGCGGAACTTGCCTACTACGTAATTACATAACTTTAGATCCAGCAGGGCAGAGTTCCCAACTGCGTATCTTTACCGTAAACCAGACAAGTCTCTAAACAATATACATTTTTAATATCTGCTAAAGAGCAGTGATGAATGAAAATTCCCCCCAAAGATACAAAATATTCCCCGCAGATGTATCTCCATTTATACTCGATATGGGTTGCCAATATACAGTATGCACAGCATTATTTTTTAACCCTGTTGAAAGCCTCCCCCCCCCCCGTGAAAAATCTTCTAAAATGATCACTGTTAAAGCATACTTCTTCATGGCAACTAAATGCGCTCGTGCCCCTGGGTTCGATCCTGGCAGGGATGCATGAATCTGATAAAACCTCAACTAGTGGTTCGGATTCTAATTTAAGCCGTATGTCCCATCTCATATAGAGCGTTAAACTTCAATTAGAGAATCAGTCATGTTAAAAAACGCTAAATCTGTTAAAGAAGAAACTAAATTATTCATACAAATAGTTGAGGCTATGCATTATGTTGTGATCTAAATTTAATAGATACTTCAAAGAAATATTTTCGATTTACGTAATCACTATAATACTATGTCACTTTCTTCTATTCCAATTTTGCACATGCACATTGTTCAGAGGAACACGTTGTGCTTTCTTCATTAATCCAGCTTCAATCTCTTCGATAAGAACACATCGCTCCTGTTAGGGATAATCTCGGATGTAATTCGCGCCCTGTTCGTTATTTAACTTAGTTTTAAATTGAAATAATAATTTTTCTATTTGTTTTTCACTTTAAATATAAAAGCCGACTTCCTTACTGATTGTCCTTCTTGGCGTTGTCCATCACTTAGGCCTACAAGAAACACTACATATTTCTTAGAGCCCAATTTTGACGAAACTTCATATATAGGTAGGATACCTAAGGAAAGCTTTACAATCAAATTATAAGTGCTACCGACAATTCGTCGGTGAAGAAGCGAAGTAGCGTAACACGAAAACGCGATTTTAAGTTATAACCATCATCCATCTTTCAACCATAAAAGTTATATAACTGAATTCACTTTCTGAAAATTGCGTATCTTGAAGTGAGTTGGACGGCACAACGTTAAAACGAGACACTTTAAATCACTCTCCTGCAAAATTATAAATATCAAGATACGCTACTTCATCCCTTCACCGACAAATTGTGAAAGAAGGAAAAAAATTAAAAAATAATTCAAGTTAAGACTTAGATAACAAACAAAATTTAGCCGAGATAAGAAAATGCTCTTATTGTTTAAGGTAATTGAAAGAAACTCAAAACTGCTTATTATTAAGATTAGATAAGGACTACACTTGCTAACGGATCGGCATCATTACTGCCACCTGGAAATAACCCACTTAAAACACGAATGAATTTCTGACAATATATATATATTGATAAATCAGAATATCCTTTATCTATTCAAATCTTTCCAATACGATTCAGGAAGTCAGCTCATGTCTGGTGCGAGAGGTTTCTAGTTCGATTCGAGGCCATGTCAGTTTGTGGTGGGCAACATCATGTCCGCGGCTTTTCTCAGGGTTCCCTATTTCCTCCGATATTATTATTCGACCAATTACAATTGACTGCCATTGATCATCCATCTTCTTTAACTAGGCTAAAAGGCATAATCGTGAAATACGATGCTCGAAATTTCATTTTTAATAGTTTCTTGAGAAAATTACTGAAACCATTTTGTTCATATTTCATTAGTTGTGTACCATTACTCGAACGAATTTCTGAAACGACGATGGACTTCCAAACTACGTGAATTCAACATTGAAACCGGAAGTAGTACTAATTCTTACTACTTCAGATATCAGTGAAAAAATAAAGTAAACAAGTGAAGGTCCATAAATCCGATGCAAACTAGGGCATCTGATTGAACATGGAAAAAAAATAGAGAGAACCAAAATTTAAGCTGCTATGGACCATAGGGAGCGGAGCTAGGGAAGAGGAAACTTTGAATGTCGCTGAAATTAGAGAAAAGCAATATGGCCTAATGGCATTGAAACTGAATATCTTGCAAAGAATGAAAGTAAGCAAAATAAAATCAAACTGTCAACCGTAAGAAGGATGTCAAGAACTTAAAAGACCTTAAACGGAAATGAAGTTTTATTCCTATAATTTGTCTTACATTAGCCATCTATTCCCTCTTACACTTCTTCCATCATAGTCTATCCCCACCTTCACTCTCTTTGTTCCAACACTCACTTTGGAAGCGAGAACACTCCTTAAGGGGCGTTAATGCCACATAGACAATCATTGCTCTAGACGCTAAGGCCTGTAAATAAGATGTGATTTTGTGAAATGTAACCGGGGTTAAGGGGTAAGATGGGGCTTGAAAGTTACTATGTCGTTCTTCAGAACTTCGAAACTATCTTATTAATCGTAAAACTTCTAAATTTGAGAAACAATCTACTTGTATCCTTGGACGCAATTTTGCGAGATGAGTGCTAAGGGGAAAAACAGGCTTTAAGTAGAAATAGTATATAAAAGAGTAAAAGTGACTGACTCATCATCTCCAGGCCGTACTACTATAGGCATTAACGTGAAATTTGGAGAGAATACTCCTTTTGTCATGAACGCAAGGGATAAGGTAATATTTTTGGAAATACCTTGTCTAAGATGGTAAAGAAAGACTCAAAATTTCTTTCACGAATCCCTGGCATTAAAAAGATGAACTCCCCATATGAGATCTTAATTTAAAATAATGGTGTTTCAGCGTTTTCATGAATTTTACTCCAAAGGAAGGAAGGGAACTCACTTATAAAATACTCAAATTTCCCTTTGTTTATTCAGAAAGTGCCAAATGTGAGGATTTACTCAAGTTGGAGATCTAAAATTAAATGATTAAAAATAAAGTAACATGTATTTCAGCGTTTCTGAAAACTCCACTTCTAACGTGGACAAGAGGGCAATTTCAATCATATTAAAATTTTCCTTTATTCGTTCACAAAATGCAGAATGAGGAAACTCACTTGCAATGTGAAAGTTGGAGATATAAAATTTGACATATAAACTCTCGAATAAATATAAAGGAATACGTATCTCCGCTGCTAAGGGGAAACAGTTGGGTAATTTGTACAATATCTAAATTTTCCTTTGTTTGTTGAATAAGTGTCCAATCAGTATATACACTCTTAAATAAGAATAAGGGAATACGTATTTCAGCGTTTTCGAAAATTCTGCTCCTAAGGGGTGAAAAGGGGTAATTTCCATATAATATATTGAAATCTCAATTTATTTATTCACAAAATTCACTTAAGTTGCAGATAAGAAATTCGACATATAAACTCTTATATAAAAATAAGGGAAAACATATTTACGAAAATTCCGCTTCTAGAAGGAAAAACTGCGATCGATTCTATAACATCTAAAATTCCCTTTCTTTATTGAGAAAGTGTACAACGTGACGATTCGATTTAAGTTGAAGATGTGAGGTTCGGTGTATAAATTGATATAAAAATAAGGGAAAACATTTTTCAGTGTTTTCGAAAAAAATCCTATTATTATAAGAGGGAAAACTGGGGTTAATTCTAATCCAAATTATCTTTTTTTATTGAGAAAGTGTCTAGTGTGAGGAGATTAGCTTAAGTTGGAGGTGTAAAATTCAGTATACAAACTCTTATATAAAAGTAAAAAAAAAAAAAAAAAAAAACCCCGCATATTTCAGCAGTTTGGAAAAAGACAGTCATTACTGTAATATCCACATTTCCTTTTCTTTATCAAGAAAGTGTCACTACATTTACTTCACTTGGAAGCAAGAAAATTGGTATATAAAATCTTACATAAAAACAATCAAATACGCCTTCAATCATCTGTTTATGCTAGAAACTTAAAACTTTGACAGGATTTGGTGTAAGGTACCACTAAGGAAGACATAGAAAATTCGACGTGGAAGTAGGGGGAGAATAGAGGTTACAATTATTATAATAAGAGTCCATATTCTGGAATCCCTTATTATTTGGAATCCGTTTTTTTATATTATTTTATTTTTTACTTATTTATTTTTGTATGCAATGTTAGATCTGGGATAATCTCATTCACAAAATATCGTTTTAAGACATACATGTATTACAGAGAATGTATTGTACTTTTATACTTGTAATGGTCACTGGCGCAAATCCCGGGAGGATGAGGGGACATGTCCCCCGAATCTTGGAACTGGAGGGGACTGTTTCCCCCAATAATCCGATTTGAATCCTCTACATCGCCTGATATACATAATATACAACAGGTTCACCTTAGAAATCAGATTCATCTACCGTAATATGAGCCTCGTCTCTTCCAGCCCCCAAGAATAAGCCTCAAATCTGCCCACCTCCCAATGTTGAAGACAACTTTGCTTCCCTGATCCTCCACAGCATTTTGTTTTCTAGCTTGATAAATATTTTCAGTATTGCTTAAAAAATATATGAGAATGGTCTTACCCGTCCCTCCCAATGTTGAAGACAGATTTGCGCCGCTGGTAATGATATATTATATATTAGTATACTTGTAATGTGTATTAGTGTTAGTATATGCATTGGTTTTTAAAATTTATATGGTGTATCTTAAGAGTGATACATTTTGTATAAGTTCGCCACATTAAAACCAACGTTATCTGTTATGTGATTGTGTCATGGGAAAACAGCAGACCTGTTCGAAACACAGTTACACGGAGATAAAATATCGAGCCTATTTAGAAGGAAAACACGTAGATTTCGGCTACAGGTGGCTTTTCTGGCGCTACTTTTGCTACGACAAGAGAACTGCAATCCTAAGCTAAATCCACGTTGTAGCGCAGATTATCAGAACTGTGTAGTGTCCGTATACAACCAGATTTCATAATCATATTAAAGCGCATAACTATGATTATCTGTATCGTGCACGTTGACCTACCGAACGGAGACTGTAACAGCTGTACAGAGCGGTACTGTCTAAATAATAATGAACAAACCCGTACATAACCTAGTTCAAAAACTTTAGCGTGTGATACAGATTCGTGCTAAATTTCGGCCTCTCCGGATTTTCTAGACCAAAAGTTAGCTTTTTTACTCCCTCTCTCATGCTTCATTTTCTATCATGTGACTTTCATTAAAGGGCGTTAAGTGGGTAGAAGCGATTTCAAAATTTATGTCGAAAGTATCTTACGGGTTTTATCATTGCGCATTCATTGAAATTGTGTACTAAAGAGGGGAAGGGATTCAAATAACAATTATAAATCTACTTTCCCCGTACAAAGAATTGGCTTTTCAGATAATCTTTAATAATAATAATAATAATAATAATAATAATAATAATAATAATAATAATAATAATAATAATAATAATAATAATAATAATAATAATAATAATAATAATAATAATAAAGTGTGTGTCATAAACTTTCCGTTTGAACACAAATAATATTCGTTAGATCTAATCTTGTACGAAGCCTTTTTCGATTTTTAGCTTGGAAGCTCGCATTTGAGAAAGGTGAAAATGTATACAAAAAATATATGAAAGTTTCTCGTGGTTTCTAAAGAACGCCTTGCATGTACACAACCCATTTTACATCTTGACTGTGTGGGATTACATAATGGCAAAGGATTAGCAACCGGACTTTCTTTTTATTCATGTTTTGGATTTAGACCCGGAAACAATTGGTGCTTACAGATTATAGCCAGTACTTTATAAAGAATAAGAGAGTTTAGTTTAACATTGTCAAATTACGATAGATCTCTAAACTGTAGTGATTTAATATTGAATTGGGATATTATTAACATACTACTTTTGGTTTCAATATATGGATGAGGACACTAACAATATCCATTCTTGAAACGCTGAAACCATATCTCGAAATCATTTCCTCCTGTCTCTTATCATTTTTGCTTTTAAACTGTTGAGAAGCAAACTAACAACTAACAATTCATATTTATACATAACATAATACGGAAGTCCTATTAAAACCTTTAAAGTATAGTGCAATACACGTTTCAATTATCCGGGAGACCCGGGTTCGATTCCCGGTGGGAGCTCATGTGCTTCGGATTCCACGTTAATCAGTAGGTCCACGTCTCACATAGCCTCGCTGCTGAAAGGGACGCTAAACTGAAATTCAACTCAACTCAACGTTTCAATTATCAAACAAATGAGTTTGATTTCATATTGTGAAATTACAGTACACTATAAACATTCTAAACAGAGATGATAGATTTATCAGTTCCGGTTTCAATAGGCAAGAGAACGATCTACTGAAGTTGTACTGTATTTCCTGCAAGTACATTGATCTGTCTTGGTCATGCCGCCCTAACTGGATTCCGCATTCTTTAGTGTACTGCCGGGTTCAGTGGTTGAAAAATGCTTAACTGAACGTAAGAAGTCATTCTTGAATACAAACCCAGAACATCAAGATACGGAGGTCATCCTTGATTGAACCTGTGCTCAACAAGTAGCAACCATAATTCAATGAGGACCTTTTGATCCAGTGACAAGCAAGAGAAACGAGAGCCAGACGTGTCCAAGATGGAAGATTGTAGATATGTACTAGAAATCTCTCTAGGTATGATATAACTTTTACCGAAGGGCAAAACTTTCTACTCTCGACATATTACTTTTCTGCACCCAGATTAATAATATGTATCTTTGTTCGTTTGCTTGCACTTTTTAATAACAAATTGCTTAAAAAAAAAAAGTTTAAATATTCGATTTGTATACACTTCGTTAAAAAAATTACGATTATAAATGTATTGCATTTTGCTATCTAACTTTTCGTTTGCATTGCATTTCTATGATAGCTCCTTCATGGCTCAGCGGTTAGCGTGCGCTCCTCTGGCGTGGGAGACCCGGGTTCGAATCCCGGCGGAAGCTCGTGTGGTTCGGATTTTACGTTAATCAGTAGGCCCACATCTCATATAGCCTCGCTGCTGAACGGGACTTTAAACTTAAAATCAACTCAACATTGCATTTCTATGATTTTGTAGCAAAGAAGACGTTTCTCATTATCTACTATCATTGTTGCTCTATGGGCATCGGAGCTCGTAGCGGGGACTAAGCAAGATTATTTCCCCCTTTTCTCTTGGATTTTTGAAAGGGATTCAGTAGCAAAAGATATTAAACTTTGCTTATTCGTCCACTATATTATTTAATGTATTTGCTATAGTTAATACAGTTACGCAATGTGCATTAATAATAAAAAAATGTTTTACATGAAGTACCATATTATGTGCATCAATATGTGTACATTCTTGACTTTAGGTGTGTGTTGGCCTTCCCACCTTCCCCTGCAAAAAAGATCATCGGGGCATTCTTGTCGGTGGCGTGTTGTTTGCCACAACTCGATTTTTGGTGTTGTTTGCCACAAATTCACCACAGTATTTGAATTCCGGTTTTTATTATCGTGAAGGTTCACATACACCTGACGAAAAAGATAAAGGTTGCCTGACACCTCTATTTTTGATCGCTTTTGAATAAGAAGTGTTCTTGCCTTTGGCCCGAGAGAGGTTTCATTAGTCTAGCTGCTGAAGTTCAAAAAAAAATAATAAATAAATAAATAAATAAAATAAAATAAAATAATAAAATAAAATAAAAATAAAAAAATAAATAAAAAATAATGAACACAAAACATTATTAATATCACAAGAGCTTCATAAATTGATATAGGTCTAATTGTATTTTCTTTTGTACCGTAGTTCTTAATATTATCTTCTGTTATTTAATGCTCTATTTTCTTTTATGCTATACGACTAAGTAACTGAATGTTATACATTTAAGAAAAATGAAATTGAATATTTCAGTTTTACATCCCACGGTTATGCCATGTAGGTACTGCTGTAGTCGTAAAATCTTCGAAGGGTATACGCTGTTTTGTGATCGTCTATGATTGTCATAGGAGACATACGAGGCATTTTTAATGAACAATGTATATACAATGCATGTATTAATTAATTGAATTTAAATATAATGGATATATTACTATTTTATAGTTTAAAAGCATTTCATGCTATTTTCTTGATGACATTCCTTACTTAAATCACACCATTAATAACATAAATGGGTGTATGTATAGAGACGGAACCAACTCACTCTGAGAAGTAACAGAGAAAATCGCGCCCGATGTGCCAGAAGTAAGAAAATTATGTCCAAACTAACTCTATAAAAATCATTAAAACTTGATTTGTTTTTTTCAGTTAATAGGTTTTGTATTGCTCAAAGCTACGTATTAACATTAGCATGATATTCAAAATATTCATACCTTAGTTTAAAAATATCGAACAAGTTTGGTTCTCTTCAGCAGAAAACAAGGTTTTAAGCAATTGACCTCGACCTTCAAAACGCTAGGATATCATCTCAGAACAAAAATACGCCACTTTGCACCCCCATATTCTAAAACTAAAAATTTTGTGTTTTGGTCTGGTGATATAGTCACTTTGTCACCAGACTAAATCACTAATCATGGCCTGACTCAATAAACAAATAAATAGAAACGAAACAAAAGTAGAAAGTATTATGCGCTTTGAAGCAGAAGGTACACTCTAATGACTAAGA